>NC_092214.1:43733924-43887990 GCF_043381705.1 Parasteatoda tepidariorum | reverse complement strand
ATATATATATATATACATTTGAGAAAATAGCTCTGTTGTTTAGCATATAATGTGCATCCTATATCCTATATTTTGAACATATCTTTAAATTTTACATAAAGAGATCTGAAAATAACTTTCTGTGAAAGTCATACTTTAGAATAGATTATTTTACTCTTATCTAAAATTTCGATTGGGCAAATCGTTATATCATTTCTGTAGCTGAATGTCTTTCGTTTGTCCTTTTACTTAGTTAACAGAAACTAGTAGTAACTAGCTAAACATATAAACCAATAAAGATTTAAACTATTAAAATTATTAATCTGAATATAAGTTCTCATTTAGAATTTTACTAAGCAAGAAGTCTAAATGTGGAAACACTAGTAATTCTTAATTATTTTTACGCTCTTATCTAAATATTTAAACGTTAATTGTTAAGTATAAAGGTCGAGAGCAATGAAGCTTTGAAAATAAATTATAAAGAAAAAAACAGAATATAACATGAAATGAAGTCTATAAAGCGAGCAGCGAATTCAAATGAACTAACATGAACGGGAAATTTTTCAAAAATGTTTTAAAATATTTTCGTAACGAGATTGCCAGATTGCAGAAATTGAAAACTAAAGCGTAAATTGAGCTAAAAGCGTAACTGGGGGAGTTTTGTATTAAAGCGCGTTCTCGCTGCATTGCTGAAGAGCGTTTGATTTGTTAGTTACCAGGAATGGGCTCGAAAATGGATGTGCGCAAGGTAGTATTATACTGGATAATTTAAAGAAGTTGACCATAAATGATTTTAGAAAATAAATATTTATTTAAGATAAAAAAATATCTAAAATAGAAAAGAGAAAGAAACATGAATTGCCTTTTTTCCACATAATTTAAGCCACGGATTTGCCCGAAATGCATTTGCACATGGAAAAAACTAACAAAGAAATTTTTTAGTAGATAACTTTTGCCACGGATTTGCCCGAAATGGATTTGCACTTGGAAAAATTATATGCAACCTGGCAATCTCGTTACGAAAATAATTTAAATCATTCTTGAAAAATTTCCCGTTCATGAAAGTTCATTTGAATTCGCTGCTCAATTTATAGACTTCATTTCATGTTATATTCTGTTTTTTCCTTATAATTTATTTTCTGTTTTTTATTTTTACGTGATATTTTTACTTATTGTGTTATATTTTATTTATATGCTGTAATTTTTTCGCAAAATTTTTTGAGTGATTCTCACACTATTGTATTGATATATTTTGCTTTGGCTATATTGATGCAATATTTGAAAGCACTCTTTTTTGCGCATGCAATCGTGTGAGCTGATGAAAAGATTATATCTTTTATTTTTCGGATTATCAGAATTTTTTCTCCGGTTTTTTGTTATTTTTATTATTATGTTTCTTTTTTCCCCTTTTTTCATTGTTCTGTACTTTTCCCCTTGTTCTCTCTACATTTTGAACTTATTTTATGAGTTCTATTTACTTGCAGTTTATGCGGACTAAATAAAACTTATTGTTTTTCTTAATTTTCTTCATGTTTTTTTGTTTTTATTTATATATATATATATATATATATTTAATAAACTTTTATCTGTTCTCTGTGAAAATAATATGTTTCTTACATTTAACAAAAAAGAAATATATCGCTACAATGTAATGATATTTTATTTGGAAATTGTTTACTTTTTTCAAGCTTATTATGTTTGTTTATAATATTTCTTTACTGCTATAGTTCTTTTACATAGATAGAACAGAAAAAAGTCCAAGTAAAAGTTTCTTTGGAATTTAAACAATTGAGTTAAAAAAGAGAACTGACAATATAGATCCCCGTATACATATGTAGAAAAAATAAACGAAATCCAGTTTATGGAGATTTCTATGCTTTGGTTTTGGGTTAATAAACGCCTCAACTATTTTGCATTGACATTCTTTCTGTTTCTTTCTTTTTCGAAGTTCTTTAAGATTTTGCTCACTTATAAAGGGAGAGAATTACCATTGTCAGGTACATCTAAAGGCGTAGAGCACAAAAAGAAGATGTGCGTGTGCGAAAAGTAAAATGAACTAGAGAGACTAGAATATCGAAAGGAATTTGAAAGCTTGAAAGAATGGTATTAGGTAAGACATGAGTATATACGAACACTTTTTACTACTATTTATGCGAAGAGAAATACTAACTAAGCCTAGATTCTTGCAAATTGTAGAATTTCCTGACGTTTTTCTCTGGGAGGACTTTTTTTCCGATGGAATTATTAGGATGTTTGAAACATTAAGTACCTTTCTGACACAAAGGATATTGGAAGTAATCCTTTCCTTTAAAAGTAAAAAAAAAGTTAAGAAATTAAAAGTTGTCATATATTTCCTGATTAATAAGGGATATTTTGTTATGAATGACATACTTTAATATTCAGTGATTTCTAGGTAGATGTGGTGGAATGAGTTAAAACCGTTAGCTTTAAATTCCAACAGTATGTTTTCTTTCAATTGCTAAGTTTTTTGATGGTTTCACTGCATTTGGAGTTTATTGGATATTGAGATAAAAACGTTGAGAAATATAACAAAAAGTGGGTTTTTATGAATTTTAAATTATATTAATTCATTACATTCATTGAGAAATAAATCTCATTTCTGTGTCTTCCGAGTATCTAATATTTAAGCTAATACTTTAATGTGTCACTAAATAAAATAATTGGAAAATTTAATCTGAATAAGGGAATAATGTGAATAAATTAAGAATGAATAAATTAATAATAATAATAATAAATTAAGAATGAATAATGTGAATAAATAAAGTTTTTATGACGAATTATTGCATGATGTCCTGATATTAAAAGTATGTTATTTATCTTATCGTGTTATTTAAATGCACAAACTTTATCAAATTGTCGCATATTTTTAGATAAAATGCGACATTCTAAGTTATTTTAAATTTAATTTAAAATCTTAATGCAAAGTTAGACAATGTGGTTTAAGCACAAAAACAGTCATAAAACAGACATAAAATTGGAAATCACAAAGAAGTTTGTCTTAATTCGGGGCTTTAGTTTTACTTTATTCATATTGTCTAGCTATACATTTAGATGTAGCGCTGAATATGTTCTTTTTTCAGATCGAAATTAAAATATTCTGTTCAAAATTATAATAATGTAATGTTATAAAGTGTATATTATAACTAGAAACCAAATGAATCTGTAGGCTGCAGTATATTTTATCGGAACTTCCTTTTCCTGAATGAATAAATCAGAATAAATAAACTGAATGAATAAATCAGAATATTTTTTTTTTCTATCGTTGATCAAATTTTCTCTGCACTAAGAAAAAGTATGGTCAAAACAACAAGAATATGATAAAATTTACCGTCTTTTGGCTCTAAGGCAACCCTAAAAACCTCGGTTATTTTACCAAAGAGCTTTAATAATGATAGGTATTGATGATTTGGTAATGAATGAGTGCTTTGGAAAAAAAACCATTTATTTTCTTAAATTTATTTTTCAGTTTTGTATTTTCTACTAAATGGGTGGAAATAAAGACTATAATTTTGAAAAGCAAAATTTATGGTAAACCGCTGCCATATGAAGGAATCAATTACTAAACAAATCGTTTAAATACCATATATTGTAATAATTAAATACCATAATCAAATTGGCATAATTAAATACCACATATTGTTTTTTTTATGTCAGAAATGCCATTACCATTCAGTATGCAATTTTACAGGAATTTTTTTTCCCCCATCGACAAACTCAATTGCTCATGATAACTATGACTAAAATAATAACAATCAGCACGTGTAATTAATCGCAAATACATACTTTCTCTTAGCAAAAAAATTTAACAAAAATAAGAAATCTACAACCAAAATATATGGCACATATAAATTTGTAATTTATAATTTAATCACCCGCTTAATTATGTTACAGTATTTTGATTTTTATTTATAATTTAAGTACAATTTTTATTTCGCAGCATTTATTTCACAAAACTCGTAATGAATTATTTGTTTCTGAAAGTATTACCTTATTTTTTTAAACTTTATTAAACAATCGATAATTGCTAAATTTTTTCAGACTTATAGCAATGATATAAATTACTAAAATATCGCGATTATAATGTAGCGAAAATTGAATAATCTAATTCTCTATCGGCAAAGTTATTATACATCTATAGATTTCACACAAAATAAAATTGAAAAAATAGTTTTGAAGAAAAAAATTGTTAAGTTTGATTACATTCCTGAAAATCCTAAAATTATTCTTTAACTTTAAAGAATTTTTTCAATACATTCTGAAAAATTAATGTTATGTTTATCAACGTGCACGCATCCAAGCATGCCTCTTATTTATATGCATCTTAAATATTTAAATAAGGTTAGTTAAATATTTTATTAAGACATTTAACTATTATTTTTTATGGTACATGTAACAATGTTTTCTGTTTCTCTGAGTTCTGCGAAACCAGTATCCAGCGTCATTTATTATTAAATAATTTGAACAAGATTTAAAAATGTGCTTTAAATATATTTCTGAAACTTATGAAAATCTAAATCATTTCTATTATTATTTTATTACTTCCACGGGGAATAAGTTCTTAGGAAAATACGGATTTTCTGAGCACTGTCGACAGTAATACTTATTGCACATACCTGCTCTACGGATCATAAAAAACAATATATATTTGCAATTGTAGAAAAAATAAAATCTTTATTAAATTAATTTTAATCTTCAGTAAATCAAATTTTTTATTTATTTATTAAAAGATTATTATTTATGACAAAGCTGACCATTAAGCATTACTAAGCTTACAAAAGCCTGTTTGAATGAATATCTAGTTATTTTTACCAAATTAAGCTTTTTATCATAGAATATAGTGATTTCAATGATTCATGTTGTATTTTAACAAAGAAAAAATAATCTTTTACGCAAACAATATTGTTACATTTTCACTAAATATCCTGTTATTTGGTTAAATTATATTTTTGTTAAAATTCCAGAATATGTATTCAATATGTATTCAATTCTTTCATTTATTTATATTTATTTTAAGCTACACTTAGTACAGGTTTTTCAGATGGATTAAGACTAAATTTATCTATAAGTATCTATGTTACAATCACTATCCGTAGTATCACTATTTATTATAAAAGGAATAAAAGTATTGCAATTACTAAAACTACTGTAGCTCTTAGTAGTAAAAAGTATTAAAACTAAAAAAGGCAAAAAAAAGCTAGATAAAAGATAATGTTTCTAACAGCAAAAATGAAGAATGTTACACAGAACCGTATACTGATAACTATTTAAATCATAGCAAGCCATGATCTCTCTTCGTTCACCTCCAGGTGTTGTCATAAGATAGAATGGGCGCGGTGAATCAGTTCTCCAGCCACCATGTTCACCTGATTTAAGCGGTAAAGATTTCTTTCTTTTTCAACAAAATCAAAAAATCAAAATCAACAAAAATTTTCTCTACAAACGCTACGCTTCTTTTTATTTCACTTTCATCAGTAGACATTTTCAAAGTATTTAAAAGACTCTTCCTGATTAAATTCTTCATACTTCTCACTTTTCTCATCAACTGAATCTGTTTTTTTTTCCTCTAATTTGACAATATTTTAAATAATACTAATGTGAATTATTTTATGCTGGAGGAACATAACAAATCATAGTATAAACAATGGTTAACCATAAATATGAAAAATATAATATATATATTATGAATAAGAAAATGGTGAAAAATATTGTTATTACAGTAATATGAATTACTGATTTTTATTCAAATAAAATTTGATTATCATTTATTAATTTAATTTTTTTTATTGTCTGTTTTATTTGAGCGGTATTTCTCTTTTTTAGGTAAAATTTAAAAGCATTAATTTATCGCATTCCAAACATTCATAAATTTGAGAAAGAGCTTACCATTAGAAAAATTGATAAGGTTTCCTTGTAAGAGATACCACTCTCAAACAAAGTGAATATTGTTACAATCCTATCTGATTCAATGTACCACCAGCGAAACAGTTGATTGAAAAACCTTTTTCATTACTCTAAAAATGAGATTGGAAAACCTTCAGGTAGCACGCCACTTTTTACAGCCTAAGAGGCTCGAATGAATTTGATATTATAAAACAGCGAAATCTCACAGAAAGGCGGTATGAGTTAAGACCTATTTATCACAAACCTCCTTCACGCAAGGAGAAAATTTTGCGGTAACCCAAGCTTTCAGCGATCCAAACAACAAAGTATATAAATATATATACATATANGTTATATATATATATATATATATATATATATAACTTGCGATACAATGCTTGGCTAATCTACAGCTTGTTTTCCTGCCACGATTTTTTATTGTTATTTATTTATTTTTTTTTCTTTCATTTTATTTTCCCCTTGCTTCAGATCTGTTTGGTGTATTCTTCCCTTCTTTTCATTTCGGTTTTGTGCATGGAGTTGAGTGTCAAGAAAAGATAAATTGTGATGCGGAAAGATCTCAAATGCTAAAACCGTTGCTCATCTGACACGGTTGAACGAGTAAACAAACGGAAGATTCTGAAGAATTAAGGGGTTGGGGAAATGAAAAGAATGAACGAATGCCTTTTTTTTTCTTCTCTCTTTCCATTCGCACTCTTTTCCATGAAGGAAAAGTAGTACGAGCGGTCGTTGAATAAATGGCCCATTACCTTAGAGAAGGTACTATGGACGAAAGAAAAATGAAAGAGTGTTACTAGAAATGGAAAGGTGACCAGTATTAGAAAAATAAAAGGAAAAGTGAAGCTTCTATCATTCGCCGTGTGTGTCGTTTCGTTAGAATGGGTTCGAAGTCTTAAATTTGGAATATTATATGGTGTATTCATGTACTTGGTAGGCATATGCAGTTGTGGATATTATTTTTTTGTTCTGTTTTCTGGGAATGATTACTTTTCTGGAGAGGGCAGTGAATACGGAAACTATGAATTTTAAAAGCGATTTTGAAGTTTCTTTCAAGTACAGCTGTGATTTTTCTTTTAATAATTTAAGAATTGCCCGGCAGACAAACAATGTTTATTTTAGTATGTAAAAGTCTAGTTAAAAAATATCCTACCGAAATACATAACTACTTTAAGCAAGTTTGCTTAAGTTATACATTTAAAAGTTTTCTCTTTTTTAAGTATCTATTTAAAGGTCTATAAAAAAATCTATACTTTCCCAGTAATTTTCATAATTTGAAGAAAAGAAAAAAATTTTTAGATAACAGTAATAAAAGTATTTTATCATTGATAATATGATATAAGTATTATTAAAACTATTTTATATATAAATTGTAATTATGGATTGTTTTTATTGTCAATTGGTAGGACTTCTGAATATATTAATATTACAGCAAAGTTGATCTGTTCAAGCAATCTTGTTGTTTTGAAGAGAAATGTTAAATATTTCATTCGATTTCTTTTATTCTGATCTATCTTAAATGTTTTTTTTCTGTATTTTGTTTTTATGAGTAGTTTTTTATCAGAAATTTATGAGTATGGTTGCTCAAATAAACAAAAACATTTTGAAGAAAAACCAAATTTTGAGTTATTGGTATTTTTTCTCTTTCATTTAACTGCTAATTTATTAATAATGCATCGAAACTAGAAAAATGAGTAATACTTTATGCAGCAACTTGAATAGTTTTCCGAATTCTAATTTAAAAAAATTATGCTTGAAAAAAGATCTTCGAATTTGGTCCTTCAAAATTAATTATTTTTAACAGTTTTAAGGGTTTTTTCAGAATTAAAAAAAACTCAATTTTATGCAAACATAGTTTATACCTAATCCAAATTGCCGACAAAAATAGAAAAGTCGCAAAATCTGTCTTCAATTATTTTATGCTTGAACGGTTTCTTAGTTTCTAAGTAACTAAAAGATATACTAGCAAACTGATTTCATTGACATCATATGTCAATGTTTTTATATATTCTTAGTATATAAATATACTTATACTCTAGTTAAAAAATTTATTATTAATAGAGTAAACTTAAATGTTGAACTCAATTTTCTTAATTTCGTCATTGATCAAATTCATACTGATTAATTTACTGAGTGATTACTACTGACATGTTTAACTTTAATACAATTCCTTGATTTATATTTTTTTTTCGAGAACACTGATTATTTATTTCGAAATCTCTACAGAGTACAAAATTTTGCATTTTAAACTAATCAAATTGTGTTCGCTGAAACTTTGCACAAAGATATAATCTGCATAGATTTTTCGTAATCACGTTCATTTTTATTTTAATGTTAAGTGCTTAAAATGTAATAAATAAGCTACATATATTGTTTGTATCATGTAATAAAATGTTTAGTTAATTTTAAATCTTTTCTTCCAGATTATAAGTTATATGTTTTATATTGTACTTAAATATCTGACTAAAACAGCCTTAAATTCATATGTAGTTCTTTGACGCTTAAAATGTAAACATATTTTAAACGTTAAAGGACTGAATAAGCATTTACGGCTATTAAACAATGTCACTGATATTAAACAATGTCACTGAAGCGCATTAAAATACTTAAATAATTCTATAAAAATCCATTAAAAAACTTGCCCTGTTATTTTCTTTAAAAAAGAAAAAAAATAATTACACGCTTTCAAAAATTAATTTATTATTGCTTTTTAAAAACCAAAGTTAATGAGTTTTGATAGTCAATAACATTAGAGACTTCTTGGTTAAATAGAAAACTTAATGAACCGTAAAACGAAGGACTTAAAAATAAAAGGAATTAATCCAATCAATAGGAACCTTGTTCGAAATTAATGCTATGTCATTTAATCTAATAATAACGAAATCATTGGAGAAAACTTTAATCTTTCGAAGGTCAAGTATGTACTAAATTGGAATCTACCGAATTTTTATCATTTCTGGAACTTCATTTCAGGTACAGCGGTTAATTTTGGTCAATGTATCAGAGATCAGCGTAATTCCTTCTCAGAACTGGCGTTAAAGAGAGAAGGTTGCAACAACTAAAAAAAAACAAAAGGAAATTCGCCCGGGTGACTTCGAAATTTGCTCCTTTAAAGGAAAAAGGAAACCACTTTCATCCACTTAGCTTTCTTTTCTTTACTTTTTCATTACTTTATCCTTTTTTACCGGAATTTCATTGGGAGCCTTAAAGCAGCCACTTTTTGACGACAATTTCAGCGGCCGTAGAAGTGATCGATTTTTAGAAGATGAACATACTTTGGAAGAAGTAAAAAAATCCCTTCTCTGATATATTTTTTATTTGATCTTCTCCTATAGAAAGAAAAAAAATCTTATTTTAAGCGCGCGTTAATATAGGTTTGAAATCGACGAGGCAGTTTTTTTCACTCTATGAAAAGAGTTTTGAGATTATATTTCTGCAAGAAGACGAAAGTTGAAGAAGTGAGTTTCTTCAACTAGTCTTCATATTCTGACTTCGGAAAAAAAATTTCATTCCGATATCCATACCTTGATGCAATAAACACACCCTTCGTTTCCATACTACAGTGACTAGAGGCAGAAAAAATATCTTTTTTTTTTATATCCATATCGAAAGCTTAAAATACTTTCTTTTTTTAGCGTTTAGTAACTTGTTGGTATATATAAGAAGAATTTTAAAAGATATTCTAAACTTGTACAAACATAACAAATATAAAATTTGATGCGGAGCTAAAAAAAAACAATATTTTTTTTTAAAAACTAAATTAGTTACTAATTGTATAGATTGCAGTTTTAAGGCCTATGCACGCATATAAAGTGCTTAGGAAATTATTCATTTTTTGAAAATTAATTTTAATTAAAAAAACAACTTTTAAAGTTGAATGTTTATACAACATTTTTATAACTAATAATAGATTTTATTTTTTCATAATTTTGCATATCAAAATATTGCACATCTGTCGAATGTTAGCACAAGCGCCTATATCCCTTTGAGTGTTTTCTTTCTGTGAAAACGTTTCACGAAAAGTTATTGCTCCTTCATCATTGGTTCATTCATCACACGGAGAAAAAAATTCTGGTAAAACTACCGTTCTGGATGGTAATGACATTTTTGCACACAATAAACACACCGTTAGTTTTCATACCATAGTGACTAGAGGCAAAAATATATTATTTCTTATATCCGTATCGAAAGCTTAAAATACTTTCCTCTTTTAGCGTTTAGTAACTTGTTGGTATATATGAGAGGAATTTTAAAAGATATTTTAAACTGACACAAGCAAAAAAATATAAAGTTTGATAAGGAGCTAAAAGAAAATACGATATTTTGTTGTAAGAACTAAATTAATTAATAATAACATAGGTTGCACTTTTAAGGGCCGTGTGCTTACATTAGCGCTCTTATATAAGTGCTGAGGAAATGTGGTATTCATTAAAAATAAATTGCAATCGAAAAAACAACTTTTAAAGTAGAATATTTATGTATAATTTTTATAAATATTAATAGATTTTATTAATACTTTTACGGTTTTGCAGATATAAATATAGCACATCTGTTTAGCGTTAGTAGGAGCTCCTATATTCCAGTGAATGTTTTTTTTAGAGAACTTATTGTTCATTCTGTAAAAACTTATCGTGAAAAGTTATTGCTCTTTTATTATAAATTCACACGGGGAGAACGATTCTGATAAAATTACCCTGAATGTTTTATTAATTCAAAAATGGAAAGAATAAACCTAAATTACTGCTCATAGATATGAAAACTTTTTCAATTCTTATAAATTTTATGCATTTATAAATAATTTCAGTTATTGAAACAAGCGAATTCGAGACATTTACACTAAGAAAGAAAGTATGGTCGAAACTATCAGAATATGTTAAAATTTATCGTTTTGCTGTTTCTCTAAAAGCACCAAAAAGATCGGTAATTTTTACCGAAATTCTTTGGTAAGGATTTTGATAAATTAAAAATAAATTATGATTTTATAATGTATGACAAAATTTGGTAATGTTATCATGATATCTTAAGACATAGCATAAAAACCATTTACTGCGCTAAATTTAATTTTCACTTCTGTATTTTTCCTTACATGTGTGCAAATAAGACTAACAATTTTGAAAAAAGAATTTCTGTTACACCGTTACCATATAAGCGGAAAAACTACCGAATAAATACTTCTAAATAACGTATATTTCGGTTTTTATAACCAAAACTATGCTTTTGAATCTTTATATCCGTGAACTCTGCCTTTAACATATTTTAATTAGTATATTTATTTTAGCCTTTTTAATCATTTGACACGTTTATTTTTAAAATTGCAAATTTCAGAACCCGACTAAATTCAAAGGCCAAATCCCTCTTCTTTTTTAATTCTCGTGTGTAACCATAATGAAATGCTTCATTCGTATTGACGGTGTTTAATTTTTTATTAAAGCAAATGGGAACAATTATTAAGCCAATTTTCTATGCTGCTTGAAATGCAATGGTATGCATTACTGCTCTAAAGGCATCAGAATTTGCAAAGTTAAAGCATTAGTTAAGCCTCTTTAACTTGAAACAGTAAACGCAGCCCTTCAAATAACTGGAGACGATAATTAGCAACTATGTCTCCCTTGTGAGTGGCATACGCTTTGCAAGTATAGAACAGAATATTATTATGGGTACTTGCAAAGAGAACATGTGTGAAACTACCCTTTAACAGGTACTGAGGGTAAATAACCATTTAATTAGGAGTTAAATAAATATGTTTATTGCATCATGTATTTCGAGTGAAAGTTTTGTTAAAATTCTGTTGCTCAGGCGGTAGTGTGATTGCAGTTTATTTCATCCTATATTCTAGCTTATTAAAAGAGAATTGATAGGTTGAAAGTCAATGAATATGTAATACAGTTGCTAGAAGTTGATTCATTGTGACATAGTGAGACTTAAATTATGCTGAAATAGATTAAGGCTCAGAAAATAACGGGTATTTAAATATCCAGTAGCATTGATTTGGAAATTATCTGTTATTTTGGAATTGAAGGCTTAGCGTATGGTAGCTCGTGGCAGTAAAAAAATAATACTTGTATTTTTATATATTAATATTAATGCATAGGGTATGAGTTATTTCATAATCAGTAGCGTTTAAATTTCACGAGAAATGGAACTACATTCAGTTTGAAAAGAAAACTGTGCTTCAAATCTCAATCAGATGTCAAGATTTCTATAAAAACAATTTGCTGTAACTACTTACCTATTAAATTTTAATAATTTAAATATAAAAATTTTAATATGTGAAATAAAATCTCGCATTCTGAGTAATTAACTATTTACATTACTTAAATATCAGAAATGCTAGAAAACTTTAAAAAAAATGTTTAGAATTGAATGCTTAGAGTAGAGTAGCTGGTGGCAGAAAAAAATAATACCTGTCTTTTTATAAATAAAATATAATATACAAAGGGTTTGAGTTATTTTATAATCAGTAGTGTTTAAATTTCACGAGAAATGAAACTACATTCAGTTTGAAAAGAAAACTGTGCTTCAAATCTCAATGAAATGACAAGAATTCAAGAAAACAATTTGCTGTAACTACTTACCTATTAAATTTTAATAATTAAAATATGAAAATTTTAATATGTGAAATAAAATCTCGCATTCTGAGTAATTAACTATTTACATTACTTAAATATCAGAAATGGTGGAAAACTAAAAAAAAAATAAAATAAATAAAAAAGAAAGAAAGCTATTTGTGTCGAAAATTTGAAAAAAAGTGGAATAATTTAGGTTCAAAGACTGAATAATATAATATTTTGGTGAAAATAATATAATATTAGGAAAAGCACAAAACTGAATATCAAATTTAAACGTTTTTTCTAACCTTTTGGAGTCTATGTGATTCGGTCTAAACATAACGTATCTATCACGTGTCAGTTTTGTAGAGAAAAATAATCAAAATACTTATCAAAATAAACAAAATAATCATCTTGGACATCTCGCTCCCTAACGTACATGGAACTTTCGGTAAGGCTTTTGTCACCAAGCTGGTGATGGTTTTTACTAGGTGATGGTATTACTAAGTATTGCTTTCATCGGATTTCCTAATTTTCCTTACAAAAC
Organism: Parasteatoda tepidariorum; assembly: GCF_043381705.1. NCBI lineage: Eukaryota > Metazoa > Arthropoda > Arachnida > Araneae > Theridiidae > Parasteatoda > Parasteatoda tepidariorum. The sequence goes on along the minus strand of NC_092214.1, from coordinate 43,874,997 downwards.
CTTGAAAATGATAAAAGTTTATTCCTGATATTTATCAGAATTGAATTTCATTCAATCGGAATTCAATATATTCAGAAAAATAATAGTATTTTTTTAAAATCGACCTTTATATAATTTTTGATTGTTTAATAAAAACTTTATCCAGAAAGAAACTCTATTTCATTAAAGCTTAATATTTAAAAAAAATAACAACAACAAAATGTTGATGTACAACGAATAAGCTTAGTACCTCAAAAGATCGAAAATAAAGTAATTTTTAACTTTAATAACATGCTATAACTTTCTTTTTTTAGAATAATAAAGCAAAACATTTAATAAAATAAGCTTGATTAAATAATTTTTCTTATAAATAGCATATAAAATATCAAGTTAAGTGTATTGTCTCAAAAACTAAGTACAAATGATTAGAAGCAATGATACTGAATTGTTTAACGGTAAGAAATTAAAGTTTTATGTGAGTTTCAAGTAATTATGTTGAGAGAGCATTAGAAACTTCGATAAAATGTCAATTAAATTCTATCACCCTACTTTCACTCAAGCGGAGAGTTAAATCCTCAATCCTAACGGAAACAAAGGAAAAAAATTCTATCAGTGCATTTTAACTTAAAAAGGCTCGAAAGAAGAGAATAAAGAAAAAAAAAGATTAAAATTGTCATTTTTTTCCTTTTTTGTATTATTTCCTTCATTTTATTTTTTTTTCGTTTGATCTTCTATCATCCTTTTCAAGATAAAAATAAAAAATAAAGAAGAATTGAAGAAATTCTCACTTTATCTTTCTACACATATGTATACTCTGCCATTTTTATACTGTCTTTAAAGAAATAAAAAAAAAATTTTAAAAAAAATGAAAATAAAATGGTAATGCACCCTGAATAACTTTTGACCTATAACTATCTATTTTAAGACGTAATTTTAACGTAGCAAAAGATGGACCTTATATACGTTGATTAGCATAGATGTTATTTTAAATAACGATAACTAACTAAAAACGCATTTTATTTCACAAACTGTTCATCTTTTTTACTCGAATCAACAACAAACATTTAACAAGTATTAGGCTACTCATTATTTATAATAAATAACCAACCACATTAATACATAAGTAAGAAACACGTCCTAAAAATGTTCTACAATTCGAGAAATCCATAAATGAAAAATAGAAGAGCTAAAAATGTAAGTTTTGCTGCGGTCTACTTAGGGACCTAGATTTTATTTCCACCAAGTTTTATAGTTTGTCAACAGCTTCCTTTACCAATTTTTTTGTAGAAAAAAAATGCAGAAAATCAATATATTTTTCATTTTATTGATAAATGCAAGGAACTAAAGCAAAACACAATACACAAGTTCTAAGTTTAAATTTTAATTTTTTTATCCGTAAAAAGTATTTACCGTCAAGTGGGGCTTGTGGAATTTGAAGATAGAAGTCTCCTCTATTACTACAAACATTTTTTCGAATTTTAAAACAATCTCAGAGTGTGTTTTGTTTATCCAATGTTAGCAACTTTCTGAGAAGGTCGGACGTCGAAAAGTGTGCGTGGAAACTTTAGCTGTGAAGTGCAAAGACGTTGATAAAACAATTGTCGTAAGTGCAAAATTCTTAATTTATACATTAATAAACAATTATATCATGTTAGAGTTAAAAAAAAATTTTAAATTAATAACAAATAAACGGAAAAAGAAAAAAATGCGCTGCGGGGCTACTTTGTGCAAAGTTTCATTCGTTTTTTTTCGACAGAAAAATTGTCACACGTTATAAAAAAGATACCTCGAACGAGAAATTACCGTGATTACACTTTAGAAAAGCTGCAACAATGTTTGCAAGCAGTTGCTAGTGTTATGTCGATTGCAGAAGCTTTTCGGAAGTACAAAATCCACAGAAATACTATCTCTAAATTCACAAGAAACACGTGAAACGTACTGGTAAACTATTATTTTTCTTCTACAAAGTTTTCTAATGAATTAATCAAACGATTTAACACATGAAAATATATTTTATAGCACATCAGGTGATTTTGAAAGAAACTGAATAGCAAGTTCTGTCGTGTTCATTCAAGCATGTTATGTTCAAATTTATCAATATTATAAATGTTAATGAATATGTAATAATTATTGTTTATGAAATTTCATCCACTTGAATGTTCAAAAATGTATATGGTTTCCTTTTGTCTAAACTCAAATGTTTTGAAATAAACATTACTTTTAAGAAAAAATTCTTTATAAAAAATGGTTTTTTAACGCTGAAAATTATTTTCAAACTAATATCTTTACATATCTAGATGTTTTCGCTATTAAAAATGTCAACAATTAACTTTTTTAACTATTTTATACCAATATTTTACTAAAAACATGATTATTAAACTGAATTCCTATCGTTGCACAAAGTAGCCCCGATTGGGAGCTACTTTGTGCAAAGTATGTTTTGACTTATTATTTGTAAATATTACATACAAATAATGCCAATATTGATCAAATTCACTCATCTGATCCCAGTTATGAATATAATATCGATAAATTTTACTAAAGTTTGAATTAACATAGTTTTTTTCATGTCAAAGTTCAAAAACTGCGAAATCCTGCTCAAAGTAGCCCCACATGACGGTAATTTACCATCAGTTTACTATCCCAAATTATCTCGGGCAAATGAAAAAAAATAAATATTAGTCGTTGTATATGTTCACATCTTCATAATCTGAAAAATCATCTGCATTACTTTCACTTTCCCTCGCGAACGACATTTTTTTACTCTTCTTTTCTACGTAAATTCAGCAACCATCGTTCATACAATTGAGCAAAACACGTCTGCAGTCCCATTAACGGCAAAACATCCAAATAAAAATTGGCAAACTTCCAAACACAGCAGATTATTATTATTTTTTGTTATGCTTCCGGACGAATGAAAACGTGATAAAACAAAACGTACTGACGAATTCTGCTCTGATAATAAATATTTGCAATTTATACATACCCTAGTTAACTCGTGATAATCAGGGAAACTGTTAATAGATGTCGCTGCTAACAGAGATTACTAATAAAATTATGTATATATAAGTTTTTTTTGCTCGAAGCGCCATCTGCTATTGAACTATGAAACAATTTTTGAGACTTGGGGAGAATAAACAGTCTGATGTTCTAAGCAGAATACAGCAAACTGTACATTTCTTTCTCCTTTTTTTTTCTTTTATTGATTTTTCATATCTTTGGTCATTTTTGAAACTCCCGGAAGGATTAGTTTAACAAAATGGGCAATAAATATGTTTTTAAAAGAAAGATGTTTAGCTCTAAAATTAGTTTATTTTTAGCAAATATATATTTTCCCTTTTTGCGTTAATGCAAGGCACACTACTTAATGCATTGAGTAGATTGTATTAATATATTTTTTAACATTGTATTAATATGTGATTGTATTAATATAGTAAAGGTACAACGAATTTAGCTATTGAATATTTATGATATGAATGATACAGTAGATAATGAATTAAGTAGGGATTTAAAACAAACAAAGAAAACAAGTTGAATCGCAATCCGGATTGGGCAATGGGGATTGGGTAAGGGAGCTTACTGGGGATTGGGTAAAGGAGCTTACACCAGAAGGTCCAAGGTTCGAGTCTCGGACAAGGCATGGATGTTCTTTCATTGTATGCACTATCTGTCCTTACTGAGTGGGCAACTTTGGCTCACCTGATATCCCCTGAAAGTGTGCCTAGGAAGTCTGCTCTACAAAAACCTGAATAAAAAACGTCAATATGGTGGGCATTGGAAAAAAAGTTGATTTTATTCAGTTGAGTAAATAATAAGAAAGAAATATATTTAAAAAAAAGATAAATATTTCAAGATGCATACATCTTTTTATTGATTTTAAATATATTTAATGACATATTTTATGATGTTGGATCGCTATTACTTTCATTCATTCTAAATCTTTTAAATTTCTGCATGTTGCCATGTTATTTATTTTAATTACTTTTTAAAATACAATATTCCTCAATATATTACTCACTGATATTAAATCATTTATCCAAATATCAATAACTTATTTTCAGAAATGTAACAATCTTTTTAAATTAAAAATATTAATTTTCTTTTAAATTTAAAATTATGAATTCCATTAAGTAAATGTTAATTTGTTCTAATTTGCTTTTGACAAATTAATCAGCTACACATTAAAACTGATTATGGAAAGCAATAATATAATATTTAATATTCTAAGATAAATATCATTAGTATTGTGTTCTTATTATTTTTACATATTCAATTTAAGTGTAATTAAATTGAAACTCTATGCTTGAATTGAAGCTTGCAAAATTTTATGTAAAAAAATGATAATTAATACATTTATGTTACTAGTAGTAACACTTACTTGCTCAGTTTAATTGCTTTTGATACGTTCATTTATTTTAAATTACAATATTTTTATAGAGAAACTCATAAATATCAGTTGATAAAATACATAAGCAAAAATTTGATTCTAATCTCTAAAAGTAATTTCTTTTTCTCAAAAACACGGAAATATGTAGCGGTTAAATGAGAAAAGCAACAGATGGTAAATATCTTCGCATTTAAATCAAAAGGAGTAAAGTTACTAAACTGAGAATGCACATTGTAATTAAATACTTTATTCATTATTCAGATATTTTAAACTGTAATGTTTACTTTTCATGAGATATACTTCCACGATTTGCATTATTAAACTAGTAAATGTTTTGTACTTTCATCTGCTTTCAATTGTTAGAAAATGTGGTGCTGAACATGATTAATTAAGCTTAAAAATATTTAGCTATACGTACAGAAAGTGTTTGAGTATATGTTAATTAAAGCGGTGAAAGTAGTGAAAGACATTTAAAATACCTTACAATGAGAGTTTTAAAATACATTTCTAGAAGACGGAATATTAATTAGGGTTGCGTTTCTTATTTTTAAACAATGTAGAGAAATTCCTGAATAGGAGTGATAATAATACCTTTAGAAATACGGGTCTTTTATGTTTAATTATACTTTGATCAAAGGAGCAAATTTGTTTAAAATAAATTTTTTTATATTCTGCGAAATATATTTCCACTACAATTGGTGAATCTTTCAGGCATTTTGTTTCCAACATTACGTTTACCGTAACAATTTTTCTATTTAGAAGAAAATTCCTTGTTTCAAGAATAATTTGCAATCTTAGTTATTTCTTGTTAATAGCTGTAAAGAAATAGCTACAAGTTACCTTTTAAAGTAGGCAAAAAATCATTAAATCTAGCTTTAAAAATTTTTCAATTAAAGTGAGCAATTTGAATAATTAATTATATTAATATTTTAACAACTAAATACATTTAAGAATAATTCAATTGATATCTCTCAAAGAGATTTTCATGCATTCTGCAACGTTTACCAAGAATAATGCAATTTAAGAATGATACAATTTAAACAAAAATCGATTCTTCAAAGAACATTTGTAATCTGTACTCTTTAATTATTACTAGCAAGTAGCTTAAAAAAACACAGTTGTAACTTAACTTTTTGAAGCGATAAAAGAAATTCAATTAAAGCTAAAACTGTTCTTTATTTTTTCTATCGAAAATAAACAATTTAGGTTAATTAATTGCATTGATAGTTGCGCATAAATCCAGACAATATGTTGTGCTCATTGCGTATACCATAACAAAGCTGCAATTTTGAATAAAATTCATGTTTAAGGAGAAATTTTCAATTATAAATAATGACTGATGAAAGATCAAGATGTAATATAGATTTTTGATTAGATAAATAAGTTCAATTAAAGTCAAACTACTAATCCACACAACTAAATTACAAAACTTAGATCGAATAATGAAATATATATATATATATATATATATCTAAATATAATCCGTACTCTCATAAGTACATAAATGAGAAATTTGTAATATTTCCGTTACCAAAAAACGTTGTAATTAGAAAAAATCATTACTACACTGTTAAAAATTCTTCGGAAAAGATGGTTAAATAACAATTCATTTAATTGTTATTTTACTATTTTCAAATAACCATAAATCAGATGGTAATCAAACTGTTAACTGTGAGAAAGCCGACTGGCCTGTGTAGGGGGCAGGGAACTGTCCTTGATTCAGAAAGGTCCTGGGTTCGAATCCCGGGCAAGGCAGGGATGTTTCTTTCTCTCTCTGAGTGCTCTATGCCCTTTCTCCTTTGTGTGTGAATGTGTGTAAATGTGACCCGCCCTATAAACGGGTTGTGTGAATGGCGTGGCAGAAGTCGAATTCCTGGCCATAGATGGCGCCACTGAAAAACAGGAACAATCGCACCCCCACTGCCTAAACAGGCATACGACAACAAAAAAAAACTGTGAGAAAAACCGTTTATTAGCTGCTTTCACCGAATACGGTTAAACAACCAGAAATTTATCTCACCAACTAAGCCCGAGAAATGAAGCCACTTAGTTCTTTACAACTGAGTACATATTATAGCCAAGAAGGTTAAATTGCCATTTTTATGACCGAGAGAACTGGAATTCGAGTCCCAGCGCTGACACCATGATATTTCCTCTATTTCCTTTTACACACGAAGATATTCTATTGTCCTGCATTCATCAATGCCCATTATAAAACGAAAAGTCTAGCCCCTATGTTTAGTAAAATTTTTTTTACGGTTTTAAACCCATGTCATTTGGCTAAAAAAGACCGTGTAGATTCGCAATTATGTATTATGATCCTGCTAGTTGTAAACGGTTTCAAAACCGCAAAGGTAAAAAATATTATTTGCCGTAAACTTTGCTGTCGGTTAATCGGATGTATAGACTGCTGCCGTTTATTTTACCATTATTTTAGAATGAAAATTCTAATAGAGTAAATAAGCCATCATTCCACTCTATCTAAATAATACATTTTTCGTAATGTGTTGTGAATTTTTGTTTTAAAATTTTATCTTGAATAACCAATTTCGTTTAGAATTTTACTATTTATAATAGCATGAAACTTTCAGGAATACTTTTATATTTCCTGATGACTTTTATATTTAAATACATTTTAGCATGAAATAATGATTTGTGAAAAATTTTTGCCATCCGTCATTATTTACCATTTCAAATTTTGCTGTTTATATAATATTTTATTTCTGTCATGTTATCACGTAAAAACACAAACAGTTGCTCTTAGGTGCTTTTTTTTCTTTCTTTTACAATCTTGCATTTTTTTAAATCATGATATACTCTCTCATTTATTTCATCGAACGCCAAAGCATAAAACATATTTTTTTATCAAAAATCTAGCTTTTAAATCATACATAATAATAAAATGCGAAAAGAGATAATTTCACTGCATGCCAATAATAATTTATAAACTAAGATTCATCCTGATTATTAATAGAATAAAGCGAGATATATTTCTAGTTATCATTCAAAACCCACATTCTGAAGTATTAAACAGCCATATAATCAAATAATAACTTACGACATTGCATACTTAACTAATTAAGACGTTGAATTTTAAAATAAGGAAAATAAAACTTTGAAATTATTTGTATGACAATACTCTTACACTTACTTTTAAGTAATCCACAAATGTTTTTATTTAAAGTTAGATAAAATTAAAAATAATTGAGCATTAAAATTTCACAGAATTTCTTGCTTGAATTGTTACTTAACTAAAATTTAAAACTAAAAAGTTGCTTCTTAAAGGAAAGTAAAATCTTTTAAATGAATATTCAGTATGGTTTTTTTACATTTTTTCTGTGTTCGTTCAGCTATTCTATTTTGCATTTTATTTTATTACCTTTGTTAATCAGATGAACCAATCTTGAGTTTACAGCTATCAATCTTGAACTCAGTAGCCTTGGTATTTTCAACTCAATCCAGAAAACAAGGGAACTTCTAGATCCAGCATTAGGATATACTAGCATTCGTGGTGGATTTTTTTAATGGCACTAACCCGCATTTGCTTTACATGGAGAAGAAAACCACGAAAAACCCCGAGAGCGCAAGGGTATTCTAAACCTGGGAAGGACATTTTATCTACTGAGGATATTTTCAGTCAGAACTGTGGTCCTTGCGAGCCGGAAGCAGATTTCGTATCGACCCAGCGATTACTGGGGTTCGAATCTGGGTCACTTCATTTAGAGCCGAGTGCTCTATTCCCAGGATCTTCTAAAACAATTCTATTTAATTTTATTTTATAACCGTTGTTAAACAGCCAACCCAATTTTGAGTTTGCAAGTACTATAATATTCAACTCCGTTAGCTTTTAATTTTCATTCAATACAGATTACAAGGGAGCTCCAGGATCAAGTATTGGGAGAAATTCACCTTCGTCGAAGACTTATGGATAAAACTAATTCACATTTGCGTTGCATGGGGGGGGGGGAACCAAGAAAACCCCCACGGTTAGTCTGAAGGCAAGGGATTTTTAAACCGATGATCTTAACACAGTGAGGGTATAAACAATTCTATTATAAATTTCAATCAAACGTAAATAAAAATTAACTAACAAAGTTTTACTCAATTAATTGTATGGGATAACGATCAACTATGTTTAAGTCATCTCTTAAAATTAATCAGATTATTGAGAATCAATATATGGCAAAACAGTTTCTAACTCAATTTTTAGAATCCCTCAAACAAGTATATTTTATAAAATGTATCTAGCTGATTATAAAATCGGAATAAAATTTTATAATTAGCAAAATAATTTTACTGGTATTTTTTAAATAAAAAAACATATGTAGTATATTTTATAGATGTTGTGAAACCATGAGCAAGTATTTTTTTTTATAAAAAGAAAGAATAATATTAATTACCTTCATCAATTTTAAATTTAAAGCTCATAAGAATAAAAATAATTTGTTTTATGAAACAAATATATATATTTCCAGGTTTTAATGACGTGCCTGAGGAAGTTGGTTTCAGAAGGAAATACAACTACTTTCAAAAAGTTTAACATCCATGAAATCTATAAATTTTTAATTGTCTCAGTGTAATAATTCAGAATAATAATTGAAAATATCATTTGAATAATTAAGCTTGGAGTACTTTTTAAAAGAAATGAATTTTGAGCATATCGTACTTTAAAGAAAATTTTCTTAATTAAGAAATTTGTTTACTTTCTAAAAAGATATTCCCTAGAAGATTGAACGTTAATTAAAGTTAAATATCTCCTTCATTTAAAGTGCAAATTCAATTTGAAATAACAAAAACAAAAGCTTTAATCAAATAAACTGCACAAAATATTTTAAATGAAATGTTTAAAGTTGAGTAATAGTATTCGCAGTTTTATTGTAAAATATTCTTTAAATTACTTGCAGGCATAAAATTTTACATCAATTTGTTTTGATAAAAATACCCTTAAATGTAAACATTGAAACTCTTTATATACTTCTTTAAATTTTAACATTCATGTGTTAACTGATTCGATGATTTAAGAAAAGTAAATTTATTTTACGTAAAAATGTAGATATACATTTACTGTAAAATAAAATTTTTGATATACATTTATCTGAATATTTCTGTAATTTTTTTCTTAAAGGGAATACTCGGATTTAAATTTTCTAGCGAATGCACAAATATGAGCTTTTATTTGTCTGAGTTTTGAGTTATTAATGATATCGAAACATTTATATTAATACACTGGAAAGATAAATTATTCAAATAATGTTGGAAACTTAATTTTAAATCAATAACATTTGCATAGTTTCAAATTTTTCAAACTGAAAAAAAAATTAAATCTAAATTTAAGTGTATATATGTTTTAAATGAAACAAATTCGTGTTTTTCTTAAAGTTTTTATTCATAAATAATACGTAACATTAAAAATTATAATTATAATGTCTTTATATTAGTATATTTATATTAGTGTCTTTATATTCATGCTATTTAAAATATTTTCCCAATTTTCTTAAGACAAACGATTGCTTATTTGTATATTATTTGTCATATATTTCTATCAGACAATCCAATTTCAATTTTAAGAAAAATAAATATGAGACATATAGTAAAGCTTTTTATTGAATGATAGAACGGGAAGTAGAAATTAATGGAAACTGAAAAATTAAAAAAATATCAATAAAATAAACTTGATAAATTATATCAAATATTATGAAGCATTTTTATAACTAAAATTTTAAAAATTGTTTAATTTTAAAGAATTTTTGAGCCTAGTTAATTGATCACGTATTAAAATATAACTAGCATGAACTGTAAAACAAAGAGACAGTTATATGTTTTAAGCTGTCTAATATAATGCACTTACTCTTTGTCTATCTATCAGTCATCGTCAGCAATTGATTACCTTTCTTTGTCTATCTATTCTCTAAGAATGACACCTTTTGAAAAGATCGTATCCTTAGTGACACTGAGCTCTTGGGAATTTTTTTCCTCCTTCCTGACTTTTTCTTAAGAGTCTAGCCGAATCCCTTAATCACTTTTTAAATCCCGTTACATCCTGACTACCACTTAAGGAGAGAAAGAAAACAGCTTCCTATGGGAATGGCTAGACTTCATATAATGCCTTACTATAGAAACCCTCAGCAATTGCAACTATGCTCTATAGGTGGATTTATTCTTGGCAGAAAAGGATCACAATATTGCAACTGTAAGTAAGAGAAAATGAATAGATTTGATCTCCACAATTCAGATTGTGTTCTTTTCTGATGCTCCAATTTGTACCTTATCACTATCATTAAGGCATAAATATGGTTATTGTGAATAAAAATCTGCTGTTAGTTTTTAGTTAGTATAGCAAACAGTTAGCATAGTTCTTTTGCATGTGTTCTTTCCCTATACCATCACGTTTTAGTTTCTGGACGATTATTGCAAGGTATTATCATTTGCTTTTTAATTTTGTCTTGCGATAAAAAATAAAATTTGTGGACAGTCCCTAATAATTTGAGCTTTCTTTCAAAAAGTACAAAAACTACTTACACGATTGCTTGAAACTTCTTAAATTTGAAAGATATGCAAATCAAACTTTTTTCATTACTTGCAAAATACGATTCACTACAAAATTACGAAAAGAATATTTCAAATTTTTTCTATGCATGCATAGCATAAAATAACTACTTTAAGTACTTGCAAAGCTTTCAACGATTTTGATTTAAAATCAACAACTTTGTAATTAATTTGAAACTGATCTAAAAATTTAGTTTATTTCCATTGAATATTTATAAACTTAAAAAAAACTTAAAACTTTTGTCAAAAAAAACTTAAGACAAAAAAATGAGTTTGTTGTAAAAATTACCATATCTCCATAATTATTTACTCTAGTTTTACTAAATTTTATGCAGTTATTAAAAACAAAACAAAGTAATCCATACAAGTTACAAGCTTATTGCTTGATTTTATGGCATAGGGTGTTCAAATATACTTGTTCTTTTTCGTAATTTATTGTCGGCCTCCCAAACCTCAGAAAGCTTTAAATCTTAGTGCTAACTATGAAAAATTTCGTGAATTAAACATCTCTAAAGTTATAAAATAATACTTCAAAATTTTTAAATTAAATAAAATTTTTAATAAATAGAATAAATAAAATTAAATAAATGTTTAAAATTTTAAAAAAAAAATTCAAAAGTTAAATAATACTTAAGAGTAAGAATTTTATTTATTTATATATATATATTGCATGCAAAAACAAATTCCTTATCTTGAAGAAAACTCTTTATTGAACTTAGAGCACTAAAACGATTAGACCGAGAAAAACATCTGCAAATTAAATTAATATCAGGGATACTAAACATTTATATCTATGCCTATATATATACGCTATATTGCCGACATTCTTTACTCTCTTAGTTTTTGAATTCCAACAAAAAGTTTAGTATATAAATATATCCCAGAGAAATTTCATTTGAAAGGTATTACCGTTTGCCTCGAGTATCTAAATGGATTATTTCAATCATACCTTTACGATAGCTCGAGGAAATTTATGTAAGAAAGAAAAGAGAAAAAAAAAGCTACAACGCCTATTTTTTCCATCCATCTCAACGCTATAGTGTTCGTAAATTCCTATAAGTACAAATCCCAAAAACAAAATACTTGTAGGCATTTCATTGAAAAAATAAAAACTGGAAAAACCCTTAAAGCCATTCTTAGCCATAGCTATTGTTTGAAGTAGCAGGAGTAGGATTTAAAAAGTGAAATAAAATAGTATAAAAAAGGGAAATACAAGATCTTCTATATTTTCCCCATTTTCCTCCTTATTTCTTTGTACGAAGGAAATAATTCTTGGTTGGTCGCAGCTGGTGCATGAGGTTTCAGAACACCTCCATCTCACGCAAAAGCATCAAATACTTCACGAATGCACGCAACTCACATGTACAATATCTGCAAGAGCAAAACATAGCTCCTCTCGAGACATAGAAAAACTTTAGCCGACCCCGCCTTTCTTTCGTAGATATTTGTCGTCATTATTCATCGGAAGATGTTCGCGAAACTCATTAAATGAATATATTCTATTATGTGAACCAAATAGTTTTTAAATTCTATTATTTTTTCTACACCCCTTGGTTAATATCGATAATGCTTTTGTTCAATAACAATAGATAAATTAATCAAGCTTTCTTCAAATGCGTGTTAGGCGGATGTTTTCTATCGCATCGTTAGGTGAAAGGGGTGATTTAAGCTGGGGGCAGTTAATTGCTTTATATTGGTTTACGGGTTTATATTTAAAAACAAAATTAATTTAAGGTAAAATCATGTTTTAACTCTTTAAGAAGATATAATATGAAATATTTATAAAGTTTAAAAAACATTTTCACATAAAAAAGTTTGAAGAAACATGAACAATATTTTTAAGGTTTTATTTAAAAGTTACTTAAGGGAATATTTGCTTATTATATTAGTATTAGGTTATTTATGTCTTGTCATTATGTTACTTTTTAACTGCTTAATATCTCTTACAGATGAAAATTATGAAAGGCATCTCTTTTAAGTTTATTACATAAGTATTAAATTTTATACCATTTTTATAATATTTTATAATTAAAACGTGTGAAGTGGCATTGTTTCTTATAAATTTAAAATTGAGATGATTATTTTTTGTACTAGAAAAAAACTAAGTCTGAAAACAAGTATTTCCTTTTTCAAATTAAAATTCTAACAGGGAAAAAATATATGCTTATTTATATTTTTGGATTTTAAATTCAAATGTACGTTTTATTGAAAAGATGTTAAAGCGTTCCAAAATATTATTTTTAAAAAATAAAAAAAATAATGTATTGTTATCGGTGTTGTTTTTATATAGAGCAATAATTTTCAGGAAACAAATTCTATCAGTGAAAAATAATTTTTGCCTATTTGCATGGTTTGCCTATTTGCATCGGTACGCACAAAAGTGCGTTTTATTAATAAGTTACCTTAGTTTTGAAAAAAATAATTATTTCACAAAATCAGAAAATTTGTGTATTTTTATCTATGTTTTTTTAAATAAAAATATTTTTCAGAAAATGAATTTTAGCAGTGAAAAACGTGTGTACATATTTGGATGTATTTTGATTTCATTTTATGTGCGTATTTCAAATATGTGCTTTATTAGTAGGATGTTTTAATATTGTAAAATATGTTATTTCATAAAATTAAAAAACGAATGTATTGTTATCTGTATTATTTTTATAAATAAAAAATATTTTCAGGGATCAAATTTCTGGAAATATTGCACTGTAAAGGTTATTAAAAGTAGATTTTAAAATGGAATTATTTTAATTTTTATTGTATCTTTTATGACAAAAATCGTAATTTTGAGGTATTACTAGTTGTTAAACTAATTACTAATTTCAATATATTAATACATGCAAATTATTGAAAAAGTACAAATTTAAAATCGGAATTTCAGGAAAAAAATTTATTTATTTTGTGAATATACATGAATATACATATAGTTCTGTACTGTAATTTGTTGATTAAATACAGTGCATATAAATTTTAAAATGCTAGTTTACTGTTTCTTTAATCTTAAATAACTTTATTATTTTTTAGGGATTTATTATTTAATTGAAAAATAATTAATGAAAAATTCAGTATCATTTAAATGTGGGTAGTCCATCTCCAGGTTGAAAAAAAGAGTAAAAAGTTTTCAGACAAATTTGTGCGTGAAGCATTGAGTATAATAAACATTTATTGTAAGTTAGTAAATTCTACAACTGAAAAAAACGCAGTATGCTCCTAATTTTTTGTCCAAATTCAAAATTCAATGCTGTTTTATTACATTGTTTTATTACTTAGAATCCAGTAATTCAAGTCATCATTAACAACGTAGCATATGATTCAGGACAAAAAATATTTAACTTTTGTGATGTTTTTATTATTTTTAATTTTTGGATGTTTTTATTCTTACAAATAATAAAACTTTAATTTTTTAAATCTTGTAAGAATATAATTTTATCAGGATAAGAAAAGACATTATTTTGCATAGTATTTTTTTCTCACATTAAACTTTTTGAAAATTTTGAAAATTTTACTTTATTATATTATTTTTTTCCAATTCATTAATTATAAAATATAACTGCCTAAAATTTGTTATACGATTATGTTTTTCTTTTAGCTTCCAGGACCTTTGTGTCTAAATATAGAATAAGTTTTGAGAATTTCAAATGAGGTACTAATACATGATGACGCATTTTCAATTTTGTTTCCGCTATATTTCTAAAATGATTATGGAAAAATCTCTGAAAGCGTTTTTTCAAATATGGGAAATTTTGCTGAAATAAGTCGAAAATCGTTAATATTACACTTTTTTGTTTTTTAAGTTAGTAAAATATTTTTTTTGCAATATGTCTCGTAGAAGTTTAGTAAAAACTCTTTGTACTGTTATTAAAGCGAAAATATTATAATATCGAAAAACATTTGAATTTTATTTCGTTTTTATGAATATTTGCATCACTGTTTTATTATAGATTTTAAAAACAAATTACGGCCATAATTAATTTGAATGTGGAAAAAGCTACCGACAGTTTCCCAAGTTTTTTTTCAAAAAAAAAAAAAAAAAAAAAAAAAAAAAAAAAAAAAANAAAAAAAAAAAAAAAAAAAAAAGAAACCCAGAAACAAGAAGTGACTGAGTGGTAGCGCTTTGCACTCCCGTGGTACTGGTCCGGGATAATCCTCAGATCCGGCAAGTTTGACTCGACCTTTCATCCCTTCTGCTCGGGGATTAAATATGGTTCTGTTTTCTGCTGACCACCCAACCGGAATACTGCTCTTGCACTCCAGAGCCCAAGGTCAAGAAAACTAATATAAAGTCTTTCCTGATAGGCCTTGGCCCACCGTTAGCTGTAGTGACATTGTGATGATTTAGAAACAAAAAAGTTAACTGCATTAAAAATAACATTACCACAATTGTATATTTCTATTTTGAGTAAACACGATGCACAAACTAAAAAAAATTAACTAAAAATACTTTTAATATGCTTTTTGATCTTTTTCAAATATATTTTGTTTCAATCAAAATTGCAACAAACGATTTCCTATTTAAAGGAATAATCAGTCAAATCTCAATTTCGCTAATTTTCACGATTGATGATCGGTAGAATTTATCAAACTTTAGAAACGTTCAATTTAAAGTACCCCACGATGAGCGCAGAAATTAACATTTCTCGGAGTTTTCCTCTCCTAATGATTCACATTTACTTCATGTTTTATTAACTTTGAGCCGCATATCTGCCCAGAAACATCTCGAACTCAGAAAACTGAGATAAAGTCTTTCCGGATAGGCCTTGGCCCACCGTAAGCTGTAGTGACATTGTGATGATTTAAAAGCTAAAAAGTTAGCTACATAAAAAAACATTACCACAATTGTATACTTCTATTTTGATTAAATACAATACCCAAACTAAAAAAAATTAACTAAAAATACTTTTAATATGCTTTTCGAACGGTTTCAAATATATTTTGTTTCAATCAAAATTGCAACAAACGATTTCCTATTTAAAGGAATGATCAGTCAAATCTCAATTTCGCTAATTTTCACGATTGATGATCGGTAGAATTTATCAAACTTTAGAAACGTTCAATTTAAAGTACCCCACGATGAGCACAGAAATTAACATTTCTCGGAGTTTTCCTCTCCTAATGATTCACATTTACTTCATGCTTTATTAACTTTGAGCCGCATATCTGCCCAGAAACATCTCGAAGCATATTTTAATTTTAAATCTCGCATAATGTTAGCTGCTCCATTTCAAATTCAATATAAGTCATCCTCACTCAAGCTGTATGATGTTCGATTTTACTTTTAGTAAAAATTCTTTTATTTTATCAGTTCAGAACCTTTGCTGGAAGAATAATGTTTAATATTAAAGAGAATCCTCAGGAGTAGAATCTTAAAGATTTGTTGGAAAAAAGTCAATTATGTTATCAGATTCTAAAATACAAGTCGTTTGAGTTCATTTTGCTCTTAACTTTAATTGATTCTTCATGCTGAAACTTAGGTTGTAAAATTGTTATTAGATTTAGAATTTGTGTAGAATGTTATTCGCACATTGAGATTCTTATTGTGATTTTCAGAGTTTTGAAAAAAAAAAGAAACCTCATACTGTCTCTATTTATAACTTGCTTTCTTGACTTATTATTTTGACACAACCATTCAAAAAGTTTCCTCCTAATTTCTTGAAATGTAATTTCAAAACATATTTCATTTCATAGGTTGAATTTATACAATCAACGATATTTTACACCAATACTAAATAATGCATGTTGTTATAAAGTTATTCCAAGTTCACTTTAAAAAATGCAAATATTTTTTAAGCTATTACTGACACAAAAGCTCTGATTCAAAATATTAGAATAATTAAAAAAATTCAACATTTGAAATACTCTTACTTTATTTATTTGTACTTTATTTACTTAAATTAAATTAAAAATGTTACAAGTCAGTTTTACTTATTTCCCAGTATATCAAAAAATAAAAATAAAACATGAATTAATTTTACACTTTTTTTAAAAAGAAATCAAAATATTGGAATAAAATTTCAAGTGGTCTACACTGTTATACTTCATTATAAAAATTAAAATTCAATTATTAACCGAGGAAGAAAGTTACTTAACATTTTATATCATCACCTTTAGGTTTGTTTAGGACAGATAAAAATTCTTGCATGGAATAAACAAGTTTTTCGTAGTCTTTTTGTTTACATTAGCTCAAGTGCACTTAATGCTCTGTTTGTCGGAGCAATTTCTTGTATTTTTTTCTTTACTATACCCCATAAATTTTAAATTGGGTTAAGATCTAGTGAATCAGCTGGCAATGGTAGCACTATAATTTTATGTTTTTACAACCAAATTTTATTAATTTTGTTGTATGTGATGAAGCTAAATTTTGAGGGAAAATAATATTATCCTCAAAAAAGTCTTATGTTTGTTCTGTTTTGTTATTGTTTTGTTGTTGTTCAGTTGTCGATTTAAAAATATTAGTTTATTCTTTTTCATTTCCGATGCTAATATCATACACTGCAGCTTCGATTTTTTTAACAATAGTCTTCAATTTTCTGTCATCTCCGGCTGAAGTGTTTACATTTTTAGCAACCATAGCAGCAATTATTTCTAAACTTTCCATTTCTTCCGTACTGTTGTAAGATTATGAAAAAACTTGATTGAGAATAATTAAGATCGTTGGATAAATATTCTTGATTTTTACCAAGTAAATTTTAAGTCATTAACTCATCGTTTTATTGATTTTTTAAGAATCACGTAAAATCCCTTTTTAAAACAACTTAGTATAAAACACACAAAAAAAGACTTTTTAAAGTAGTCGTCTGCAATAAATATAAAATTCTTATGACCTACTCGTAAGACTATTAAAATAAAATAGCATAGTTGGATATTTCAATTAAATACTGTAATGTTTTGAGTTTTAATATATTTTTTCAATTATCTTTAATAAAAAAAGAACTTTTAGCTTATGTTACAATTTGATTGAAAATAATTTAATAAAAAAAAATCGTTTGAATATATGCAACATATGATATTGAAAAAAATGTTTTCTTTTCATCGGATGAAAAAAATGCATTATTTTAATATTTTGTCGTATTATAATCAATATTTTTTGTAATTAGCAAGTAACGTAATTTAAATTTTCAACTAACTATTCTCATTGATAAGTTTGTTGCATGCAATCAGTTTTCTATCTTAATTTTATGATATGCAAATTATTTTTAAAGTCTACTAAAAAATTTATGTCATTTTCATGAATAAAAAAATTATAAAACTACTTTTGAAGCATGAAAGCACGAAATTATGCTTTTTAAATAAGGAAAATTAAATTAAAGCAAAAAAATAAAATTTAAAATTCTCTCACACACTTTTCAATCTATTCAAAACCTATAGCAATTGTCTAGTGATTTTAAGTATGAAACTTTAAAAATCAAAAATCATCAATAACAAGCTTGATGCAATGGTTTAATTTATGTCTCATTAAATTTAATGTAGTTATTTTGAAATTTCTTAAATAATAGAAATTTTTTAACTACGAAAAATGAACTAAAGAATAGATTTCGAAACATTTAGACAGATAGTATGTTTTATAAAAAATATAATACATAAAAACAGACAAACATTTATTCCCTTTTTCAATAGGAAATTTTTGGTTGATACTTGGCTTATGTGGCAGTTCTGGAGTTTTGAGATGCATAATTAAAAAAAAAAACTCATTTGTTTTTTTTTCGTATTTATAAATTTAATTTTTATCATATTTATTCTTTTCTGAAACGTAAATTATTTTCTATGTCAAATTTATAAATATGAAAAAGAATGATAACAAAAAAACAAAAACCATAGAACACCAAATTTCAACATAATAAAATGAATTAAAGCAAAGTAATAGTCTTGCTTCTCCCCGAGAAGTATATTTTCAATTTAATCACATTAACTTATGTAAATATTGTAGCGTTAAATAATAGTGATTTTTGTTTTAAAAGACTACATTCCATAATGCTTGAAGGCACGTTTAGGTACATTTAAGTTCGAAACAAAGTTTAATGCACTTAAACTTAACTGGCGTTTATTTACAGGATAAAGTTCAACTCTTAAAATGAGTTGGGAAATCGAAAGTTTTCTAGAGTTTTAAATTGCGGCGAAACTTAGTTATTTGGTTTGATAAAACAAATTAAGTTTCTAAATTGTTTTGAATCCCGAGGTAATAAAAAATGTTTAAATAAACTACCAAACAATTGAAAGAGTAGTTTTGTCACAATTCGTAAACGATAGTTTACGAACACCTAGAAAATTTTAGTGTAAATAACCATTGTGTTTATTTTAGTTCAATCAAACATTAGTATTATTTACAGTTATACTTATTTTTTTGTGTAAAAAAGTAATATTAGGCGTATCAAGTACTAAAAAAAAATCTATTGTGAACATAATGCAGATGCTTGATTTATGAATATTGCTGCAGTTTAAGTTAATTTTAAAATTTAAACTCATTTCATTCTTAAACGTTGAATATTTTTAATTATGTTAATACTGCAAAAGCTCCCGACGAAATTAGAGCATACATATATATATATATATATATATATACACTGTTAGAATTTTTTTCACCTTTACGGTCTTGAAACCGTTTACAACTAGTATGGTTATAAAATAATGAATACAAAACTATACAGTTTTTTAACCATGGTTTCAAAACCAAAAAAAAGAAATTTAACTGTACATGGGAGCTAGGCTTCGCGTTAGATAATGGGCACTGGAGAGTGCAGAACACTGGAAATTTTTCATGTGCGTTAAAGAGAATGGAGGTTTCAACACTGAGACTCGAACCCCTGTTATGTCTGTCATGAGATTGACAGATTAGCTCCCTCAGCTATAATATGTGCGCAATTGCAAGGAACTAAGTTGCTTCATTAGGTGGACATAGTTAGTGCAATAAAATTCTTGTCATTTAACCATTTTAAGTAAAAATAGTTAATAAATAATTTTTCTCACTGTTAATAGTTTCATTAGTATCTTATTTATGTTTATTTGACTGCTCTGCTTAAATATGGTAAAATGACTATTAAATAGATAGGTATTTAGCCATTTTTTCCCGAGAAATTTCTAACAGTATATATATATATATATATATATATATACACTGTTAGAATTTTTTTCACCTTTACGGTCTTGAAACCGTTTACAACTAGTATGGTTATAAAATAATGAATACAAAACTATACAGTTTTTTAACCATGGTTTCAAAACCAAAAAAAAGAAATTTAACTGTACATGGGAGCTAGGCTTCGCGTTAGATAATGGGCACTGGAGAGTGCAGAACACTGGAAATTTTTCATGTGCGTTAAAGAGAATGGAGGTTTCAACACTGAGACTCGAACCCCTGTTATGTCTGTCATGAGATTGACAGATTAGCTCCCTCAGCTATAATATGTGCGCAATTGCAAGGAACTAAGTTGCTTCATTAGGTGGACATAGTTAGTGCAATAAAATTCTTGTCATTTAACCATTTTAAGTAAAAATAGTTAATAAATAATTTTTCTCACTGTTAATAGTTTCATTAGTATCTTATTTATGTTTATTTGACTGCTCTGCTTAAATATGGTAAAATGACTATTAAATAGATAGGTATTTAGCCATTTTTTCCCGAGAAATTTCTAACAGTATATATATATATATATATATATATATACTGTTAGAAATATATAAGTTGGATGGCTGTTGATGTGGTGGTCCTTGTGAGCGTAGAAGAGGATATAATTTAGTTTAGCATAGCTACGGATAAAAAAAAAATTTTTGGTTTTATATTTTTAAAAAATCTTGGCGTTCTCATGTTATTATTGTTAGTGTAGGATCCAACCAATAGCGACTTGGTCTATAGCCTTAGCTGTTCGCCATGTTGCTATAACGAAGCTGGACACTTTTTTCGTTCAAAGGTATGTAATGTTTTTGGCTGCTGATGAGTTACACCTTTTTCATATTTTTTATTAATCATATATTTTCATTTTAATATATAATCCTACCAGAATGGCTCACACGTTGTTGTTGATTGACGCGTTGATCTGTTTAGATAAATTAATATCTATATCCAATGTCCTTTTGCTTTTAAGAAATCTCTATTTGTTCGACATTTCAGTTATGAAAATTACTTTTAATCCATCTTATTATAAGTTAATTAAATATTCATACCCTAGCAAAAAATAAGGGTAGCGCTGTTCTATTTTGCTTCGATAACCTTTGCTTTCGGGGAAAGACTGAATACAATCCAGTCTTGTTCTCTTCCCTTGATGAGAGTCTGTGGTGGTTTTGGGAAAACTGCAGTGATGTTAAATGAGAAAATAGCCTCATCACATTTAAATTATCTGCACAATATTCTTAAATTGCCATATTAAATAAGAATGTTTACGAATGTTTCACTGAAATTCTATTATTTTTAAATTTTTCTTTGAGTTAACATGTGTACCCTATCTAACCCCGCAAGTGAGGTGTGACCTGGTGATTCATCTTTTTCTGGGCATTATTCATGAAAAAAGCAGTGCTTCTATGACTAAATAATGTACATAACTAAACAATCAATATATTGATAGAGTCTGATAGTTAATGAGTCGAATGGTTTTATGTTCCAGGGGCTAGGTGGTGCACTGTTATCACTTTTATACTGCTTAATAATGCATCAAGATTGAATTTTGAAAAGTAAAAGAAATAAATATTTACACGCATACATCTATACTTCTATAAAGTATACACATTAAAATATGATAGAGAGTGCATGACAGCAGACAATCAGAAATTTCTTGTTCTGCATTAAAACTTATAAGGCGCTAAAGTACCCGCTGTGGGATTATTTACTATCTTTTTCCTTAGTTTTAACCTTTAATTTAAAAATAAAGACTATTGTAACTTTATAGTAAATTCATAATAATTAAAAATATTTATTACGAATTTTTCAAACGTCATGAAAATAGACATAATTAGATAAATAGAGGAATTTCTTTTCTCTCCTCTTATTTAAACATTATCAAATCTGCAAAAAAAATTCAAATCTGCAAAAATGTTGGTGTGGAAATGTCAAGTAGGTTAAAGCCTAAGTGGTTTTAGCTAGCTGATCAACAAATAATTATACCAGCCTAACATTCTAATTGCTTTAATATCAAATCAACCACCATTGGCATGGTAATGAAATGGTGTCTGACATCAATTTAATTTTGTAAGCAGAAATTAAAGCACAAGTTATATGTCGATATGAATAACGTTAAAGATGTTAATGAAAATGGTCTTAGAAATTGTGTAATCAACAAGAGAATAAGCACATATATTTTCTGTAAATCAGTCACAAGTTTAGAGGGTTAGTATAAACTGAAAAACTGTCCCATTTGAGATTAAAAAAATAATACTCAAAGCATATCTTGTTTAGGGTGAACCTTGTGATGGCGAGATTCTGGTATAGTTGATGCCCACACTTAATTACACACACACTGTCAAAAATTACGGTAAAAAGAACCAGCACTCTGGGTGCTGGAACTTTTTCTGTAAAACCCTTTATAACAGGAACATGTTACGGAACAAAAAATCTGCCATGCCGTAATTTTTACAGTAATAATTACCGCAAAATTCCTGAATCTCTCTAATAAAATAAATTTTACTGCTAAAAGCATGTTGTGATATTTTACGGATGATACACTCAAAGTGCCGGTTCTTAAGACCGTAATTTGATCTAGAATTTTTTTCTGGAATTTTTTTACAAAAAACCGATAAGGAAATTACTGAAATTACCATAGTAGCTTGAAGGCTCCTGTGAAAAAATCATTAACTTTACTATAACAATGCATATAAATAAATATTCATTTTTATATTTCATAAGATTTAATTAAATTATTAAATTACTCTAGTGTTTTTGTTTAAATTTATTTTAATAAATATAAAAATAAAAATATAACTGAAGTGTAAAGTTCATTACTTTACTACTACATTAAAAGCATTATCCTCTCTAATTCTTCTGTTTAAAAATAATAAAAAAAAGGTAAATTAACGAAAAAATCCTTTACTTTAATTTTCAAATCTTTTGGAAGCATATTGTTTGAGAAAGTAAATTACCCTTTGTTTCATTACTTTTCAGACGAAAACCTTTAATGTTTATTTAAAAAAAGAACATTTATTGATTTTTCATCTTCTTTTGTACTTCAAATTGAACTTAACTAACCCAATATTTTAGAGTAATTATAAAAGTAAATAGGAACTATGCAAATAAAAGATAACCGCTTGCTAGTTAATTGGAAGCGTGTTTTATTAACATATATAATAGTTCTTGTAATACTTTCCACAAAAAGATGTATTTCTTTATTTAAATAAAATTCTTTTATCTAGTTTTAATATTTTTACTAATCATTCTAAACCGTAAATAGCAATAAAAATCTATGAGGAAAAAAAAGACTTTCGTATTGAATTATAAAGGATGAGCTTTAAAGTTACTTAACACACTGTTAGAAATTTCTCTGAAAAATGGCTAAATAACTATTTATTTATTTGTTATTTTACTATATTCCAACAATACAATCAAATAACCAGAAATAACCATAGATACGATAAATATTCAAACTGTTAACTGTGAGAAAAAAACAGTTTACTAACTGCTTTAACCTAATAGAGTTAAACAGACAAAAATTAATCGCACAACTAGGCCCACGTAATGAAGTCACTTAGTTCCTCGCAGCTGGGTACAAATTATAGCCGGGAAAGGCCAATCTGTCAATTTCAGGATCGATAGAACGGGGGTTCGAATCCCAGTTTTTGACATAGTGTTCTGCACTCCACAATTTGTGACCCTGGTCTATTAAAATACGATACTCTCATTCACACATAGATGACAGCACCACAATGCTGCTCAACACAAAAAAGTCTAGTACTTCCCATCTCTTACAATATGTAAAACTACCGAATAAACTAATTAAATCACATTCCATAGTTCATTTGATAAAACACTACTCAACCAAAACCCAACTCCATTGTCCATTACCTAACGAAACGCCTAACTCCAATGTCTAGTTAAATATCTTTTTTACGGTTTTGAGATAACGCTATTTGTAAAAGGTTCAAAAAACCGTATAGGAAGAAAGAAATATTCCTTGCCGTAAACTTTATGATTAATTGGATGGGCAGACTACTGCCGGTTATTTCACCGTAATTTTAGATTAAAAATTCTAACAATTCAGCCTCACATCGCATAATAGGACAGTGCAACATCGAGTTCAAAAAGTCGTTTTTTAGTGTTCTGCTTGAAAATTATTGTTCAAACGGTTATTTGGAAAAATATTGAAAGTAAAATATGATTTCTTTCTGTCAAATAAAATTGAATGAATAAAGTTGTTCAGCGCTGTTAAGTTCTTTTCTAATATATTTAAATTCTTCATAAAAGCGAATTTATAGTAGTTTTTTTGTCCTTTGAGTATAGTTACTTTTAAGGAAATGAACAAACAGGGTATAAAACTTAAAAACCATAACTCCGCAGCATGTTAATGTTGCTTCATTGTAAATAATTAATCTGGGAACAAATTATTATTTCAAATTATTATTTTTGTAATTGAAAAAATTTATGTTGTGCTTATTATAATCTTTAAATGTTTTCTGAATATAAATCTAAGTTTTTGCGAATTTTTGCAAAAGTATTTATTATTATTTTTATTTACTAACTTATCTTTCTTATGTATTTAGTTCATATTTATTAAACTCGAGGAAAAAAATATTATCTATTCGAAATATTTACTAATTAAAAGAAAACATGTGTTCATTACTTCGCATTAAATGGCGTTTAAGGAAAAAGGAACAGTAACCATGCTTTTTATTTTATGAGTGTTTTAACACATGTACACAAAGCTACCTGAGTTTGTAATGACCATTTTGCGTTGATCGATGTGCCCAGTTTAAGATACGTGGTTTGCACACATATGGTATAATTGCTACCTATTAACACGCGATTCATTATTTGTATAAAGACAGCAGAAGCAAATGTTGCTTTGGTGAATTATTTTATGGTGTTTGATTTTACAGTTTATAAGATATTAGAATAAGTATATTAGTTCCAGCAGGTGAAAAGTATTTTTATACACATAAAAGTTACACAAATTCTTTACTAACCTACAAAATGCTACTTGCTCATTTTTATAACAGAATAATGAAAAAAATCCTAATAAATAACAATGCAGCAGCAATGAGACAATCTTGTGTTAAGTAAACGAAATTCCATAAGAAATATTCAGAAAGCTATAACAGTAAATTACTGTAAGTACCAAATTCATTGTTGTTGGGGAGGCGATAGACAACAGCAGTATATATATATATATATATATATATATATATATATACCGACATCTGGAGAATGTCGACTTTCACCGGGAATGTCAGCAATCACATAGTCGCTTTGGTGAATGTCCGAAATATTTGCTATATCCAATTTTATATTAATTTATTCATTGACATTACTATACTTATTTGATATAAATATATTTATTCGATATTTTAATACTTACTGACGATAGATTAGAAGAAACATCAGTGTTTGGAATATCGGGCAAATATATACCGGGCAGTGGCACTGAACCTTAAAAAAACATCAGTGTAGGATATACCGGGCAAATGTAAACCGGGAAATGGCACTTAACTAGACCTAATATATATTTCGGTAATTTACCAAAGGTCTAGTCATACTAGGTCTAGTTAAGTGCCACTGCCCGGTATACATTTGCCGGTATACTCTTCACTGGTGTTTTTTAAGGTCAAGTGCCATTGCTCGGTATATATTTGCCTGATACTCCAAGCGCTGATGTTTCTTCCAATCTATCGTCAGTATGTATTAAAATATCGAATAAATGTAATTATATGAAATAAATATAATAAAATTAACGAAAAAATTAATATAAAATAGGATGTAACAAATATTTCGGGCATTCACCAAAGCGACTATGTGATTGTCAACATTCACCGGTGAAAGTCAACAACAACCGATTTCGGTCATTCACAGTAACATAAATATTATTCTCCTCGTCGATCATGGCAGGTCTTGCCTATACTGAAAATGCCTATTTTTTTTACTTAGGGAAAGTATCTTAGAAATGTATTTAGGAATAGTTCGAAGAAGGGTAGAAGTCTAAGGTTGAATAATTTTTTCAATGCACACTGCATGATTCGAAGATTTGGAGTATTATCAAAAACAAAAACAATAAAATATGGTTAAGAATAAAACATGATTAAACCATTATTATATGAATGGAACCGTTATTATATGAATGGAAAAATTACTAAAGGAATGGTTTAAATACCGCATTGTATACCGAATGTTTTAAATACCGTTGATTTTAGAATTATATAATTTTTTTTACCACAAATGTCCTTTTTATGCAGAACGGTAATTCTACAAGTAGTTTTTTCTCCGTCTAAGCATCCATACGGATCTTTATCCTCACCTTCATTATTTCGATAAATAATTAAATTTAGTTCAAAATATCTAAATTTAGTTCAAAATAAAAATGCAGTTACCACCTAAATATATAGCTTGTAAGTTTAACTATGATCAAAACCATCAAGTTCAATATAATTGTAAAATTAAAATTAATTAAAAAATTATCTATAAAATTAAAATTAACTATAAACTTGAAATTAGCTATAAAATTAAAATTAGTTACAAAATAGAAATAATCCCTTTAAAAAAATTTACAAAAAAAGCTTAAGTTTTGATTCACCCACTTTATCCTTTGCTTATTAATAAATCAAGCCACTGAATAGTACAGAATACAGTATTCAGGTCAGAAAATATATTACGTGAACAACTGCAAGAAAAATTAATAGTTCGATACAATTATCTCTCAATTCACCTAAATAAAGCATCGATCATCTGTAAATGTGACTTTAAACATTTTTAAGATATAAATTGTTGTTGTTGTTGTTGTTAATTTACGTCGCACTAGAGCTGCACAATGGGCTATTGGCGACGGTCTGGGAAACATCCCGGAGGATGATCCGAAGACATGCCATCACAATTTTGATCCTCTGCGGAGGGGATGGCACCCCCGCTTAGGTAGCCCGACGACCTGCGCGCGTAGTCGAGCACTTTACGGTAGCACAGTTTAACGAGGACCAATACCGCACACCCTCGGTCCCTACGCAGACTGATCCAAGTGGGTCACCCACCCGCACACTGACCGCAGCCAGTGATGCTTGACTTCGGTGATCTAATGAGAACCGTGTCTGAACGATCAGTCCACTGCGGGACTAAGATATAAATTAAATAGCATATTAGGGTTTACTTAGTAAAATATACAACTGGTTGAAATAAACATCAAGCACTTATGCAAAATGTCGCTCTCTAATGATTTCGAGTATACACTCTCAACAAAGTATAAAATTGCCTTTTCTACATAATACCTAATATACAAACCTGTGTATCCCATGAGACTGCATTTAGATAATATTTCTTCTCACGCATTTAGACGAGTGCTGAATTTTTTAACGCTTACATGTTTTGCAACAGAAACGGCAACACAATTTTCTTAAGTGTTGGTGTTTTACAAAGGAACAATTTTGCTCTTTTGCAGAGCTATTAGATTGTCATAATTAAAGTCACTTTCATCTGATTCCAAATACAGTTTGATAAGAATCTTTCTAAAACTGAAATGCAATTTTTGTGCCTAATAAAAGTATTTTCTGTTGGGAAATGTTTTTTTTTTTTTAATAAACTCTTGAGTTTTATTGAAATTCAACATCAAAAAAAATATTTTATGCATTTTTGTCTAAAAATTAATATATTTTTTACGANTATATATCTTATTATTCGTAAAAAATATATTAATTTTCTGACAACTCAAAAAATGCAGAAAATATATGTATATAAGAGGACCAGAAAATTTTTTCTTTTTTTTATCAGAAATGTGATTACCATAGAATACGGTAACTTTAATAGATTTTCTTTCTTTCCGCAATATTATGGTTCAACTCTTTCTAAAATTTCAAACAATATTACGGAAACAATGTGTTCAATAACCAAGATCTTTACAGTGCATAAAAGCTGCAGGGATAAATGATTTATTTGAATCCAGAAGCACTAAATAGCACAGTACATTACACTGTTAAAATTATTGGTGCGTGTTGAAATATAATAACTTTTAAATTTACTAAAATCTCATTAAATGCCAAGATAATCATTCTTGCACTACATTGCGTGATACTTTGATTCACTTGACAGAAACCACGCTACAACTACATCTCTCAGGTTGAATCTTTGAGGTAGATAAAGCCTGCAATTAATACACAAGGTATTACTATTCATGTATCCGATATTACGGTGCACTGGTTAACTGATTTTTATGCGCAAACAATATAACTACCAGCTGCTATATTTAACAATCGAATAGCATATAATAGTATAATATATGATCTTGTTTGGCATAATAAAAAGTAGTATTTTCGTTGAACTCTTTAAAAATGCATAAGAAAAAAAACACAGGTTTATAGAGTTAACAAAAATATCGCAATAGTTTATTCACTCAGAAGGTACGACAATAATCAAATTACATTCTGTCATTTCTTACTCTAAAATATATTTTTATTAAGCACTTTGGAAAAAACAATTCAAACAGGATCCATAATATTGGCAATATTGAAACACACTGTAATGCATAGTTGCCTCAACCTTAAGAAAGTGTGTTTAAGTGAACTAAGTTTTCCTTTAGTTTAAAATAAAATATTTCACTTAATTCTAATTTAGTCTAACTTTAAATCATAATATCAGTGACTTAAACCGTAATAACATGCAAATTTATTGTAATTTGAAATGTGCTTGAATTTAATTTGAGGAATATTATAAAATAACTAAATTTTGCTTGAATTAATTTTTACGATTCTATGGTACACCGTACTAATATTTTGGCAATTTCAAACAATATTATAGTTCAAGGCGGCTTAAAATTTCAGACAAAATTGTCTTTCTTTGAGACAAACTTTGTCTTTTGTGTACTTTAATTTTTTTGCAAAATAATAATAATAATCTTGATAATATAGTTGAAAATTTCTCAGATGTGCTCTTTTTGTATTTATTATAGATTATATTCTGCAACAGCTGCCATACAACTTATATCATCAAATTTTCAAGATACCGTTCTCTAGAGCTATACTTTAGTAGAGTTTACCCTAAAACTATTTGTTCTAAACAATTTACCCTACATATTTGATCTGTTCGTTTTGAGTCTTTTTTTCGGGGTGGGGCCTTTTAGAAGAGAGTGAAAAGGTGTGACCCTAAATGTCACTCATAGCTGGGTGTTATATGCTTACGTGTGATATTCGATGACTATTTGAAAGAAATCTGTCATTTCTTTTAAGTGTTAGTCGTTGATATATTTATTTCACTTATTTGCGTAAGTAGAAAATAATTCATTAGTTACTATACCAGAGAAAATTTTTTACATTCTTTGACATTTATTATAGCTGATGATCTTCAAAATGCAATTCAAAGTACATAATATTTAAAATTGCTAAGAAAAAATATCTATCTATCAATATTTAGACATTAAATTTAATATGTATATTGCGATTCTACTTTCCTATCAAAATTTATTTGCATAAAAGGAATATTAGTGACAGTGCATAACGAATAAACAGTAAGTACAGTACTTGAATAAGTATGGAATATTTATTAAAATTATTTTAATGTTAATGTATATTTATAGCAAATGTTGTTGATATCAAAACGGAATGAATTTCGAGACATAGTAAACTGCTTAAATGTTAAACTCTACTCGTAACTATAAACTATAAATGCGTATACATTACGTATATTGCTTTTTTTATTAGTCATAAATTGTAATTAAACGTTAGCTTATTTCCCATAATCTAGTCACTACATATAAAGTTATAATTTAAATCAATTAATTCAAAACGTGTTTTTTACTATTCATCAGATTAAAAAAATAAACTATATCCTTCAAGAATCCTATACACTGAAATAAGCCAATACACAAAAAATATATAAATAAATAATATTTTTAAGTTTTTAGCAATTTTAAATACTTTTAACATGTTATTAAAATTATCTTCAGTATATAGTATAGAAATACACATATTTTAGAGTTCAAAAATGTATACATTATACTAACAAGGCATATCATCACTTTACACTACGATACATGCAGTTTTTTTTAAAATTAAATGTGGAACACTAATAAAATATAAACCATTTTACTAACCTGAAGAAATATCAAAATAGTACATTAAAATAACTTATATTTTTTCTTAAGAGCTATGTGTTAATTATAGATTGGGAAAAATTATATTCATACTAAGCAATACGAAAAATCTGAAATTCTATATAAAAACGTCTATACAATTATATCTAAAACATAAAATAAACGTCTTTCTCTTAAACTACGGAATTTGCTTTATTAGTTTTAAAAATAACAATAACTCAAACTGAATTTCTTCCCTAAACAAATAACTGTTTCATTGTGGCTTTTTTGGCAAATCAATTCTTGTTACATTTAAGAATCTACGGAACTACAAAAAAGGCATTAATTTTATAAATTATTTAGAAGCATTATTTATCTTTTCTGAAGAAAACATTTTAAATTTAGATCTTAGAGATTAGTGGGTCTTCACTATGTAGTTTTTATATTCCTTTTCCTGAGAAACTTTCAGTTTCTAAGTGAAACTCTGTTTTTAATTTTCTTTGATGAGAACAAATGAAACCTTGTAAACATAAAAAACTCTCTCTCAAGTTTTGCAACTGTTGTATTTTATCTTTTATCCTTTGTTTAAATGGATTACATCTGTCAAGGCATTTTTTCCCTTCTCATTTAATAAAAGTTCTTCAGAAGATATCCAATTAAACGCTTAAGATATTCCTCTTTCTTTAATTTCGAGGATAACGCTGACCCACCTTTTTGCACCAAAAAGTAAATACACTTATTTTTTGAGTGATTGTCTCTCACACATGCTTAAGCTTTTGGTTACAAGAAAATTTTTAATTTTTACTAAATAAAAAACCCGATTTTCCATCTCGATCCACCGATTTTTGAGATCTCAGTATGTAAATATTCATCTGACTTGGCTTCAAAAAAGATGGACGCCCTTTCTTGGGGCAGTCGTATGGTTGGTTGGTTGTGGTCTTTTACTTCCAACCGCAGAAACTGCTCCCACACTGAAGACATAATAAAGCCCACTTGATAACGCTACCATGTTGGTCAGAGCATCTATTTCCATTTTTGTCCTTTCTCTCTCCTTCGTGGCTATTTTTTCTTATGAGGATAATTTTCTTTTGTGGCTATTTTTTTCTGTGCAGTATTAAGAGATGCAGTTTGGATTACTCACGATTTCTTATTATTTCTGCTGTAAAGATAATTTCTGCTTTAATTGATTTCTGCTTTAATGATTGAAGAATATTAATTTTTTTATTTCTTTTAACAGAGCCCTATTCAAGTCTTACCTGAGCAGCCCCAGTTAGGCATTCTATTAATATGTTACGTAATTTTTTCTTTGACTTCTTTTTTCTCAATCTGCACATTTTAATAGAGGGCGTTGTTTTCTTTCGTTTTAAGTGATTCCTTTTCATTTGGTTTGCTTGTGAAATCGCTGTTTGACCTGGTTAATGTGAGTTTTTATATTTTCTGATGATTTTGTTTGAGTTTCTTTTCTGAATTGGTTCTATGTATTTCATGTGTTTTTTTCTGGACTTCCATACAGAACCTTCGGGGTACTGAGGGAGTTAATTTAGGTATTTGCCCTCTCTCTCAATAGAAAAAGTTTTGTTTTATGACTACCGGTGGTCATATTTTTATTTTTATTTCCTTTATCGCAACATTTATTCGTTCTTTCTTTGAAATTTCTGCTGCTTTTAAGCGCGTTTTTCTCAAAGAAGTTTTGCCAATTTAGAATATTTTTTTTTGTATTCTTTTAGTATTTCTGCTTTAATGTTACTCATGGGATCTACGTAAGGTAGCTAATTTATTTTAATTCATATATATATATATATATATATATATATCAATATATATATATGTATGTATGTATATTCATATGTACACTCTATTCTCTATTTCAAAACATTGAAATTCGTTGTGCAAAGCATTTTCGTTAAAATTTTATTGATAAGTAGGTATTAGTTACAAGGAATATTTACAATTTTAATACCATTTCAAAATAAAGATATTGCACGCTTTCCTTACAGGTGCTGTTTCAACTTAAGCTACCTTATGTTGTCACAAAGACTGCTCAAACAGAATGACATTAACCAAAGCCGTTAAGGAAAGAGAAGGTACTGTCAAAGAATTTTCCTTAATTACGAATACGTGACCTATTCTAAATTCAAGAGGCCGTTGTATGCTAAAATTAATATAGGAGAAAACGTTTATCTGAGGGCTTCCGATAATCCCCTGAAGGACAAGAACAAATCTTTGAAACTCTACGTAGCTCATGTCATGTCCGGAAAAGTGAGTTTGGCTCTGAATTGGAAGAGATCTAATAAATAAGCATTCAAATATACGAGTTTTAATTTATTTTAAGCTAAAAGCCACAAATGCTCAATTATTTTGAGAGTGGTTTTGTTTGAAAATTGTGGTGATGTTTGTTAAAAGTGAAAACGAAAGTCTAAAGCCTAATTATGGTATAAATGGAATTATAATAACTCAAACTATTTTAGCTAGCTGTTTTTGTTCAGAAATTTTTGACGTTTGAAATGTACTATATATTTTTTTTAATTTGCGTATATTGCATTATCTTAATTTACTAATGCAGTTTTTATAATTGAATAAATATTGGAAGTCCAAAGAAAAAGCGAACATGCAATATAGTGTTAGAAATGACATAGCGATTGCAGTTATAAATGGAGAGCACGGAAGATGTTTATAACTGATAAACGCGTTCTCCTGAGAGCGTTCAAAGTGAATCTAAGATAGCTAAGGTAGATGTACCCAGAATAAAAAAGCGCGTGTTGGTACTATTTTTAAAGGCAGAAAGTCAGCATAATTCTATCAGTTATTGTCAAACTCTGTTTCAGACAAACGCATGTGAACAAAGGGTGCAAAAAAAGTTTTGCATCAATATTGGATTTGCCGAAACCCAAGGAGAGCAAATATCACAACCTTCCGTGAATTTGTTTTTTGCTGTTGATTAAACAATTAAATATAATTGAAGAGTCACAACTCGTAACTTCCATGAATTTTTTTAGACTAGCGTTAAAGGAGGATGCATAGTAATGATTTTCAAACTTGTATTATATTGTAAAAATATGAGTGAAAAAATGTGAAAATATGTCGAAAAATTAGTTGCAAGAATATTCCGATTGCTTTACAAAAATACAGCTTTGAACTTTCTCGTTTTCGGGATCGTTACTTTATTGTAAGGCCCGGTGGCTGAGTGGTAGCGCTTCCGTGGCATAGGTCCTGAATTCGATCCTCGGACCGGGCAAGATTGACTCAGCCTTTCATCCCATCAGTGGGTTGATAAATGAGTACGAAGCATGCCTAGGAACTAAACACTGGGGGTTCAGCGTTCGGCTGACCACCTAACCGGAACATCTGCTCCTGCACCCCAGAGCCCAAGGTCAAGGGCACAGTAGGCTTTGGCCCTCTATGGGCTGTCGCGCCACTGAGTTTAGTTTAACTTTAGTATGCTTTTTATTTTAGTTTTTATCTTTTCAAAAAATAAGTTAGTATACTGGGTAAAAGACTCTAAAGAAACTTTTGTAACTTATTAATTTATTTTAATAAATATTCTTATCTCTTCCTCAACCGGTTCGTTATCGATCAGATAGCCAATATTTTTTATTGGATTCAGCAAAAAAGCAAACATTTTGCTAAGGAAGCATTTGTCTTGCTAAGTTGAGCTCACAAAGTTTCAATATATCGATAAAGTAAAGAATTAAGGCAAAATGAAATGTTCGCATCTGTGGAGAAAAGTTGCATGCTAAACGATTTTATTTTATTAGTGTCCATCACTTTATGAGTTAAGACATAAGCCTCAATCACTCTTAGAATTTATGACATTTCATCATTAATGGTCATTGATCAATTTTTCTATAAATTAAAAATGATTTCTATTCTTTACATCCGCTGCTACAAATATTGGTTACGGTTACAACGTTGCACTATTAGCGTCAATAATTTTAAGAATTGAAATTTATCCTTAAATGAGCTATGATTTTATGTATGGATTTTTATATGAAATAAAATATATTTTTCCGATTAAAGTTACCGGAGAAGTATTCCATAATCGAAACAAAATTCAATGATTTTTTTTTATTATTTGGTTTATTTATTTCTCTGAATTGACAACTCAATGCAGAATGTATGTGAATATGTTGAAAATCGTGCCTAGCTTCCGAGAGTAGTTTTCTAACACTGCAGATTTGACTTCTGGCACAAAAGCTTCCATTACTATTCTTTCTACACATCCTCAATTGTCATGCTCTTTTAGGAATCCTATTTCTACGCCAAATGACATAGGGTGTCGTCTATCAAGATGTCCAATTTCAAACTACTTTTTTTGGCCGTGTCCCATGTCAATCATTCACAGTCTGTGAGAAATCTTGCATTCCTTTGTCTTTGCTTATTTTTTTCTTTTGTTTTCCGTGCCCTTTAAAAGAAAGCGAGCATATTCTTCAAGAAATCTTTTGCACGGGTGAATTTTTGTCTCTTTTTTGTCTTCAGTATAGATGTGATAAGATATAAACGGGAGTACTGATTCAACTTCAAACGTTCGGCATCGATCAAGGGAGATTTCAGTTCTGATATAAAAATTCTACAAAAAGAATTCTTCCTACACTCGAATGGAGTCCAACCCCCCTTTACTAAAATTATTGCCGTAGTTTCCAAGTTTTACAACGGATCTTTTTCTATTCTCTTATTTTCTTTGAAACAGACAGTAATCGGTTCGAACTAGTGTTGGAACTTGAACTACTTTTTGCAGCTCGTTATTTATTTTTTTTCTTCAAATTATTTCAAGCTTTTTTTTAGATAGATTTCTTGGTTAACTTTTGTATTGTTCAGTAATTTATTTTATTTACTCATTTATTTTTTGCTTTCTCCATTCTTGCATTTTACTCAGAAATATTTAGTTATTAATTTTTTTAAAGTATATATAAAGTATAAGTATTTAAGAATTTTTTATAAAGTATAAGCATATTTAAGTATTATAAAGTATTTAAAGCATTTATAAAGTAAAGTAAAGTAAAGTATAAAGTATAAAATACAGCAAAATTTTAATGTTTAACCTGATGGTAATCTAATATACTATACTATTCATATTACACGTGTCATCTCTATTAAACAAAAATTATAAAATTGGAAAATGTATTAAAATGTGGAAACATTGAAAAGCAGCTTTTTTGATAAATTCCAAACATTTGTGTAATTTTTTCGAACTTTAATTTTTATTAAACCTATATTATTACTATGAATGCAAAGAGTTATTCGAATACTGCATATTTGTTTTCTCCGTAACTTCATAACCTAGATATTTACTAAACTCAAAGTTTATTAAAGCAGTTCTATTTTCATTTGCTTTGAACACTTTGTAAATACCATAATATATTTCAGGCACAAAAAAAGTTAAAGTTTTAAGCTAAGCAATATGGATAAATATTAAATACAAACCCTTGTCTTATCTTGTCCACAACATATAAATTGTTAAAAATTATCAAACGAAGTCTTGCAATTTCTTTACTTATAATTTTATAAATATCCGATTATTATTTCAATAAAAACCTTGCACACTTTTGTTTCGCAAAAACAATTGATTTTTTTCAATTTTGCATTTGAAACTATAGGATTTAACAACTAGCTTAAATATTGTTTCATAATCGGAGGGTTCAATTCTTCATTATCACATTTTATTTTATAGCTTCAATCTTTCACTATGCCCACGTAACTCAATAAGGTTTTAAATCTACTATATTGAAAAGAAATTCAAAGCTACACTTTTTAAATTTCGCTGCATAATTTCGAAATCAGTTGGATTAAAATTTTTTTCTCCAATGCCCACCCAATTGACACTCGTTATTCAGGTAGGGCAGATTTGTTCAGCATTCTTTCAGGGGCACCATATTAGGTGGGCCAATGTTGTTCCTGCAGTATGGACAGATAGTACAGAGAATGAAAGAACATCTATGCCCTGTCCGGGATTCGAACCCTAGACCTTTCTGATGTGAGGTGAGCTCCCTAATCACTGCACAGTCTAATCAGCGTCTGATGGAATATTTTCAGTGATTATGAACAGGGTCAGTGATCCTGAACGTCATTGATCCAGTTTATTTTTTATATTATTTTATCTTTTAACCGTCGCTGAGCAGCAGACCCAATTTTTAGGGTTTACGACTACTAATGATTGACTCTGTAGCCTTGCAATTTTGAACCCAATCCAGAAGAAAAGGGAACTCCTGGATCAAGTATTGGGAGAAATTTAACTTCGTGGAGTACTTTTTTGGTAGTACTAACCCGCATTTGCATTACATGGAGAGGAAAACCGCAAAAATATCCCACGGTTAGCCTAACGGCAAGGGGATTCTAACCCATGATCCGTCTACCACTGAGGATATTTTACGTCAGCAAGGGGGTCGGTGCAAGCTGGATGTGGAATTCGCATCGATAAACTATCGTTGGAATTCGAGCTCGGGGGATCTCATTAGGAGGCGAGTGCTCTCTCTTTCCCCTGAGCCACCACGACATTTGGTACTTCTTTTTTCGTATCGACCAGATTTCGGAATTCGTATCGACCAGAAGACGCAGGGATTCAAAACGCGTTCACCTCATTGGAAAGCGAACGCTCTACCCCTGAACCATCATATCTCGATCCAGTTTATAGTCAATGATCTTGAACTGTTCAGTGACTTTGAACTTTTAAAAATCACCCGAACTAGTGAATAATAAATTACCTATTCGCATTTGCATTGCAAATATTAGGTTATGTTAGAAACGATTTGGTGGTAATTTATCAGGTTAAGTTAGACATGTATAACTTCTCTATACACACACATCACCTCATCTTTTACCTTCTTAGGAATCGAACCCAAAGTCCTCCCTTCGATACTTGATGTTTGAGCCATGAACTACTAGAAAGTTACGTTACCGAAATAAAAGTCGTAATAAGACAGAATATTTTCAAAAACTAAATGCAACTCGCGACATTTTAACTGGAAATATATTAGTAATTATTTATGCATAAGTTTTACTATAATTGAAAATACTTAACTAAATACGTTCTACAATACGTATTTAATTATATTTAACAATACATGCCAAAGAAATTTATTTAATATTTTATGTTTAAAAATAAAATAAATTTTCAAACTGATAGCTAATTTAATATAGTAATAAAAATAAATATTTTTTTTAACAAAAAATAATATTTCAAAAACTGATGCTTATAGAATGCATATTAAATTTATTGAAAACAGTTTAATAAAATATCTAAAAAATAGTCATTTTTACCTGAATATAAAATATTGTTCTTCTTCTAAACTATAGGTAGCAACGTTGCTTTCAAAATGTAAAATATAATATTACCAATATATCTGACACTAAAAGAAAAATATTTGCGCTTGGAATATTTTTATTCAAATAATCTTATTATAAAACAGTTCCTTTAGAGGCCTGCTTAGCTTGCGTATCTTAAAATTCGCTCAACTTGGCAACTGCATAGTTAGTTCATAAGCACTATCTGTTTACTTTGTCAATATATACTTCTTCCCTTATGTTCACTGAAGACATGTTTCCAGCTCACTTCAAATGTCACCCATGCCGTTAAAAATGAAAAATAGTGTTTTGTACTTCAAAATAAATATTTCGATGCAACCATTATCGCATGACTGTTAGAATATCTTTCACTCATCCTTAGATAAAAAAAAGGAAAGAAAATTTTGAAGTATAATTCATTCTTTTTTTAACACTTCCATAACTGTCGCGACTTTAATAAATCAAGTATAAATTCAATCCCAGCCCCAAACTAAGACGCCATTTTGAAGAAAAATAATTTGTTTCTCTTTCAATTTTCGAAATGCGATCTTCTCCGAAGAAATATTTAAAATCACATTTATATTAGACTGTCTTAATAAGGATAGAAATAGTTTCAGTTATAAGGAAGAATAAATATGTATTTTAATAAAAGTTGCA
This sequence comes from Parasteatoda tepidariorum, assembly GCF_043381705.1. Lineage (NCBI taxonomy): Eukaryota > Metazoa > Arthropoda > Arachnida > Araneae > Theridiidae > Parasteatoda > Parasteatoda tepidariorum. The sequence goes on along the minus strand of NC_092214.1, from coordinate 43,836,981 downwards.
TAGTTGCAATAATAATAAGAAATAATTTTACATTTTTAAATTTTTTATTGAATGTTTCATTAATTAAATTATTACATATTACTAACATTCAATTGAAATTCATTTTAAAATCCTTAGAGCAATATTATTTTAAAGTTCATTTTTCATTTTTCTTTTGCTACATTTTAAACTGTTTTTATTTTTTAGGATATCGTCTTATTTTTTAATGATCACAAAACATTTCTAAAGGAAATGTGGAGCAACAGTTTTCATTTATAGTTTAGCAAATTTAAACGACACCTGTAATTATAAAATATGTATCAAAATACATATAATAAATAAATAAATATTTTCACTTCTTGTTGTAGTTAAAAAATTTGCTTTAAAAATTTGTCTAAAGTAATGAAAGTTATAAATAATTTGTCTAAACTAATAAAATTTGTAAGAATTTGTCTTTTTAGTACTATAAACTAGCCATGACCTAGCTTACACGTACGAAGAAATAAACAAATTACCCTAAATTTAATCAAAACTATCTGCAAATACTGAATTTGATTAAATTTTTATTAGGTATATTATCTAAGGGATCTTCAGAAAGAATAATATTATATTTATTTTTTATTGACAGTACGTTGATAAATGGTTTCTTGTTGTGGTTTTTAAGGTTTCTTCGTTTTAACCAGACTATTCTTAATATGAAATTCATATTGTAATGCCTTATGCGTTTAAATGTGTCTACATTAGTGCACCCACATAATTAACGACTTCGCTATTTCGCTGTCATTTGATGCAGTAACAAAAAAAAATTGTCTCAAATTAAACCAACCCGAATTTCCATTTGCACACATAGTTATCAATGATAATATAAATATATATACGTATGTATAATATCTCTGTGTGTGTGGTTGTATAATACATCATAGACACATAGTTTAATTATGAAGCTTTGAGATTTTAAATTAGAATAGTCTATATATATTATGTGAACGCAATAAATATTAATAAAGTTCAGAATCATTCACTTCATCAGATTCTCTTTAACAAAACATAACTTGAAAATATTCTTTAGAAAAGTATGCTTTTTAATGCAATTATTCGCGCATTCAATCATAATTAAGTTCAAATAATTTTGTAACCATTCACGTATTACAGCTTAAAAATAACAGTAAGCATGCATATATAAGTGTTTCTGTCTTTATGAATATATTATCGAACGTTATAAATTTTAGAGAGAAATCAATGTTTAAACAGTATTTGATTAAAATATTGTAAAGATTATGATTTTAAGGTAACGAATAAAATGTTCAAAATATTTAAAATTTATGATTTAATTCCATTATATTCTTATTTTTGAGACATATATGTTTTTTCTATTAGTTTTTTTCAATTTTGCTTCATAGTATTTAAACCACATTTAATTTAATTAAGTTTAAAAGTTTATTCATAATTCCCTGAGGTTACTATTATGATTACTAAATTCGTTTTTTTTCCTTTCTAAGACTTTTAATTCAGTTATGAAATATTTCATTCACTTGAGCAAACTCACGAAGACTGCATGTTTTGTTTAATAACCGAAGTTATCTATACTTCTGTTCGTTTAAATGTTACTTATAATATCTTATTCAAGTCACTTTATTTTTAATTTTCAATACAAATCCCCACAGGTTTAAAACCAGAACAAACATAGTAGTTATTAAGTTTGCAGAATCAACGAAATTAGATTTTAAATACCAAAGCAGTTTTCCTTTTTTTTCCATTTTTTTAAAATTTACTATCGTTCTATTTATTTATATAGCAAAAAAATATTCGAAGGAGATTAACACAGGTATAGTTATTAACCAAATACTTTAATTCCTGCAGCTATCACAGAAATTATAAGAAGACACGGATTGAATCAAATTGGTTTAGTTAGAATAAAGTAAGATTATTTTTTCCTCTTAATTACATATATTTGATTACAATTATTTGTTAAAATTTGCACAAATATTTAGATAGCAAATGAATATCTCAAAACAGAATTTTGTCGATTAATTTGATTAAAATAATTAAAAAATCAAGAGTTAAGCACATATATTTTAAACTTCATGACTTCAGAGGTTTTTTTCGTCAGGCTTTCATAATTGGTGGCAGTATTTGATTTGACTATTTAAATAGTACTAGCTATAAATTTACACTTCATATACTACATGTTAATACGTAAAAGTAATTCTATCATATTTAAATATGGAATTGAAAATTGTCATAGCTTTAAGGAATTTCTAATTATTGTGTATATATATATATATATATATATATACACAATAATTAGAAATTCCTTAAAGCTATGACAATTTTCAATTCCATATTTAAATATGATAGAATTACTTTTACGTATTAACATGTAGTATATGAAGTGTAAATTTATAGCTAGTACTATTTAAATAGTCAAATCAAATACTGCCACCAATTATGAAAGCCTGACGAAAAAAACCTCTGAAGTCATGAAGTTTAAAATATATGTGCTTAACTCTTGATTTTTTAATTATTTTAATCAAATTAATCGACAAAATTCTGTTTTGAGATATTCATTTGCTATCTAAATATTTGTGCAAATTTTAACAAATAATTGTAATCAAATATATGTAATTAAGAGGAAAAAATAATCTTACTTTATTCTAACTAAACCAATTTGATTCAATCCGTGTCTTCTTATAATTTCTGTGATAGCTGCAGGAATTAAAGTATTTGGTTAATAACTATACCTGTGTTAATCTCCTTCGAATATTTTTTTGCTATATAAATAAATAGAACGATAGTAAATTTTAAAAAAATGGAAAAAAAAGGAAAACTGCTTTGGTATTTAAAATCTAATTTCGTTGATTCTGCAAACTTAATAACTACTATGTTTGTTCTGGTTTTAAACCTGTGGGGATTTGTATTGAAAATTAAAAATAAAGTGACTTGAATAAGATATTATAAGTAACATTTAAACGAACAGAAGTATAGATAACTTCGGTTATTAAACAAAACATGCAGTCTTCGTGAGTTTGCTCAAGTGAATGAAATATTTCATAACTGAATTAAAAGTCTTAGAAAGGAAAAAAAACGAATTTAGTAATCATAATAGTAACCTCAGGGAATTATGAATAAACTTTTAAACTTAATTAAATTAAATGTGGTTTAAATACTATGAAGCAAAATTGAAAAAAACTAATAGAAAAAACATATATGTCTCAAAAATAAGAATATAATGGAATTAAATCATAAATTTTAAATATTTTGAACATTTTATTCGTTACCTTAAAATCATAATCTTTACAATATTTTAATCAAATACTGTTTAAACATTGATTTCTCTCTAAAATTTATAACGTTCGATAATATATTCATAAAGACAGAAACACTTATATATGCATGCTTACTGTTATTTTTAAGCTGTAATACGTGAATGGTTACAAAATTATTTGAACTTAATTATGATTGAATGCGCGAATAATTGCATTAAAAAGCATACTTTTCTAAAGAATATTTTCAAGTTATGTTTTGTTAAAGAGAATCTGATGAAGTGAATGATTCTGAACTTTATTAATATTTATTGCGTTCACATAATATATATAGACTATTCTAATTTAAAATCTCAAAGCTTCATAATTAAACTATGTGTCTATGATGTATTATACAACCACACACACAGAGATATTATACATACGTATATATATTTATATTATCATTGATAACTATGTGTGCAAATGGAAATTCGGGTTGGTTTAATTTGAGACAATTTTTTTTTGTTACTGCATCAAATGACAGCGAAATAGCGAAGTCGTTAATTATGTGGGTGCACTAATGTAGACACATTTAAACGCATAAGGCATTACAATATGAATTTCATATTAAGAATAGTCTGGTTAAAACGAAGAAACCTTAAAAACCACAACAAGAAACCATTTATCAACGTACTGTCAATAAAAAATAAATATAATATTATTCTTTCTGAAGATCCCTTAGATAATATACCTAATAAAAATTTAATCAAATTCAGTATTTGCAGATAGTTTTGATTAAATTTAGGGTAATTTGTTTATTTCTTCGTACGTGTAAGCTAGGTCATGGCTAGTTTATAGTACTAAAAAGACAAATTCTTACAAATTTTATTAGTTTAGACAAATTATTTATAACTTTCATTACTTTAGACAAATTTTTAAAGCAAATTTTTTAACTACAACAAGAAGTGAAAATATTTATTTATTTATTATATGTATTTTGATACATATTTTATAATTACAGGTGTCGTTTAAATTTGCTAAACTATAAATGAAAACTGTTGCTCCACATTTCCTTTAGAAATGTTTTGTGATCATTAAAAAATAAGACGATATCCTAAAAAATAAAAACAGTTTAAAATGTAGCAAAAGAAAAATGAAAAATGAACTTTAAAATAATATTGCTCTAAGGATTTTAAAATGAATTTCAATTGAATGTTAGTAATATGTAATAATTTAATTAATGAAACATTCAATAAAAAATTTAAAAATGTAAAATTATTTCTTATTATTATTGCAACTATGCAACTTTTATTAAAATACATATTTATTCTTCCTTATAACTGAAACTATTTCTATCCTTATTAAGACAGTCTAATATAAATGTGATTTTAAATATTTCTTCGGAGAAGATCGCATTTCGAAAATTGAAAGAGAAACAAATTATTTTTCTTCAAAATGGCGTCTTAGTTTGGGGCTGGGATTGAATTTATACTTGATTTATTAAAGTCGCGACAGTTATGGAAGTGTTAAAAAAAGAATGAATTATACTTCAAAATTTTCTTTCCTTTTTTTTATCTAAGGATGAGTGAAAGATATTCTAACAGTCATGCGATAATGGTTGCATCGAAATATTNTTAATAATTATAAATTAATTATTTAAAAAATTAATTAATTTAAATATTAAGTATAATTTATAGGATATATACTTTCTTTATAATGCCATTACATATTTCTATTAATATAGAAAGTTTCAGAGCTTTTTATTCACTTTACTTTTTTGGGATTTTATGAACTGAAAAATGACAGTTTTCGTGAGAATGACCCATATATATACATGTATATATATATATATACATATATATACATATCTTTTCTAATAATTGCTTAAATTTCATAACAGAAATTATATTTTTGAATGCTGCTGATTTTAACACAAAGAATAGACTATGAGGCAGAAAAGTGAATGATACTTACCCGAAAGAACTGCAAATGAAATATTTTCTTGATAGTTTGTTCTTTTACTTTCTATGATAGAAATATATTTCAACACAAATAATTGAATAAAAGTATTTGAGGTAAGTGGTATAGACATTTTCCAACAAAAGCCTATTTTTTTCCATTTGTTCAGACTCTTTTGTTATGAAGGTACTTCTTCTATTGAATTGTTTGACGTTCTTATAATGGGACATTTAATTTGTCTGCCTTCGTTGTTTTTTGTAAAACCTATTTTTAATTTTAAGTTGCAAAACCTTGAAAATAAAGGAATTCTTTGAATTAAAAGAAATATTTCAATTTGTAGCTTAATTTATAACGTAATTATCAAAAGCATTTACAAGAATTGCGACTTAAATGCTTTGTATTCAATAAACATTATCATACATTATAAAACATTTTCCTATTATTTAATAAAAACAATCAAAAGCTTTATTCTATAGCAATAAACTTAAAAATAATTGTTTATGAAATTTGTCAATTAAACCAAGCATACTTATAATTTCTGTTATATTTCTTTCCATCCGAATTCTGTCTAATAATTTTTTAAACACTAAAAGCTGAACTAAATAATTTTAATTATAAATGAAAAATATCTTGAAATTTTCGGATAATCGCAAATACTTTCTAAAACATATCAAAATAAATATACTTTTTCAGTTACTTCGATTTATCAGAGCTATGCCTAGCTTAAAAATATCGCTAGTCGTATATTCACATGGCAGGTGGTTAGGTTTGAAAGTGTAACCACCAAAGCAGAGATTCTAGCCTGGATTGTTTATTTACTCCTCGTTATTCTCAAACCTACTTCATTTTTGTAATTTGCATTTTACATTAAATAATGTTAAATTTTAAATAACCCCTTTTTAATTTTACATGAAATAATGTTATATTTTAGAAGTTCACATTTTTAACTAATAATGTAAAATTTTTAAACATTTACTTTTTCAAATAACACCGGAACTTTTAGAATATTATGAATATTAGAAGTAAGACTCATAAAATACGTAAGTCAAAGGTGCACTGTCTTAAATTCCGGATCAAATTACTATAAAGTGTCGGTACTTTTAACCATGAAATAAATTCCTCCATTAAAATTTTACAGAAAAAAGCATCTAATATACCATAATTTTTACAGTAGTATTTGCTATAAAATCACTGAAACCTGTTATTAAAAATTACTGTAAAAATTAGAAAATAAAATTTTACAATAAAATGAATTTTACAGAAAAATGGATTTTACGGATGATGCGGAAAAGTACCGGTACTTTTTACCGTAAATTGATCCAAAATTTATAATAATGTACTGTATCTAAAGTTGTTAAGTTTACATGGCACAAATTAGAAATTTTTTTTAAAATAAGTGTAACACTAACGAAATATTTTGTCTTTGAATTGGAAATCTAATTTTTTTTTCTCTAACTCTGATTCAAAATACTTTTATTCAGTTTAAAAAAAAAAAAAATTATGACTAACCGCGAGAAAAAAAAATGCTACAGAAATCTTTCAATGTGCCCCAAAAACATACAATTGTTTTCTATTTTTGAGTAATCATTTGAATTAGTATTTTGAACCATCTAAGCCTCTTTGCAAGTGCCATATGATATATAAGACTGGCGTTAAAAAAGGCAAGTTGAAATTAAGATGCTTTTTTGCTATTGAGTTTATCTCATAACAATTTAAATTTTCCATTTAAGAGTGCGAAGCAGAGATAAAAGACCTCATTATAGTCGAAGAAGATAAATAACTTGCTTCTTAATTCTGCCCAATCGGGATAAAGAAAGCAAGCAATCGCATTACAGACAAAACCCATGGTAAATACGCACTTTCCTCCTAAGAAGACATTTTTTAATGTGCCTATCCAATTTAAGAAATTGGAATCTTAACGCTTTGTGAGGCGGAATGAATCTTTCAGAGTATTTAATAACGTTTTCCCATCATTTTCGATAATTAAATCCTTGGACGTAACAGCAAAACGAGATACAATGTTAAATTGCTCTCTCCCGATGGTCCTTTAGAAAGATTTAAATATTGTTCGTTAAGTGTTTTCCCCCAGTATCGATATCGCCTTCCATGAATCGATTTATCCTTTTGAAGGGGAAAAGAAGCAGGGATTCTTTCGAAAGCCATGTTTGTTCACTTTAACTTAAGAGCTTCAAGAACTCTGAATTTAATATGCATATCTAAAGTTTCATATTTTAGTTAAATGCATAGTAATTTTGACACGTTTTACATTTCTTAGAAAAAATAAAATGTTTTTTTTTTAAATTTCACTAATTTGGAAACTTAAAAAAGTACATTAATTTTGACGAAATAATACGATACATATTAGAAATAATTTCATTTGCGATAAGTATTTATTTAGTTACAACTAGTGGAATTGAATTTTGTCCATGCGGGACTTCTCATAAAAGGTTTTGGAGTAAACGGAAGAAAATACAGTAAAATTCAAAAGCACTTGGATAAAGACACTGTTACTATAATCTTCAAATTAGAGCCGTGGTTGCTCAGGAAATAGAGCGTTCGCCTTCCATTGAGGTCAACCAGGTTCGAATCCTAACGGAGGCAAGTTCATGTGAATTCTGCACCCGACGCATACTGGTCACAGTGCTGACGAAAATTATTTTAAGTGGTTGAATGATCATGCCTCAGAATCTCCTTGCCATCAGGTTATCTGTGGGAGGTTTCGTGGTTTTTCTCTCCATGAACCGCAAACGCGAGTTAGTTCCACCAAAACGTCCTCCATGAAGTCTAGTTTGTTCTAATGCTTGATCCAGAAATTTCCTTATCTTTTGGGTTGGGTGAGAAACTACAGGCCTATGGAGTTGAATCGTTAGTCATAAACTAAGAATTGGGTCAGCTTTTCAAAACCGGTTATGAAATAAAATCTTCAAATTAATAAATAATAACGAATAAAGAATATCCTCTGTGATGTTTCAAAGTTCAATTTTGCGTTGGTCTCCAAGTTTAACAAGCATTTCGATTTAAGCAGTTCAGTATCATTACTTATAAGTTTCTATAACATGTTTTTTTTCTGATAACAATTCCTTTTCCAGAGGTGAGATGAATAGGAAACATTTTCGAAAGCAAAATGTAGTTAAGCTTGAGCTTGAAATCATGTTTTTTTTTCAAAACATTGTGAAATAAAGTTCTTCATTGGTTAACAATTGTCTTGAAGTCTCTAAATTTAAAAAAATAAGTATTAAGTAATTTTATGGGGTAATTATTTTACGAATTGTGCAAGAAAGTCATTTTTTTTTGTGTAAATGTATGTAGTTTAATCTTTAAATGGGTTGGGATCAAGTAAAGTCTCATCTAGGCGATCCTCAAACATACGCTAGGAGACTACGTTCACTACATTGAGATAAAAAACCAAGAACGATTATGGCTTATAGAAAAACAAATCCCGTTTTGAGAAAAATATGCATATAAATTTCGTTAGTTCTTTGTTATCAGACATTATCATTCGTAAATATAGCTGTGAGTTTAATAAGGTTTTTTTTTACAAAAAAAGATGAAAAAACGTGAAGCTATTAAGAATAAAACTGAAAAAAAAAACGGAAAATAAATCACATAGCTATTGCACTTGATCAATAATTTTCCGAACCTTCAAAAAGTGTAAGATATGGAATCAAATTATCTTCATTTTAAGCAACAAGTCAAAAGGATCCAATTTTGATTATATACGGCCTCCCTATTGGAACCCAGAATTGTTATTCAAAAATACACGAATATGAGTTGACTCTAAAAGTGCATAAAATAAGAAAGTGACTCAAATCCTAACTAATTAAAATACATGTTCTGCTGATTGCTCCATTTGGACCTAATTTTCACAATGTAAGTGAGTCTTCTTTTTGCTGGACTACAAAATAATAATTATTTTAGCTGTAACTACATTTTTGCCATCATGTGATATGTTATCACAACAAAATAACAAATTAATTAAGAGATATTTATCATAAGAACACGATAGGACATGCATTGAAATTCCACTCCTGCTCTTAATCTACACTAATAGAAACCTTTTCGATGCTAGTTTGAACCACTCTATCGTTTTTGTGTTTCCACCAACCTCTAAATCTTCTAAATCAAATATAATTCTTCTTAATTAGAGATTCAGGTCAGATGAGTGGTCGAAGATTGAGTAGATCTCTTCTTTTCTACTTTCTACAGCCTAACATCGAAAGAACATTCAGTCCCACTGGATTTAATGCGCTTCAACAGCATAAGAGTACACGATGGATCTTTGACTCATTTGGGAATTGCACTCAAGAACAGAGCTGTTGAGTTTCTGAGTTCCATCCTATCAGAAACCAGTAATTCCGTTTAAATTAAAATGAATTCTTCAGTCAACTAGTTTCATCATTAAAATGAACTTGGTTTTTTTGGACTGCAAAACTTGATTTGCGAATTTTATGCAAAAAAAAAATCTATAGATATTTTTGTTTTCGATGTTAATTTATGTTACAAAATCAACTGCAGAAATTTTTTGAATAGGATGTCCCCAAATTCAAAATCGAAGTTATTTCGACAGAAAACCCAAATTGTTTTAATTAAAAATTTCTAATATTTAAACTAATTTATATAATATATTGTGGGGTTATACGTGGAAAAACATATTGTATAACGGGAAGTTTTCTTTGCTGTCACCTAGACACTTTTATAAGAAAGTGTCTATGTGACAGCAAAGAAAAATTCAATGAGATTTTGATTGACTTTTTTATTGACAAGACCTTGATTGACCTTTTTATTGTTCACAAAGAGATTTTTATTGACTTTATGCCTATAATGACAGAATTTCTTTTATAAATAATCCAATTCAATTTTTCATAGCGAGATTTGATAATCATGCATATGTTTGTAAAAATCTTAGACTAAAAAAAACAAAGAAAAGTCCCAGAAGTGGGAAATCGCAGAATCAAGACGGAGAATTCTGGAACTGGAAAACTAAAACTGGAAATTACGTGATTTGAAAACGACAGGGTAGTACTCTTAAAATAACAAACGCGCAACAGTCAAAACTTGCTGTTGCCTCGTGTTCTTCTTTCATGTGTTGCACTTTCTTTGGAACATTTAAATCTTGCGTAAGTTTAGAACACTCTGCAATTTGTATAATCACAGATAATTTGCAGCCCCATTACTTAAACTTAGTGAAGCTTGGCAATGGTTGAGTGATAGGGAATAAACTTATTGAAGCATTCGGCGGTAAAACATTGGCGGTGGTCGTTACATCTAGCTTTTCGGATTTCGAAAAATTATGAATAAAATTTTAAGGAATTATTATACGATTTTATAATTATCTTGTAATAAATGTTTGATTCAAAAATAAGAAGGTTGTTCTATTTTTGTTGCAAAAACTTTTTTTACTGCAACTGCACTGTGAAAAAGAGTTTCTCAAAATTTTAGCAAAGTGTGTCTAAATAGCTCCGAAGTAAATAATAGTCGAATTTAAAGGCCCTCTGTATTCAAAATTGAAACAGTTTTTTCTCATTTTTGATTTAAAAGTATATTCTCAAAAGATAGATGGAGGGAGAAATGTCTGAGAGAAGTTCGTTGGCTGTCGGCAGGATTTGAATCAAAGAACCCGGGTTTAGAGTAAGGTGCTCTAACTACTATAGTTGGAATCACGTACACTGGTAGAGTTAGAAAACTTTATATAGTAGTTGCTGCAATGGCACATCACTGCATGATAATCTCCATTATCAATGTCTAATAGTTTTCTATGCTGGAAAATAAGTTCCCAATTGCTTAGTCAGGTGATTGGTAACTTTAATTTCACTATTTGCTTATTTAGTTAAAACTTAAGAACCTTTAAGTGACTGAAATGTAAGTCGCCATGTGCCATATTACCACGACCACTATATAAAACTTCCTAATTCTCGTTGGATTGAGGTGAACAACTATGATGTTTAGAGCCTCTAACCATCCTACTAGAAACCTGGTGGTCCTTGGTTCGAATCCTGTCGGCAGTCAACGAACATCTCTCTCACACCTTTCTCCCTTCACAACTCTTTTCAGACTAAGTATTTTGTTAAAAAAAATTAGTATAATGCTGTTTCAATTTTGAACAGATGGGTATTTAAATTCGACTATTATTTATTTTGGAGCTATTTTAACATTTTTGCTCAATTTTGCTAAACTCTTTTTTTAAAGTAGCACATATTTAAGTAGCATAAATAAAGTATTATACAGGATCAAATGAATGAGAGTATTAAAAATAAAAAACTATTTTTTATTTAAATGGTTTGTAACTGCAGTATTTTTCAAAGTATATACATATTTTGTAATGATAGTGCCTAATACACTTTAGTTTAAGAAAATGTCTTGACTAAATAAATAATTTATAACTGCTCCTTTCTTGAGCGGTTTTCGGTATTCTTTAAGATGTTGGTTGGGTAAAAGTAGTAAGAGATCATATTAAAATACTCATATTGAAATAGTCATTTATTAAGAAGGTTTTTAAAAATTCGAAATGCTCTATGAAGCTATGATACTTTCTGAGCATGGATTTACTTCAGTTATCAAACTCATAAAGTAAGAAAATATTACCAAAGAATAACACGTTTTTCAATATTTTTTTATGTGATGCTTTATTATGAAATCAATAAATCTCAGTTCACGAATTTCCGTGTTTAATTTCCCATTTTTTAATCCTACGTTTAATATTTAAGGCAATATAGATTTTAAAAAAAAATTAGTTTAACTTGGCTTTTAAACTTTGCGCAATTTTAAAAATACTATCGTTTGTAAAATTTGATATATTTCGTAGTATTATTATAGTAGTAAAAAAAATTCAAAAAAACTTTTGGAACTGCTACTTTATTAACTATTTAACTTTACTTGTGGACAGAAAAATATTATTTAAACTAACATTAATTTAAAATTCCATAGAAAAAAAAATGCAAAGTAGGTTTTAACATTTTTTAAGAGAAAGTAAGAATATCTAGATTTACTATGAATGCTATAATTGCTTTTAAATTTAACTAGTTGCTCCTACATTACCAAAAAATAGTACATCTTGGCACAAAAATGGCGGCAACAAAACTGAGAATACCACGGACAATTCTTGGTGTAATCAAACACCAAGAATAGCTCTTAGTGTAGTGAAACATCAGGATCGTTTGGTTTGAAATAGTTGCCACCATTTTTGGTGCTCACTAACACCAAGGCATAAAAGTGGAATAAGCTGTAACACACACACGTTATTATTTTTTTAGACAATTTGCAGAAAAAACAATCGATTTAAAGATTTAAAGTATATATCAGCCCCAATTCTTCAAATGAAATTAGTTTGCAAACAGAGAAAGCATTAAAAAAAAAATTCGAACTAAGCTTAACACAACAGAAACAGAGTTTTATTATTACGACATTATTTAATACAATTGACAGATATAATATATGTAAACTATCTAATGAAAGCATAATTATCTTTGTTAAAAAATTAAAAACGTACATCATTTTTCAGCAGGGAACGTCTATTTCTGTGGATGTTTAATAGCGAGAGAGAAGATGACAAACTTAAATATTTTTGTTCTCCATAGTAAACAATCTACCATTGTCATTTGAGGGATTCAAAACGCACAACAAAATTTCTGCTTTTGGAAGCAAAAATAAATTGTAAAATGCATGAACTTGGAGTAAGTATTATCCATTATTGGTTTTTAGATCTAAATTCAAAATATAAAGTTTATTCGAATGTTCGGTGTTAACTTAACGTCTTCGTTAACTTAACGCATTTGCTGCCGCTAAAGAGTCGTCTTTGACGTCAAACTTAAAATTTACATACTGCGAAGTTTGAAAATAATAGGAAAATTTTTCATTTGTGACTCTCTTCTTCTATTTTATGCTAAAAAAAACTTCTCATACAAAATTTACGTTATTTAATACAAAACTTACAATATCATTTAATTGTTTTGAGCAATGTATAATATTAACTTCTAATAATGTTCCAAATAAAGTTACATATTATTATTTTACTAATTTACAAGGTTAGATATTACACTTAATGCTACTGATTAGAAATTTTATAACATTATTATTTCATTAAAAGAAATCTATCCGATATATAAATATTCAGATAAGGCAAAATGATATTTTGCTGCAAGTAATATGTAGTCGGCTATGTCCTAGATCTTTCTTTTATCTTAAAAAAAATTTAAATCATGATTATGTTCGAATAAAATGACATTTCACTAAAGTTTGTCTAACTTACTACGACTTATATGGCAGTAACAATTTATTTAACATTATTGTTTCCTTTTATTTTAAAATCCCTTAAGTATGAAAGTGTCTAAATATGGCGTCAAGTCATAGCTCAAATCCTTTTATTGTCACACTTAGCATTTTTACAAGAATAGAATAGACGGAACAAACATGCAGAACATAAACAAATATAAAATATACAAAAAAATTACGACATTATTACATAATTTTTTAAAAAAAAAACTATTAAATATGCAAGTGTCCAAATATGGCGTTAAGTCACGCTTTAGAACCATTTATTGTCAAAGTTAGCATTCTTACAAAGAATAGAATGAACGGAACAAGTATGTGAAATCAATTGATATCCATGTATCTGTATAAAAGACATGAAAAAGTGGAAAGATCTTTCGAAGCAAGACGTCTCGAAATGATCATTCCATAAAACTGATTAAATTTTATTGCTCCTTTGAATACTAGAAGAAGAGATTTATTGAGAATGAACATATGCTTCCCCTTTTAGTGATGCGTGCAGACCAAAGATAAGTGCCATCAAAATCGATGTTTTCAATAATTAGCTCATGATAAAAGTTTGTTCAATTCCTTCAGTATGCTATGATGTGAATATTATTGTATAAGCTTTGTGTTTATCTTGTAATTTATTAGTTGTTTGCAAAGCTTTTTGTGATACTAGTTCTTGACGTTTTCGTTTGGAAAAATCGATGGATTTAATGTTTCCTCTTTCAAAGAAACTCGCGCTTAACAATAAAGTCATTACTAATAATAAGATTTAATGAATATTTGGGGAATCCTTAAGTAGGTATTTTATCTTGTATTTGATAAATAACTTTACGGAAAACTGATTTTCTGAGCTGAATGGGTCCAATTGAATGACCTAATCGATCAAAATAACTGGCAGCTTTGCTTCGTTCTGTCACGTAATCTCAATTATATGCTGAAGTTCAATTATAAGAGAGGCGTTTACATTTATTTGAACGTGTCAATTAGTTGCGTTCATAAAATAGTGGTTATGCCATTTAATCAAGGGTACGATTTGCAGTAGAGGTTAGGTAATTATTTTTATACTCATACCTCCCAGCAAATTAAATCAGAACACTCTGAATTCTCTCAAAGTTATGAGTCTTTTCAAATTAAAAAATAGAAAGATCAACACTGTCAGTAACAAAAGGGAAAAGATAAGTTTATATGCTAAGTAATTTTATTGTTAAATGTAAATTTTTAAAATATATTTTTCCTTTGTATTTAAACATGGCTGGTTAAAACTGAAGAACTCAAAGATCAAAAAAACAGTGATAGATTTACTTGGCTTACAACTAAAAAAATGGTTTACAACGCTGTAGCGATTATTCCAAACATGTCGCTTTAGATTTATTATTTTTATTTTAGAAATTACGAATGAATTTTTCGTATAAAAATTAAAATCAGTAACACATTCCAAATTACAGAAGTGCTACATTAAATGAAAGCAAAATTCTTTTTACACATTTTTAATACAAAATCTAACTTTTTAAATATAATAATTATTTTTAATATAGAACAGAAGATCAAAATTTATAATCTAAGCAACTACAAAACTTTTTATTAATGATATGGTTAAATCTAACTCTGATGTATGTTATGAGTTTAAGATGAATAATAATATTAAGCTTGGGATTTATTAAATGTAATAATATTATTAAAATATAAATTTTCAGTTATAGTTGATTTTTGTATTATATGCTAATTGTCCTTATGCTATTAATTTTAGCCAGCTAAATGACTTTATTTAGCAAAGGGAAGAATTTCTGATAAATTACTTCTCATAAATTAAATATAAGACTTTTTAAAATTCAATTTTGCAGGAATTGTTCAACTGATTTCTGTCAAATTTTGTAATTTGCAATGTAAAATTACATATTGTGAAATGATGTAAAAAATTGCATACCTTACAATTCAAAATTTTTTCGACTAATATTAAATTAAATAATAAAAAATAATAAATATTTACTAACATGCATTCTTTGCAATGGATTATCTTCAGATAAAGGAGTTTTATAATTGTGTGCAAAAAATTTTGAAATTTGCTCATAAAGTTCTCTCGATATAGCGATACACGCAAAAAGTAAAATTAACATTAAGGGGTTCAAACTTAGGTTCGCTCTTCTGGCCAAATTGTGGAAACCCTATTTCCCAAATTGCGGCTACCCCCCATATTTTGGGTATCAAAAATCGAAATAAGTTGAAAAAAAAACATATGTTTATTCAGAGAAAGTACATTCTTGTTCCTGATTTCGTAACCTAAAATATCATCTGCACCAATTGATTAGCAGATTTGAAATCATCCCCTTGAACCATTAAGATTGAGTCCTAAAGCGTGAAGATTCGATCATTAAATCAAAAATTATTTAGAGTAATTCATTTTTTATTGCACTATATATTTGTTGCTACCTAAATAAGGTATTAAATTAAATTACATTCCAATTTAAGCTGAAACATTTTATCCCAAAATCAAATTTAAGAAAGGCAATAATATTGTTCATTTTGGCTTGGTATTGAATTAGCAGCAAAGAGTTAATGGTATTATTGTTAACAAGATTAAATTTTCTTACAGTGTGAATTAATTAAAGGATCAATTCCGGTTTCCAAGAGGTGGCCAGAGTTTATTAGTTAAATTATAAAAGAGTGTAGACACCATTAAAGATTTTTTTTCAAGCATCGGAAATTAAGTTAGTCTGGTACATCTATAAGACTTTGGTAAATTGATTGAAAGCGACAGGGATTATCGTATCTATAGACTTGAGAAAACGCTTAGTAAAATTTTCTACTGCTTATTCGATGCATATACGTGCAAGTGTCGAAATTAATCACTGTAATTCTTACTTTTAGGAAATTCAATTTATATATTTAAAACAATATTCTCAAAAGTACACAGAAAAAAAATAATATGATCAAAACTAATAGAATATAGTAAAATTTACCGTGTTTCTGGCTCTATAAGAACACCAAAAAGTTCGGAAATTTTTATCGAAGCGTATTGGTAATGGTTTTGGTTAATTAACAATAAATTATAGTTATATATTCTGTGATAAAATAAGTAATTTTATCATAATACCTCAAAGCATAGCATAAAAGCCTTTTATTCGGATAAAGTTACTCTTCAGTTTTGTATTTTGTAATTAATTTGTGGTAATAAGGATTATAAATTTGAAAACGAGAACTTTCAGAAAACCGTTATCATATGAATGGAAAATTTATCAAATTAATGGTTTAAAAACCGTATTTTTGATTTTTATGACTAGATATATCATTACAATACAGTACGATAATTTTATTAGAACTTTTTTTCCATGTATACACTACCGAAATATGTAAAAAAAGAATTAAAAAAAATTATGAATTCAAAATTTAACAGTGCATTTATAATTTTTAGTGTATTCATAAATCTTATTAATGTTCTGCAAATTTGTAAATTCTTTGGTAAAAAAAAGTTGTTGATTCTAAATAGTTTTAGACATAAAGTATATCGAATTACATATTTTCACCATTCGTATTTAAAAAGGGAATTTCATAATCTATGTTGAGTCGGTAATTCGAATCTAAGTGTCGTACAAAATTTAATGCTAATTTTGTAAGGTTTTAAATTAAATCTTATTTCCATTTAAGCAGAACTATAGCATTGCATTTTGATTCAAAATTCCCGAAAAATTTACAATGTATTTACCTATAACTTATTTTCGTTCAACGAAAAGAAGTTGATTGACAAAAAAAGAAGTTATTGTTGAAGTTGGATTGTTATTCTGACACATTTTGATTATTCTGTTTAGTAAGATGGAGAAAATGATTTGTTCATATCGTTTCTGTTTACTCTGAGAGCTAAGATGATTAAAGAATTAATGATGATGGAAAATCAGTTATTTTTGTGACTCTTCAGATTGATCAATAATAAATCAGAGTTTACCTTATTCAATTAATCATAACCCCTACAGAGAAAACTAAAAGCCGGCGTTAGAATGTATTATCAAGAAAACAAGGTCTTCCTTCTAATTGGTAAAAGAAAAATATTTATTTTAGTTTTATTGCAGAGCAATATATGTTAATATAATCAACTCTATAAAATGCAAAGTCCTTTATTTTGATCAGGAAAAAATATTAGTATTGGTTTAAAAAATATTTTAAAGTGTAAATACATAATTGAATATATTAAAATTGATTTGTGTAACAAAACAACAGAAATATCAATAAATTGGTTAATAAACTGAAACAATAAATTTATCTATTTAATACTTAGATGCCAATGCTATGCATCAAATAAGAAACTTTTACATATTTTCTTCTTACACTGGGAAAAAAGTATACCCAAAGCTACCAGAATATGGTAAAATTTACCGCGTTTCTGACTATATAGGGATATCTAAAATCACAGTAAACTTTACCGTAGCTCTTTACTAATTATTTTGATAAAATTAAAAATAAAATTTAGTTTTGTAATAAAAAAATTGGTAAATATGGTAAATATGGTAAATTTTAGTAATTATATCATGATATCTTAGAGCTTGACATAAAAAATATTTACTTGGTTTAGTTTACTTTTCAGTTTTGTATTTTTTGCAATAAATATGGTAATACGAACTTTAATTTCAAAAAACCAGCATTTCCATTAAACTGTTACCATGTGAATGGAAAAAATACCAAGGGAAAGGTTTAGTTCTTTGGTTTTATTAACCATAATCGTGTTTTTTTTTCAACCATTCCCATTCAGTACGGCAATTTTACCAATACCATTTCTCCATGTAATAAAAAAATTCTTGATGTCATTAAATACAAACTGCTTACTAGCGAGCAAAAAGAAAAACTGCATTTTGTTATAAAAGAACATTAGAAATAACGCAAGTTTCAATAAAATTTTATTTTTTCTAAATAATTATCCAAAATTATAAATTACAAAACAGGAATAATCCTTTCAATTTTTAAATGTTGAAAAAAATTTAAGACATAATCAATGCTAACTAATCGTAATTTCTCTTCCTGTTATATTTATAAACGTACAAAAAATATATGTTACCTGTCCTTTAGATATCGAGGAAGAAAATGTTAAAAATGGATAGCATTAGCTTAAGAAACTTAATTCGATTAACCCTAAAGCAAATATTAACTCGTTCTTCTTTTAAGCATGAGATAGAATACACCTCGCTGCTTTAATTTGATAGATTAGCTGAAAAGATGAAAAACCACATTTTTCCTTCCTCCAGTGAAAGTTTCTTTAGCACGCATATAGAAGAAGACTTAAATTATGTAAAAAGCCCAAATTAACTGTCAAAATGAATAAAAAAATATGATTTTTAGTTTTATTGAGATAAGGGCTAGAATCGAAAAGCTTTAACCTTTGTTCGCTCAATTTAAAAGGCGACGGGTCATCTTTTCATAAAACGTGGCACTGTCAACTATGAAAGAAAACTAAGCTCTTAGAAGAAAGAACTAAGAATAAAGTATTTTCAAAAAAAATGTCAAAGATTTCTGGGCGTGTTCCCGTAACACCTGCCTTTCTGGGTAATGCCAAGTACAATAAAAACTAGTAAGCCTTTCTCAATTCTAGAAGAAATTAAATATTTAAAGGAAATGTAACAAATACATAGTTTTTCTTTGTGTAGCGACACTTACAGAATTCTCAATGAATGTGACGTTAAATCTTTCAGCGGAATAATTACTAAAAGGTATTTTTTTTCTTTGAACTCAACAATGTTGGAACAAGTGGATTAGACTTTGAATAGGTTCAGTACATTCTCAGCAAGCATTAAAGACTTTATAAAATACCCCAGCTAAAGAATCCGATCTAAAAGCACTCGAACACAGTCTTTAATTCATTGTCTGTGTAATTTATGCAACAATAGGTGAAATTTTTTTTTTTTTTAATTTCAAAAACTTGGCATTTACAGTTAAATTATTATAAAATATAAAGATCCAGCAATGCAAATGATTTATAAAGATTTTTTTTAAAACAGGCATTAATTGTTAATACTTAAAAATAGATCTATAGTTAATATTTAAATAGACTCTTATAGTTCATATTTAAAAAAAAAAACATTTTTAAAAACTGATGTTTAAGGGATTAAAATACCATGTAATGCATGAAAAGTAAAATACATTATTTGCTTTGCAATTATAATGGAAGAAAGATCGGTGTTGTTTGAGTGCCTAGAATAGTACTCATTGTCTGGCCGATAATGAAATATACTTATTTTTGGCAGTGAATAATAAATTAAATAAAAATTTGTAAACAAATGAAAGACACCGTTTCTTTCAAAAAATAGAAAGGAAGAGTTATTTAGTATTGAGAGAGAACACACAAGAAACCGCGGTAGTCGAGAGAGTGTTGGTAGCCGATGACTGCAAAATCCTAGCAGAATGCATTTTCACGCGCAATTCAGGGCTGGATGAACTTAGATTAGAAACATGTCGTTGATATGAATTAAACAAGACTCAAGAGCATTAACATAATCTGATGTGTCAGTAACACTAATAATTTTGTTGTGACTGAAAAAAATTTGGCAAAAAATCCAGCACTGTGTGTCAATTGGTGATTTTTCGATCTCTAATTAAAGAACATAAATATTGGGTACCTACATTGCGTAAATTTTAAAGCTCCCCAGGCTTGTTCAATATAATCAAAGTTGCATTGGTATTGGTTTGTTGTAAATGTAGTGGTCTATTATCTAAGTTGAAATTATATTACTTTCTACGAAAGCTCCACGGGTAGCAAACATGTTTTGAGCCTGTAAGCATAATCATCAAGACAGAATTAAAGTCAGAAAAGTGAAAAAGAAAATGAAGATAAAACTATCGGAAATATTTCCAACTGGTAGAAATAAAAAATAAGATGAGAATGAAACAGGGAACCATTAAAACAGAAAGAAATGTAGACAGATCAAACATTTTTTCTCTGTGCGCACAAAAAACATCATACTCAAACTTTTCACTTATTTTTTTAGCATCTTCTTTTTACCTAAGTCAAACTTTTCTTCTATTTTATCGATTATTGTTTCTTTTTATCCTTAATTGTTTTTTTTACTTCTAACCATTCACACTTTAGAGCTGCTGATTAGTGCCAAAATTTGTCTAATCAATTTGTGACTCATTTACAAAGTGGTTAGAAATGTATTAAGCTAATAATGTGAATTTTAAAACAATAACCACCTCTTTATGTTGAAACTCTTCAACGCCTTTAAAAATTAAAATTTACTATATTCAATAGCAGAAAATCAAACAACAATCATATATAGCAAAAAAAAAAGAAGATTCAAAAAGTTGCAAGTATAAAATAAATATAACGAGTTGTAAGAAAATAACATGTAAGGGTACAATTTATCCAATTCAATCGAATCGACAATGGCTTCGATTTCATTCTTATAACTTTCCTTCCACCAAATCAAACTCCGTGTCTCTTTGCCCGTAAGAATATATTGATGAAATTTTTCAAAGTTTCGAGAGTTCGTAATCTCAACTACTTGACTAAAGAAGTGAAACTTAATATCATGAATTGCCAGTCGAAAAAAGATGGGAAGTCAAAATCGTTCAACTGAGTTGAAACCGTAACTTGTTTCTTGAAGTTCATTTTGTTCCAAACCTAAGACTGGCCCCACCACCGTACTCAAACCATCTGGTCAGACTGAAGGGAAAGAAATAAAAATAAAAATTCAAGAAGTCAGCATTTACCAAAGTGGACTTTGGTCAGCAATATGTCTAACCCGATGACAATCTAGCTTTGGTGCACTCTCTCTCTCTTTTATTTTATTTTGTTTTCTGTTCACTCAAAGTGGTTAGAAGTCGAAGCATACGTTTCACCGAAATGATGACCAGTGTAACGTAATAGGTTAGAAAAAAAAAGACATTTTTTTTCAGTTGCAGTAGAAAACAAAGAAGTTACCTAAAAAAGACAAAAAAGAAAAGGTCCTTGGGAAACAAAAAAAAAAGAAAAAAGAAGAAGAAGAAAAAAAAAAAGAACTGAATACTGAAAATAAAAGAACTTTAGCTAGTATCAAGTTACTAAATAAAACATTACTTGTTTTTAAAAGTGTCAATTTTTTATTATTTAAAGCGATTATTTTGAAACTTATTGAGATAAAAAATATACGTATGAAAGAGAAAATACTAATCCGTATTTAAGAGCGGATTAAGGATTTGATTGTTTATTATTGTTTCCAAGCTTAGCATAAAAAAATAAATTCAAAAATTTAGCTTCCAGTTGGTCTCAATTCTATAAACACAGACTAAAATTTATCAAATTTCTTGATAGCTATAGTTTTCAAGCACATTAAACTATAAATAACTCTAAACATCGCACTCCAAATAGAGTAAATTCTTTAAAAGTGTTTTTTTCCTTTCAATTTGCAAAGGAGCTTAAGGATTGAACAGTAGATGACAGGAAAAGGGTCATGTGGTCTGATGAATCGCTTTTTTAACTACACCACGCAGATGGCAGGATTCGGATACTGCGAAACAGCACGAGGCATGGACCCCAACTGCATTGCCACAACACTTCAATCTGATGGAGGAAATTTTATGGTTTGGGGGATGTTTGCTTGACAATGCATTAGTCCTTAGATTCCTGCGAAACAACGTCTGAATGCCCAAGGGTATCTTAGTGTTATCACAGATAAAATACATCCTGTTATTATAATAGTGCACCCTGACGAGGATGGATACTTTCAGCAAGGCAATGATCATTGTTATGAAACTCGTATTGTTGTCAGATGGTTCGAAGGACAAGATGGTGACTTTCCAAATCTTGCTTCATTCTGATTGCCCACTCAATCGCCAGATCTTAACCCAATTGCGAATCTGTGGGATCAGATAAAACGGGGCATCAGACAGCTGGATCTAGTGCAACCCAATCTGATGGAACTGAAAACTGCAGTTCATCGTATATGGGGTCGAATTCCTCTTACCACCTATCAATATCTCAGAAAATCTATGACAAGAAGAATTCGAGCAGTATTATGGGCAAAAGGTGGTCCAACAGTGTATTGATGGGATGGACATAATAATTTGGCCACTCAGTATAGTTTTGCTATTTTATTACGGCCCTCCGAAACGCATGCATCGAAGCTTTTTTTAATATATCCTTTGCATGCAGCATGCAACAATAAACCGTAAAAAGATAAAATTATTTGGTGAATGAAGAAGTTTCGTTGAAAAATAAAATTGGGGGATTATGCGAGTAATTTGAAACTCAGAAATTTTCAGCATCTTCATCTCAGCATAATTTTCTTAGGCCTAGTAATGTAGTTTTCTTAAAAAACATTTCTATATCTTGCAGAATGTTGCACGAAATTATTTATTTAATGAGACAAAAATAAATATGTAAACTCAAATTAATTTTGCATTTCAGAATAAAACCTTTAACTTAAAAATACTTTTTGCAATAAGTTATTTCTGAGTAACTCTTTTTATTATAACTCCTTTTTCGATCATATTAAAATAAGTTTATTAAAGTTTAGAATATGTCCTTTTCTTTTCTATATTGTTATAGGTAACGTTTATGGAGTAAAATTGCAATTCCTTTTTCGCGATTTCTGAGAAATTCGAAAAAGTATTTCTTCTCGGTAAGAAAATTGTAACCTTTTGGCAATACACATTTTATACACAAATATTTCAGAATTGCGTAATAACTTTTCCAAGACACGTTGATAACAAATATTGAATTTCTAGAAAAGTTCTGTTTAAACTTTCCATTTCTATGATTTCTACATCTATTAAATATGCATTTTCGTATTGGATACCTCAGATATATCTAAAGATAATTTTTTTTTCAAATAAAATTATTTTCTCATTCAGTTTAAGTTTCTTTTATTTTAAAAACATATATTCCAAGCAATTATATTTATTCAGCAATTGTCTATATATATATATANTAAGCACTTTACTATGTGAGATAAAAATAAAAAATTTCTTACATTTAATCATGAAGTATGCTACAGATTTATTTTATGGCTGTTTCTGTTCTTTTAAGATAGCTGTTTGATCATAAAATTCAATCTGCATTAGTCTTTTTTGCATTTTTATCGATTCAGTTAAAATTTAGTCTTAATTTAAACAAAGCTAAACATCTTGAAAAGTGATAAACAATGATCTTCTAATTAACTATGCTTCACAGAGGAAAAAAGCCTTACTTACTTTTATGGTGCATAATATATTAATTTTATTTAAAAGAAACATAACATTGCTATTTGGAACATGGATTAGGAGCATGCGATTGAAGCGTCCTCTGCCTGAGGTATTCGTGATGCCATTCAATAAATGTTTTTTTTTTAAACTAAAAAGTTTTTTAAACTAAAAAGTTTTTTAATCTTCAATTCACTTATCAGATAATGATTTTGCTTTAAACTACAAATTAATTAAATTACAAAACATTTTAAATTCCGTGAAATTGTTAATCGAGTTATTCGATACTATAACCTGAATATGTGTACAAATTTATAAAATTTTATTTGAGCACTTGGTACTCGTTTTGAAGTGTGTAAAACTATTTAAAAAACATGGATATTTTTTTAATAATTACTTCATTCTTTCTCGAATAAAATTTCTTTATTTTATTGTGTAAAACATTTACATTTGTAAACCAAGATATGATGGAAATACTATAAAGAAGAATGAAATATCAACAACTTTACAAGTAAAAAAAATTTATGACTTTTATTTCAAAATAAATTTATAAGAGTCGTATTTATTTTTAAATTAAAATTACAGTTTTCAACTCACACTCACGTTTCATTTTGTAGTCAATATAACAAAAATAACAGTTTGAACTTCTCACATTGTATACGGAAACAGATGATATCACATCGCATGCTTAAGATTAGTGCTCCTACGAAACAAGGTAGTTACTGTAATTTTGTCATAACTTACGATAATTTAACAAAGACAGAAAGGTTTCATGTTATGACCTTTTATTCGTCTAAATAACAATTTCTTTATTTTTTAATATAATTTTGTTAGTTCTGCCTTTTTTTTTTCTTTCAGCATTCATTAGTTTTCACTTTTCAAAATTTCTCATAGAAAGAATAGTTATAATTTATAAGAATGAGGAATAGATCCAAGCCTTAACTCATGAATGAATATATTTTGTTTTTGCCTGAATGTACGAGTAAAAACTTACTTCAGTGCATACCTTAGTAATATCTTATCCTTGCATACCTTAGTTGTATTGTAATAGTATTTAATGCCAAGTGATTGTAAATGTCGGTATCAAATTTGAAGCCAAATGCATTGCGACCCACCAAGGGTTGAAAGTATATATTTATATATATATATATATATATGTGTGTGTGCGTGTGTGTAACATAAAGCTTCAATTAATCTTTTTATGTTATTCATATCTGTAAATCCTTTTCTTTTATTTTATTATTTCGTTTCAGTAATAATTAAGAATCATGAAACAAAGGTGTTACATTTACAATGCAAAATTCTTCAATTAAAAATAATTAATAGGATAGTGGAAATATTATTAGCCATACTTCCTCCGTGAAAGAAAAGTTTAAATTTTGATGCACTTCAATATTGTAAAGAAATGATACATTTTGCCTTTGCTATTTTTGTATGTCTTTTTAGTACACTAGAAATTGTGGGGAAAATCAATGAAAAATAGTAATATTCATTTTATAGAAATAAAAATCTATCACCTGCTAGGTGATTTCCGATTAATAGAGTTATTCTTTGTAATATTATTATGAGAAAGCAAAAGCAACGTTAAAATCCAACGTTAACAATATAATTATTAAAATAGAAGCTTTTTGATGCAACACGATGCACTTATTTAAGCAGGATAAAATGAAACATGATGGCCTTTGCAAAGATTGAAATGCAAGTTTGCAAAATTGCAAGGAGGACAATAACTGAGTTAAACTTACATATCAATTTGTATCATCACTTAGTATCTCTCAATC
Organism: Parasteatoda tepidariorum; assembly: GCF_043381705.1. Taxonomy (NCBI): domain Eukaryota; kingdom Metazoa; phylum Arthropoda; class Arachnida; order Araneae; family Theridiidae; genus Parasteatoda; species Parasteatoda tepidariorum. Next base: position 43,811,627 of record NC_092214.1, on the reverse strand, counting down.
AGAGTTATTCAATTTGTATCATCTCCGTTGTAATTACTATTTTATCCAGCTAATGAAGGTATACATCATGTTACATTGAAACGGGTCTACTTTTTAATAACTATATTATTTATGATTTTAACGTTGTATTTAATTAATCATAGGAGATTTTAATTTAAAATGTTTACAAATACGCATATAATTGTTTTCAGTAAATTTTCCAGCTAATTCATATTTACTACTTATATAGTTAATCACAATTTAAAACTTATAATATGATTTTTAATTCTTGAAAAGGATATTGCAAATGACGCATTATTTTCTGTACTGTTAGCTAATTTTAACTCAAATAGCCCAGCTGATAACTAAGTTACCAGTTGGGTTATTTGAGTGAAACTTAAAAGCACAAAATGTTTATTACAAAAATTAATTTTAGCAACAAATTTGAAAATCTATATCCTAACTCTTTTTCAGTTTTTAGACCTTTTAACCCTTTGTCGCAAATGGGACATCGGTTTCCTTTGTATATTTTTTTTTCTGACACTCTAATTGCAAGCAAATATTTTGGTATTTTTTAATTACAGGAAAACAGTCTAACAATTATTTGAAAAATCTTTTCTGTAAACTGAATTATATTTGCGTTAAAATATAAAATCCAAAGAAAGTAAGATTTTTTCTTCAATAATAGCAAAAATTTCTTCAATAACTGATTTTACAAATTAAGGAATTTTCAATGATTATTAACTGTTTCTATTTGATCTAAATAACCACAATTAAGTTCAAATTTTAAAAATAATTGTTTAGAAATGAGAAGTGTTTGGAAGATTTTATCTTTAACGCAGAAAAAGACACAGGTGTTTTGAGCCGCATTTTATAGCCATAAATTATCAAAATGCTAAATATAAATAATATTTTTCACTTACTTTGACCAAAATTTTTACGGAATAATGAAAAATATATGAAAAATATGTTTAATAGAAATTCTGTGTCAAAGGGTTAAACATCTCATTTAATGATGTTATCCATATTATTCTGTAATTAAAAACACCAAACTTGCAATTTTCCTTTTCAATAGCTGAAAAAATAACTTCAATAATTATAAAAACATTTAACGAAAAAATTATAAGAAGCTATAAAACCTAATTATACAATACGAGGAAATTATTTTTTCTGGTATATAAATGCATACTTTACTATTTTCAATACGCAAATCCACGTGGGAATAAACGTCAGCAAAAGGACTCGTGAACTTTTCCAAAAATCTCCCAAGAAAATAACTTTGCATTTTTGCGAAGGAACTTGAATAGAGTTTAGCTTATAAATATCCGAAATCAATGAAAAGAAAAACAAAGGAATATCTATTAAAATAAAATAAAAATATGAGAAATAAATATCGGCAAAAGCGAGCAAGTTCAAACCGTAAATCTTTAAACTTCAGCAAAGTGTTTATCCAATCCATTCATAGCGTAAATGAAAAGGCAAACCCTAGCTTTCTTTATTAAATTTCAGAGAACAAAGTTGACTTTCAATAAAGATTCTAACTCCTGTTATTACTTTGAAACAGGCTTTCCTACGCTCCTTTCCTACATTGATCTGTTTTTCAAAGAGAAAGAAACGTGGGCAACGTTTTTTTTTTTTTTTTCCCCTTCCAGATATTTTTCTTTCTAAGTAACTTGTAGCCTAGGAACTCTGAAGCTGTTGAATTTCTTAACTGTTATAGTTTTTTCCTTCATATATGTTATTTTTATCGTTTCTTTTTTGTAAAAGATATGGAAATAAGATAAGACAATGTTAAAACTCTTATATAAAAGAAGCGATATCTTTAAATAAATTTTGTCGGGGAATTTTTTTTATTTATTGAAAACTAGCACCAGATAATAATTTCATTAGGTAACTCGTTTAATGTTTTTTTTTTGTCTTCTTTGAATAAGTCGAAAAAAGATAGTTATGACACTGAGAAGAAAAAGTTCTGTCAAAACTGCCAAAATATGGTAAAATTTCTGTATCTATGGGAACTCGAAAAAGCTTGTTAATTTTTCCCAAAGTGCTTTAGTAATGCTTTCGGTAAAATTAACAGCAAAATATCATTTTATAACATGTGTTAAAATTTGGCAAATGAGGTAAAATTTAATAATTTTATATTAATACCTTGAACTATTTTTTTGGTTTAATTTACTTTTCGGTTAGGTATTTTTACTAGTTTCGTAATAATAAGAACTATAATTTTGAAAACCAGAATTTCCGATAAACCGTTACATTTATAAACGGAAAGATTACCACATTGGTTTAAATACCATATATTTTGGTCACATTACCAGACATATGTTTCTTTCCAGGAATGTCATCCCCTTACAGAACGGTAATTTTGCCACATTTTTTTCTCATTGTAGGTATTAATAATCAAATGTGGTTATTATTCAAATATATGTGTTTAGAATAACAGTTCAAAAAATAATGAGTAAAAAATTATCTTAATTGAGCTTAGTTAAAACAATGGAAAAATTATACTGTGAAATACTGGTATACAGTTACAATTATTTCTGGTGTTTGGGTAAACTAAATATATTTTTAAGTACAGATTCAGAGTTACCGCACAAAAAATTATTTAAATTGACAAACTAACAAATTCTTTGAAAGAATTTGAGGTAATATACTGCCGAATAGGTGCTTGTTTTTTTGAACGAAATGTTATTGAAAGAAAGCCATTAAATTTATTGTAATGCACATGAAAATATGTGTTAACAGTAAACAAACAAAAATTTAATAAATAAGTAAATTAAACTGTAACACTGAAAAACAAGATAAAAAACGTGACTACAGTCATTATAAAAAAATTGAGGTCATCTCAATCACCAAAATTGGTAGCAACTATACGTCAAGATAGTTTTCCAATGCAAAGCAAAACTTGTATTATATGTTGCAGGCTTTAAAAATAAGTATTGTTTTCTTTAATTATATTTTCCAGCCTAGCAATCTCGTATGCGGGAATTTCAAGTATAAAACGCCAAATGGCCGATGAAAGTTGATTTTATTGTAAGAGAACACTCTACGGCGTTAAGAAAAAAAATGCTTCCCAGACGAGTACATTGCCTAGAAACCATAATGGAAATATCTGATATGTGGAAATAGGAAAAATCAAAGAGTTGTATAAGACTATTATATAGACTATTATATAGAGTTATATAAGACTATAAGACTGAGCTGTCTCACAATGGATACAAATGTAACAATTTGAAAAAAAATTGTCTTCTGAACAATACAATATGTTTATTAAAAGTTATATTCAAATAAAGATTAATTTTGTAAGCGAATTATTGAATATAGTTCAGACAATGAAAGAGTTTATGTAAGCATCATTACATGTTTTTATAGATAATAGATATCCTAGGTTTTTAACGACGTTATGGTTCATCAGATCTTTAGAACTTAATTTTTTCTTTTGCCAGGTGATAAATAAGGCAGTTTTTAAAGGAAAAAATGTCTCGCTAATCCGCTATTACTATAGTTCTTAAAGCTGATGTTTTTTAAATTAACTAAAATGTCAATTAAAATTTTTCTCTACTAAGCTCTTTAATTAAGCTTAATAAGTAACTTTCACTAGTTTGTTAGCATATTATTTCCAAAAAAGAAGTATTTCAACATGTTGGTCTCTGTGATTCGAAAAGAGTGTTTATGTTTCCGTGCTAACAAAATGTGTAAATAAACTCACCATATTCGTTGAAAATAACTGCCTAAAGCAACAATTATTCTAAAATTAAATTCAATTTGCAAAAATATAAATTCCTTAAAAATAACTATTATTTAATATAGAACTTGAAATCGGTATTTTAAATTTCTAAGATTTGAATTTCATTTAGCTACATCTTCAAATTTGTATACATTTAATTTATTTGTATTTGTTCAGTTGTTGATTATTTTACATAAATATATAAGATAAATAATTTAAAAAGTAAAATCCCAATGCAGATTTAGAATGTGAGTATAGCTTGTTTTCTCATAGATATTGCAGATAAAGCCTATGAAATAGATAGAAAGAAGAACAAAAGAATAAGTTTTTCGACTCCCGCTATATCTGTTATTGAAAGTAAAGGATGTCATATGCATTGAATAATGCTAAATATTTTATCCAACTGTTCTAAAATTCAAAACCTATTTGTGGTTTTGAAAGTTTCAAAAGCTATTATTTTTAAGCATACTGTGTTTGATGGAAATACTTAAGTATGTGATATATTCTGTATAAAACTCTAGCCATCAGATTTATGCATGCATGTATGTATGTACATATATATTATTATATAGACNTTATTTATTTATATATATATATATATATATATATATATATACTGTGAAAAAAATATGGTATATAGTTGCCACCATTTTAAGTAGAGAACTGAATTTATCGAGAAAAAAATTACATAAAATCTTTTTCAAAAGAATAATTGTTTGGAATAATTAGTGCGAATGTATTACTAAATATGTGTTGTTTTTTCTTCGAAATGTTTTTGTAATGAAGCCATTAGTTGATTCTAATGCGCATAAAAATGTGGGTTGTCAGTAAACAAAGAAAAAAAGTGAATAAATAAATAAAAAAGACTCTGACAGTGAACAAGTAAATAAAAAATATAATTGCATGCAATATAGAAATGAAAGTTTAGCTTGCCTCAATATAAGAAATGGTGGCGACTATACAACAAAATTTTTACAGCGTATGATATGTAAAGGCGTACATCGTATGATGCTTGTGCACCTCAACGTCAAAAGTGGGGGGAAATGTAAAGTAGCCGCCGCAATTTTTGTTATTCAATAACATTTCAATTTATAATTACAGTAAGGTGAGATACACAAAAGAGTCAGTAGAGTTATTTCTGCAATACGATATAAAGTAAGAATCATTAATTTAAAATGTATCGATGCATGAACTTTCAATGTAATTTTGCAAATCAGGCATTCACGAAGCATAGAGAGAATCTTTAGAAAAATTTGAACTAGGTATAATAGAACGGAATCGGATAGAAATTATAAAAAGAAAAAATGATTTATTATAAATTATAAAATCAATTGACATTTATAAAATCAATTGACACTAATAAAATCAATTAATACTTATAAAATCAATGAATACTTAAAAAATCCTTTAAATCTTAATATATAATACGCAACTAACTTAATTCATAACTTAATTCATAATACGCAACTAAAAGCATTGATACGTAATTAACTGCAAATTTTCTTTTCAATTGATAAGTATCAGCGTGGAAAATAACAAACTCTCACAAGCTTGTTCCAAATTGTAAACTAATACTCACGATATTCTTCTATGTGTTTTCTTGAATTTTTGATATTCAAAGAGCAACGAAACTGATGTTTTCGGAAGGGAAAGTAATTATCGCATGGTGTGAAAACGTGAGAGTTTGGTGTATGTTTTTTCAATTTTAAATTTTGAGATATAAATTACATCCTTTAAATCATAAATGAGTGCTCGATTTGGTGTTAAACCTGAATAAAGTGTTGTTCACACAGTAATTTGGTTGCTAACATTATATTCAGAGAGATACTACCCCACAGTGTTTTTCAGCGGCAAAAGCAAAATAAAAACTTTTAATGTAAAAACGCTTAGATATATTTTCTGTACAAGAAACTAATAATTTCGCACTTCTCTTCCATTTTTTCAATGTTAACAAATCAGGTATCAGCAGCTCATTAAAAGTGCTTTAGTTATTACTGATAGTTTTTAAAGCTGCATTTTTAACGTTTTTTTAGAAATTTTAACACTGGTTTTCACTTTGTTAAAACCAAATTCAAGGATTTTTTATGATTCGATTCCTAGTTCCATCCAATGAGCTGCTATTATTAGGCTCAGGGTCCAACCTTGAAAATTATATCTTAGCTAATATTTTAAAATTCTCTCAGGTTGTGCTATATCATGATATTGTATCTGATTTATTAAAAACACATCTGGGATACTTAAATTTATGGTTGTATAATGATCTAATTTATTCAAATAGACACAATATATCATAACATGTTACTGTATTTTCTGTCACATGCGTTTGTTTCTAATCAGCACTTTATTCTTACAAATTATGCCCATAATAAATTAAAATATTTTACTGGCTTGTATTAAATTGCTATTGTATTAAAAATTATTACAATTGAGAATTAATTTTTCAGGGAAAAATGACTTTAATAATTTATAAAATTTAAAATGATTATCTCATCCATGAATCTAGGTACATATTTCATATTTTACATATAATGATTTTCATTATAGTTTAACAATAAATCGACCAAAATGAAGAAAATATCTTTTCGGAGACTACTTTCGATTTAAATTTCCCATTTAAGAGTTAATTATTAAAGAAACTGGTTAATCAGACTTTCTGAATACTCTAGTCCCCAATTGAGGATATTTTCGGAATCTTGATAATAATTACGAAAAGCATATTCCAGTTTTAAAAGTAATATTATCACCATGGTGACCAAAAGTTATGTATACATTTACATTGGAGTAAAGCAATTCTTAATTTTTAGATAACAATGTGATAATAATATCTTTATAATGTTTTTAATAATTCCAAACAATGGAGTGAATACTCCCACACCAAACAACAATTTCACAAAAAGCTTCAGTACATTCTGTATGTTCAGCATGTAACATTATGCTTTGAGTCAAGTATTTCTAAAGCACACTAAAACCAATATTAGCAACAAACAAACAAAGCAACACAATACAAAGATTAATACAATAACAAAATAACTGCATTCTTTACTCCAAATAAGATTTGAGATTAACTGAAATTTTTCCCATTAAATTCAGCATAAAAAAAGCAATCTTATGAATCATTAGAATTGGCAACTTTAACAGCAATTTAATAAACATTTATGCTCTGTTTTTTTTCTTATCTACTTTGATGTTTTTCTTACAATATTACTATTTTATCCTTTGGAACATTACTTTTGATTATCTCTTGTCATTTTCAATGATTTGAACAGTAAAATTCAGAGACTTCATTAATCATTAAAATTGGACACCATGAACAACAATGCAATACCTATTGCACAAAACGTAACTGACAAACAAAAACCCTGAAGCAAAACACATGTTCGTTCAATAAAAAAATAAGATCAATGTCTTAAGGTTGAATAGAACAAAAAATTTCGAAAAGACATCTTTGACACAGGAAATATTTATCTAATCCAATGAAAATGGTGTGTCTTTTATATTAAATCCTTGGAAGAACAATAACATAGGTCCAATGTCATTATATCTTTGCTTCCCTAACAAATACTTCAAGTGTTTTCTTCAGAAATAGAGTTAATAGAAAGACTTGGATTCCAAAAAGCATAACAATAAGAAAACTGCTATGGTAAGCCTATGGATATATATGGATATATCTATATTTAAGGAGAGCTTTTACTCGATCGGGAAACGCAATTAGATACGTTTACGATTACGAGGAACCGGATAATGATTTTCAGTACTTTTTTTTGAACAATGTTCCTTTATTGCGAGAGTTTGGAGTAGTTAAATAGAGGCGTACTCTGTTGGTTTGTATTGATTTTTAATTTAATGTTTTTAGAGAGCATTTGAAATTTAAATTTCGCTATTAAAATAAAATGCATGGCTGTGATTTTGGATTGTATGTTGCAGTAAAACATCGTAACTGAGCAAAATATATTTAATTGCATAGCAATTTGCTTAAAAAGGTAAGGTAGTGTTGGTGTAATAGATTTTTATTTTACTTTCAGTCACTATTACTATTTTTTATGATTCTGATATTTAAATAGGATTGATAACTGAAATTTTTCTGAAAATAAAAACATTGAATAATAAAACGAAGTTATTTGAGATGATTCTAAAAAGGATAAATTAGTTTCTTGTAAAATCAGTAAAATTCGATATTTTATTTGCTTAGTTTTTTTTTTCTTCTTTTCAGCATACATCAGCTTTGTTTCCTTTTTAACATCTAGAGGTTAATAGAACTTAGTTTTTAATTTACATAATATTAATTTACATAATATTAATTTAGTGTTTGCAAATGATTAAAATTTTTTAGAAAATAACTCCAGTTTTTAAAAAAAATAATAATTGCTGAAATCAACTAGCATAAAAGAGCATTTAACTAGCAACTAGCATTTAAAGTCTTCTTTAATGCTACCACACACGTGTACCTTAATCATTTTCAAAAATGGATAAATTTACCTCAATACATATTTTGAAATTTTTCGAAAATCAAAGTTAGGATAAAAGACAAAGTGAAACTAGTATACCGATACCAAATTCACATGCGTATGCCAAAGAAAATTTTTCTCAAGATATTTAGATCTTTAAAAAAATATGAATAACGTATGCAACAAGTCATTACCGATATTTGACATTTCGTTATCGATATGTGACATTTCACTTTCGTCAAAAGCAAACAACCCCCTATAGTTTAAATCACTGTGAAAATTCAATTTAGAATATAGTACAGTAAAACCTCCAGGAAGGACCACCTCTATGTACTAAAAAAACCTCTATTACTAACTACCTCTATTACGAACCACCTCTATTACGAACTACCTCTATTTACGATCACTTTTGGGAGTCCTAGGATATTGTCCATAAATTTTGTGTAGAAAAGAACCTATCGGAGAGACTAACAAAGCCTCTACCAGCGACCGGGCAAACCTGTGAACCAAATGCAGAAAAATGCCAGAAGAGGAAACATGAAAGAATATCTAAACAAACAATGTTAACCATTAAATTAGTAGATTAAAATGTATTAAAAATATTTGCTTGAGGCTCTTGTTTAAAGAGCTCTTTTTAACGATCTCTGAAAGAGATCTGCAACCTTATGTTAAAGTCAGAGTGCACTAAAAAGACGATGCTATTTAAAGATTTACTTCTAGAATTGAAAGTTAAATTAGGGCAAAAAAAAACATTTTTTTAAAGAAAACTAATCATCTCAAACAAACAAATCTCTCCTCATCTTTTAAAGCTTACTAATTTTTATAATAGAAAATTAAATGTAAACTTAAACAAAAAAAAAAAAACAAAATTGATTATTTATTTAAAATAATTGCATCATTCATAATTGGTAAATTTGTTTTTACACATAGTTATATCAGACGGGATAATTTTTGTTGACGCTAAATATAATTCATTGATCTGGCTTTCGTGACAGCACAAGTGGCATTTACTCACCAGGAAAATAACCCAAACTAAAATTAAAATCGTTTACAAAAAATCATGTTCCCACGATAAAATTTTAAAGTCAATGAAGGCAGTCCCCAAGAAAGACCAACCTCCATTAACGACCATTTTACTGTGGAACAGAGAGTGGTCACTCCCGAGAGGTTTCACTGTATAAGTTTCGAAAAAAAGGACGAGTAACGGAAAAAATTATTTAAATTTACTGTAATCGGTTATTCTGAGACAGGCCTCTTAGATATTATGACTCAAAACATGGAAATCAAATTAATTATGACCAAGTCTGACTCAAAAAAAAAATTCACGTCGTAAGCGAAGTAAGCTAATGGACACCAGACCGGATTGTTTTCTCATATGAATCTACAAAGGTAGCATATTCTGAAGTTATAATTTTAAGGGTGCGAGAGAAACGCTGATGTGTTCAATTAGGAAGAGAAAACTAACTTTGTAACAAACTGAACTCGGACAATAAGCAAGGATTAAAATGCTTGTCTCTTTTTTATAGCTTATATATGGTTATTAAACGCGTTGGACCTCGTATTCAAGACTACCTACAAAGGATTTGCTCGAAGAAACTTTTAAATTTTTCGGAACAAAATTTCACTCAAAATATGAATAGAACTGTTCTGACGTACTACACATGAATGAAAACAGAAGCTTGTAAAACGAAAAAGGATTATTGTAGGTGCCACATCCAAATAGCATTAATGGAAAAAAACAAGGACTAAAACTTAATATAAAGGGGCACAGCCCTCTGCTGCTAGGCTAACCGGGGGAGGTTCTCGTGGTCTTCCTCTCCGTGTAACGCAAATGCTGGTTAGCTCCATCAAAAAGTCCTCCACGAAGGCAAATTTCTCCAAATACTCGATCCAGGAGTTCCCTTGTCTTCTGGATCGGGTTCAAAATTACAAGGCTAAGCGTTTGAACATTAGTAGTCGTAAACCCATAAGAAAATTGGGCCTGCTGTTCAACGACGGTTATAAAATTATTAAAAAAGGGGGAGGGAAAGGGAAAGAGCGAGAGAGAGATGGACAACCAGTCCTATTTATTTGAGTATCTAGTTTGCATAATATAGATGTCAACAACCTATTGTTTACAACTAACTACTAGAAATCACTATTAGAATTTGCTTGATAAAGAAAGGCTGTTTCTATCATTTCCTTATGACTTGAATGGCGCAGCTCTGCCCCCTAGCGAGTTTCCACGGAAGAAGGGTAAAAGAAAACCTTCAAAGCAAACAAACCCTGAAATTTCGATAAGTAACGTCAGTCGATATCCGCTTTTGAATTAACTTATTGGCAAAACGTTGCACTTTAAGTTAAAAATACGGAAAAGTAAACTACGGAGGGAAAAAAAATATAAATTCTAAACAACGGCATAAAAAAACACACAACTTAAAAAAGGATAGAAATAATTTTAAGCAAAAGAGAGACTAACACAATAGAGATATATTGCATAGCATTTATCTAACGTTAACTAGGCGTTAACTTAACGTTTCTTCCATTTGTCTGGAACAGTTTTGCGCATGCTCAGTAAAGCTCAAATAGCTAAAGCATTAGAGTTATAATAACTCGTAATGCTTGGCAAAATGCCTCCAATGCTGCACTTTTTCTGCTTTTGAAATGTTTTTCAAGTTTGCTTCATAAAGCAATACATTTACGTGTGTGTGGGCACGATTTGTATTAATTATTTTTTTTGTGTTGTAATTGGGGAATTCAACTTCCAACATAATGTAAAAAGAAATATAGAAAGAAATAATCTGTTTTTGACCTTTTCGCAGTTGTTTGCTTATATTTAAACATTGATGCAAAATTTTATAGAATTTAATACCCGAATTGCACTGTAAAAAGACTTATTTGACCAAGATTGGTTCAAAAATGCATACATGCACTAAAGAAATAGCGACAAATCACTTAAGAACGAAAAATTATTTTAATTTCTGTTTATGCAAGCAAGGAAAACAATATGATTACAGGACTTTTAAAACATTTTATAAATATTACTACTTGACATTTTGCGTATATATTTTGTACATAAAAATGTTATATGTACAGTGGTGGCCTTCAAAAGTGTCTACACTTTTTGAAAGTTTCATGTTTTTCAACTTTGTGTGCCTGTAGAATGTATTAATTTTCACTTAAATATAAACGTTTATATATCAAATTGAAGGTAATTTAATGTAGAATTTAATAATAAATACAGTATTACAATATCTGTATTACAAAAAAAGTTATACAACTATAAGTAAGATCTATCTTAGATCTGCATTTTTTTAAAGTGATGCCTACACAATCAATACTTAGTAGGATAACCCTTATTTTTTAAGACAGCTTCACAGCGTCTTTTCATCGAGTGAACGAGTGTTTGGAGTTCATCTTTCGTAATCACATGGTGCCAAGAATCAATTATAGCTTCACTTAGTTGTCTTTTATTGGATGGACGTTTTTTTCGTACAAGAATGTTCAAACGTCGCCACAAATTTTCAATTGGATTGAGATCAGGGCTGTTTCCTGGCCATGATAATTTATCTATGCCTTTATTTTTTAAGCATGCTTTGCATACTTTTGCTGTGTGGCATGGCTGAATGCTGCTGAAAAATAAATGGTGCGTTGTTGGGGAAGAGATCTATGATGGAAGGTATCAATTTTGGTTTCAGGACAGTTTCGATGAATTTTTTGGCACTCAGGATGCCAAATCAGGCCGGAAAAATGCACAAGTGCTACTACCGATAGAAAAATTAAATGGCTATGCCTTCAAGATAGAAAAATGTCATCAGATGCCATTATATGTGAAATGAATGCAGCTGGTATTGCAGTAAGTTCAAGAACAATAAGAAGGAGGCTATCAGGATTTGGACTACAAGCTAGAATTCCAAGGAAAAAACCATATTTAAATCAAAAGCCATGCGAAAAACGAGTTAAGTTGGCAAAAGAACACATTAAATGGTCAGAAAATCAATGGAAGCAAGTAATCTGGAGTGATGAGAGTAAAATATCGCTCTTTGGAAGAAATGGTAGAAAATACGCGAGACGTAGAGTAGGTGAAGCGCTTCATCCTGATTGCATTGAAGCAACTTTAAAAAATCCAACAAATGTCATGATTTGGGCATGTATGTCTGCAGATGGTGTGAGCCGAATTCAAGTGATTGATAGCATCCTGAGGGCCAAAAAATACATCGAAACTGCCCTGAAACCAAAATTGATACCTTCAATTAGGGATCTCTTCTCCAACAAAGCACCATTTATTTTTCAGCAGGATTCAGCTCCATGCCACACAGCCAAAGTATGCAAAGCATGGTTTCAAAATAAAGGCATAGATATATTACCATGGCCAGGAAACAGCCCTGATCTCAATCCAATTGAAAATTTGTGGCGACGTTTGAAAATTCTTGTACGAAAAAAACGTTCATCCAATAAAAGACAACTTATTGAAGCTATAATTGATTCTTGGCACCATGTGATTACGAAAGATGAACTCCAAACACTCGTTCACTTGATGAAAAGACGCTGTGAAGCTGTCTTAAAAAATAAGGGTTATCCTACTAAGTATTGGTTGTGTAAGTATCACTTTAAAAAAATGCAAATCTAAGATAGATCTGACTATTTGTTTAATTACCTTTTTTGTGATACAGATATTGTAATACTGTATTTATTATTAAATTCTACATTAAATTACCTTCAATTTGATATGCAAACGTTTGTATTTAAGTGAAAATTAATATATTCTACAAGCACACAAAGTTGAAAAACATGAAACTTTCAAAAAGTGTCCACACTTTTGGCCACCACTGTATATGAAAGAGTCTCTTAAAATTGCTGAATTCTACATAACAATATTTCTGCATGTACACTAAATCATAATTTAAATTCCCCTGTTAATTTCAACTTTGCGAAAATCATTAAGGATCCTGTCTATAAATATCAATAGCGATGTTTTTGTTAGAGATATCTCTTTATTTTCGTGCTCACAGTTTTATTTCTACGCTAAACGAAGCATAAATGTACTTGATTGATGATCCCCGGGCTTTTTGCTTTTTCACTCAGAAATTTACAACCCAGCAACCTATCTATATTCCCCCTACCTTTGACATGTTAAAATGCTAGTGAAAGGGTGCCGAAAAAACAATTTTGTAGATGGGGAGTCGGATTTGGGTGTTAAGCCTTTACATAATCCCTTACGGATATTTGCCAGAATAATAAAGAACCGGTAAGATTATAGATTGGGTGCCAAAAAACAGAGAGGGACAGAATTTTTCGAAATTCTCGAGGGTTTAAATTTTATTTTATTTTGGTGTTTTCACTTTCGATTTAAATATGCCTTTTTTATGACCTTGCACCTTTAGTCCTTTTGTTAGACTTTTCGTAATGGATTTAAGTCTTATTTCAATGGTATCAGCTAAAATACATGATATCTATAAAGGAAGAAAAATGCCCATTAGATGCCCTTTTCTCCTGTGACTTAAAGATAAAAGGGATTAAATATGAAACGGATATTGTATTTTGAAACAAATTTTAAGAGCTGCATTTATGTCATCGCGGAAATGATCATAAAGGAGATCGTAATTTTTGAATATTTAATTCTCGTTTATCAATTAAAACTGTATTTTTAGATTAGATTGAAAGTTTAAACTAAAGTGTACTTTAATCTTCAAAATTTAGAGGTTTTCATAATAAGGGGAAATTATATTTCACAAATCTGTTTCATTTTTTAATAATTGATCAAAGCAAAATAATAATAACAATAATAATGAAAAGCCGTGGCTGATCAACAACATTAATCACTCTATTTGTCTCATGTCATTTCCATAAATAAATTTCGTATGTATAGTTTTACAAAGAGTAATAATTAGGACGCCTTTTCTCATCACTGACATCTATAGTTTTTTCACTATGACAGATTATTGTATGCAGGGTGTCCTCTATTAGATTAAAAGGTTGTTTTTTTTTTTTTAAAAAAAAGAAATTAAGGCAAGAAACATGTTTAGATTTATAAAAAAAGAAAAAAAGGGGATAAGTCATGTTAAAGAGCATTTATTTTTTTCTCTCAGTGTTGCTGATTTTAGTTCACGCATTTTCCAACAGATGGCACCGTAGTAGTAAACCTGTAAATCAATGAAAAGCATCGGAAAAATGCATCATAATTTTTCGAAGTCATTCTGTGAATGAAGGTCATATAACGATATTTTTTAAATTTCACCCTCAGCCACAATCATTTGTTAGAATGGGAGAACGAAATTTGAGTGCATCAAATGGTAACAGAAAAAAAGATAAACACCAAACTTCGAGCACAATCTGTCGTAAATTTCTAAAGTATACCAGGAAAACTTAGAGAAACATTTGAGATGATATGTTGGTATCCTTCCTGGTTATCTTGACACCATATTTAAGGGAAACCAGATGCATTGCTGCATTAAGTGAATTCCGTATCATAATTACATAAAATGCAGTTCTTCGCAGCTTTTAATAGTATTAAGATGTTCTAGTATCTTCTGTAGATATTTTAGGTTCATTGTAGATTTTTAGACATGAAAATGATTTATCATTCATGAAAGTGGTTTGTTTTCAAGACTCTCTTGTGCCATGATGATGAATTTAACTTTCATGTTTAATTTCGTGTTTAAATTTCATATTCAATTACTATATCTTCGATACTGATTGTAGTGATTTCATTCGCAATTGCTATGATTTCTTAGAAGTTCAAATTACTTAAGTGGTAGCCATTATTTTACCCTCATTTCCACAGGTTTAATAAGGATACCGTTTTTACGGATATTTTTTTAATACGATTCAATTTCGCTTGATATGCATACAATTTATGGAACATTTGAATAGCCATCTTTCTTGTTTCTGGAGGGTCATTTTAATGCTCATACTTCGAAACACTTCACAATTTTTGAAATAATATTTTTGCAATCAGAAGATTAATAAAAACAATATCGAATTAACGCGTTTAACGAGAAAATATTTTAAATTACTTTATTGCTTATTAGAAAAAAACAACAGCAACATGTAGATTAGTATAATTAACATACAGCATGATAAATTCGAAACTATTTTATACATTGAACATCAATTTAGCTTACATTAAGTTACAGTACCACACTTTCTTAAAGAATTCCCCTATCTAACAGCGATAAACAATACTATTTTAGGAATGTCCTTTAAAACATTAATTATCCGTTCAAATAGGAAATTATGAAAAGATTAATCACCCAAAAATCACTAACGAATTAGAGATGGTAAAAAAATATACAACGAAATTCGTATTTATCTCATAACTTTTTACCACTGTCAAATTAAGTCATGCGGTAACAATCGTGAGTTGCATTTCTAGTAGCCTGTTTCATTTAGTTTGCAAACATTCTAACGAGTTGAACTTTAAATTACTTTGATCGAATCTCGTAGTAAAAGAAACGAAGTCTCATTTATTTTTATTCAAATTTTTATAAGTTAAATCCTAACATTTTGAAATTTTATATTGACCTTGCATGAAGTATGCATTAATATCTATATATAAATGTCATATGCATTATTAACACTAGACGCAATGGTACCCAGTTTTATTTGTTCCATTATTTACAGGGGTAACTTTGTCGAAACGAATTTTTTCTACTATGTTTATAACAGTCTAGTGACATTAAAAAGAGTTACAGAAAAAGAGGATGATGGGAAAGTTGCAGTTATTAAAGAACTCCCAAGTATACGTTTCAAGAAACTTTCACTCCAGTTTAGCCAATAAATCATATTTTACGAGTCCTATCAATAAAGTATCAAGAAATTTACGATTAATAAATGGGACCTTAATATTACTATAAAAATTCGGAAGCAACAAGACTTACGGCGTATTAAGCAATATTTTCCGAAAAATTCTGCTTCATGTCCCATAAAAAGAACGAAATCACCTCTACTATCGAAACAAGGTCGAATTTCGTCTACATTAGATTTCCACAACAAGAAATATAAGTGGAAGTGAAGGATAGAAATTTACTCGAAATTTTTTAGTTTGAAATAAATAGTAAATATCAATCACTATGTGGTTTTATGGCCGTATTTAATACAGCAGTCTTTGAGAAATTTTTCTGTTGATTTAACATGCCTCAAAATGCTTGAGGAGTTATTAAGGTACATTTATCATGGTTCAAAAATAATATTTTTTCTACGTTACAGATTCAAAAGCAATATATTTTTCTTATTTATAATCAAGAATTATTATTTTTATAACTTCATAAACACTAGACGCAAAAAATAAATATTTCACCACTAAATGAATATGGTTTAGCTTACCGTGCTTCTGGCACTATGGAAACACCAAAAAGCTCGCTAATTTTTTACCGAAGAGCTTTGGTAATAAATTTGATTAAATTAACCATAAAATATAATATCATAATATGAGTTAAAATTTAGTAGATGGGGCAAAGTTTGGTAATTTTATTATGATTTTATGGAGAATGGCATAAAGATAATTTATTCGTTTAAATTTAATTTTCAGCTTTGTTTGTTTGATAATATGAAGAATAATTTTTACAAACCAGATTTTCCGGAAAACCGTTGATATATGAAAGTAAAAATTACCAAATGGATGCCTTATAAATTCAATATATTTTATTTTGATTATCAGAATTGGGATTCTCTTTACTAGAAATGTCCTTACCATATAGTACAGTAAATTAACCAGAATTTTTTCTCCGTGTAATAATGATAATAGTAATTGCGTTTGATATAGCTTTCAATAACTAGCCTTTTTTAATATTTTATTGTCTTAAAAATGTCCTCTCTTGGGGTTAGGCTTGCAGGCAGCAAAATCTCCGTACTAGTACACGGGAAAAAAATATGGTAATGACATTTCTGAAGGGAAAAAAATGGAATTCTTAGTTAATAAAACCAAAATATACAGTATTTAAACCATTGGTTTAATATTTTTATTTTCAGATGGTAACAGTTTACCAAACTTTCATTTTTAATCATTATCACTTTTTAGTAAAATATTCAAAACTGAAAAGTAAATTATAACCGAATAAATGGTTTTGATGTCATACTCTAAGGAATCATGATAAAATTACCAAACTTATCCCATTTACCAAATGTTATCACATTTTATAAAACCATATTATATTATTTATTTTACGAAAATCATTACTATTGGATCAAAATTACTACTTGGATCAAAATTAGTGAGATTTTAGTTTAGAGAAGCAAAAGCTCTCATTGAAATTATGTAAAATGTATCAGAAATGTACTACGGACCAAAGAACGCTTGGAAAAGCAGTTTTCGGTAAAATGTTCATTATGTGATGGAATTTATTATTTCGAACACAAATCCACCTGAAGAAAGAACTGTTAGCATTGTTGTCAAGTTGCACTAAGTATTTTTAAAGCCACAGAAAAATCTTCTACTGCAGCTAAAATAGAATTCTTGGAATCCGAGCTTTATTATGAAACGATCACATGAAATGCATTTTTAAGCAAAAGTAATGTTTAAATTAAATAAGATTTATAGACTATATTAGTATATTGAAAAATTATTTATAAAAATATAAATTTAAAACATTTTAATTGTATTGTATTTGGCAGGAATACATGCTTGTACTTAGCAGGTACTAAGCAAATACTTCGAACATCTTCAGTAATTTCAGTCCAATAATTCAATTTTAAATTATTAAAAAATCTTCGTTTATCATTAGCATTTTGTTATCGTAATTGTGATTTTACTGAAGCTGGATTTAAATCTAGAAATACAAATTGGGTAGTCACAGCCTTAGAAAGCATTGTAAGATCACAAGCAAAATATTAAATTTTTTTTTTACCTTTAAAAAATTTGAAAAGTATAATTTTCGCATATGAACTTTATGACATAGCATGTCAGTCTTTTTAATAACAAATTCATGTTGTAATTACTTAGTTCCATTGTTTAAATTTTAAATAATAACTCACCATAATTATTTAAGATAGAATAGGTAGATATTACTAATGATTTCGTTACAGCAAAACAAAATAGCGAAAGTTTTTTAAAATTAAATTAAATTTTAAACTTCACAAATAAACATCTCTATTGAGCTACTACTTGAAATATTTATATTGTGCCCTATGCTAAATTCACGTAATGCTGTCAAGATGGATGAAAACATTTTGAATATTTGTACCAACGATTATTTAAAATTCTAACTCTTCGAGAGTTTTTGATTGTAAGATGAATTTTAATTTGTGGTGTACCTTTAGGAATAAAATTGAAGAAGGTGGAAAGTTCAATTTATGAAATGGAAAGTAAAAAAGAACAATTTGTTTTTGTGGCTTGAACAGACTAAGAAAATTGCTTTCTTGCTTGACTTAACATGATGCTTAAAATTTAAAACAATATTTAATAACATTCCCTATTCTTTTGAAATTGAAGAATAGGAAATTAATTTCATTTTTGTTGTTGTTCTAGAACTTCATAAAATATCTTCAATGCAATTTATTTGCAATTTTCGTTTTTAAAATAAGCATTAAAAATTATTTTGAAGGGAAAAAATAAGACTTTAATTTAAAAAAACTACCATAAAAGTATTGTTTCGTGTATCGTTTTCATTCAACAAAATTTTGTGAAATAATTTATTGATGTGTGCAAAAAAGCAATAACCTATTTTATTTTTTAATTTTGATAGCTTTTGTTTGTAAGCAACTAGTATCAATGTAATATATACGTGTAAACTATTTGAAACGAAATGATAAAAGTTTTGTTACAGAAAGGAAAAAACGACATGAAAAATACGAATTCCGAAG
Source organism: Parasteatoda tepidariorum (assembly GCF_043381705.1). Classification (NCBI taxonomy): domain Eukaryota; kingdom Metazoa; phylum Arthropoda; class Arachnida; order Araneae; family Theridiidae; genus Parasteatoda; species Parasteatoda tepidariorum. Next base: position 43,792,697 of record NC_092214.1, on the reverse strand, counting down.
TAAAACACTTTTTTCGCAATATTTGTATGATCAAACAATTTATATTAAGATTATTTTCTATTAAATATACATAGTGACTCATTACCAAAATTACCCTATGGTACACAAATGAGAACAACATTAGACAAAACAAGATTCACCATAACCCTAAAATAATCAGGGTAATAAAATTTTACATCAGCTTGTATACGTCGCCGTCAATAAATATTAAGGCAGAAATCTTCAAATAAAAATTATATTATAGAGTAAACTGGTGTTTGGAGCATAATGTAGTTGCTGGTGTGACAAAAATAAGATGTAAGATTCCTTTGTAAAGTGGTCGCACAAGCGATAATGAAACGATGATAATCGAGCAGCTGTTAGTTCAATCATCTCGTTTCTAAAAGAAACATGGAATGGAGAAATCGATCTCAATTAGCAGGCTCTAATCCATTTGATGGAACTATAGAGATATAGTCTATATAATCATATTTTTTAGGTATAGTAGATAAATCCGATGACCTCTTGTTGTACGACAAATCTATTCCACTCACAGTCAAAACAATTAAAGGATTTCTGCAAAAATTTAAATACCTAATCTTGATCGACATAATTTTAAGTTCCCTTGTCAGTCCTTTTATGATGAATAGATGCATTTATTCAATTCTCATCGTCACCGATACTATCAATATATACCTGTTTCACAGGTGGTTCAAAATCTGCTGGATATGTAGGCAGTGGTATCATCATCACTGATAATGCTTATAGCTACAAAATCTGAGACATTTGCTTGTCTTTAATACTGAAGTTTTCGTCACAATTCTGGTATAGCGGCCGATTTCTTCGCGTTTTACAAATTGTGCTTAAACTCCAACATCATGAGTGTTTTGCAGCAGTTACAAAATTTCCGCAGTGATATTCATCCAATTTATGCTTCATAAATCATATTTTATTACTCTCCACAAGAATGTATTTTATATTATATTTTGCTTTGTATCGAGTAGCGTTGGTATAACATAGAGTAACTTTTAACTAGAGGTGATTTTGCTATAACTCTCTTCACCCTAGCCTTACATTCTCAGACATTAAACTACATGTACGGCAGCTTATCGCTCTTTGGAAGCTAAAATGGGATTTTCACATTTATTATAAACTTTCTAACATTAAAACTGATCTGGACCCTCTTCCTGTAGTGCGTTTATGCAATGCGAATCTAAACCTTACTCGTTTCAGAATTAGCCGTACCCAATTACTTGCTAATTTCAGAGCCTTTTCCTCAATGCAATGCTTGTCATGTTCCTCTCACGAAAAATCATATGTCCATGTTTTAAAACATATCCTTTTAGCTTTTTGGCAGTTCTATTTTATGAATACAGTATTTGTGGGATAAAACTCATCATCCTAGCAAGTTTGCGCTTCTACGCGCAACTGTATATAAATATTTTATTGTAGTTTTGTATGGTACACGGCTTCAAACTGTATAGAAATGTGTAATTGTATTTTCAATTTTGTTTCCCTTTGTATTTATTACCAAAGTATCCTTTTGCTTAATTCATACATTTTATGTAAGTACGCCTTTAATCCGATTTTATTGATTTTTAAATGTATATGTGCATCGTTTGATTAACCGCATGTGTTTTTAGGAGATATGGTTTTAATATGCACCTTAACTTTTGATCCGTTTTAAAGTATGGTTTGTCGTAGAATATCCTCCTTTTGAGCTTGTGGCACTAAATATTGCTTTCAATTCAATGACCTTATGTGAATTTCTAATTTTCGATAAGCTAGAAAATGTGCAGCAAGAACACTGATATCAATTTGATGAAAATGTCAAGGAGTTGTCTTAACCACTATTTCTTACAAGCACCGCAAAGTTTGATGAGGTCGTCATTATAGGACAAATGCATAAAAAATGTAGGAAAATACTTTTCTGTTTCATAAAATAAATTACATAAAGTAATCGTTGACTCTTTGCCTATTAAATGTATCTAATATATAAACTTCGCAATATCGAAAATCCCCAATTTTGGTGGTATTGATATTCTTTTACAGACAGGTACCTTGCTCGCTTACTCACTCCAAAAATATAAGATTATATTTTGGTAGCAGCAAATTTCCTCATAATTTTAGATCCCAATTTGTTTTTATAGACGGAAACACTCAACCATGCAGAGCTTATTGTGTAGACGAATGTTTGGAAGACCAGAAAGATTAGAAAGAAAGATATTCTGTTCTCAACTAGCAAGATATTCTGTTAACGAAGTCCTTGGATCTAACTATAATCAAGCATGTGTAATATGCTCAAAGAAAATAGTCACATTTAGATGGAAAAATGGAAAATAATAGCGCAATTGCAGATTAGGAGTACAAAAGAATATTTTGACAAAATTAAAGAACATAACTCATTGTTTCCAGAGAGTTAAAGTATTGATGCGTTCTTCATCTTAATTCGATCTTTGATGTTTGTTGTATATTTAATTTTGTTGAACTTCACGTACATATATATACCTATTTGTAATATTAACATTTTTTAAACTACATTAACTCATTTTTATTTTGTTTTGTTACCATTTCTTACTTTGTAATAAAAAGTTTATGTGCATTCATACAAAATTCCTCTTTTAGAAAAGAACGTAACGCATAGTCATTCCTTTCTATTTACACCAAGAAAGAATTCAAAATAAAACTTAACATTAATTAACAACCTTTAAAAAAAATTTACAAGTAATATGCGTGCTATGTTTAAAATATTTTTTTTAATAAAATTCTCAAAAAATTCATTTAATTGTCTTTTATGCAAAGGCAAGTTTTACTAGATTATACTAGTTGTCTTTTCTTTACAAGACATAAAAAAGTATACGGTTTTCTAAATATTATATTCATTTTTATTCTAAAAGTCTTTTACTTTTTAGAAAACTCAATTCGCTATTTTCGTAGCGTGAAAGAAATTACGTTAAATAAAATCATCTATGATTTGACGTTAGATGGAGAAATCCACGCAAAAGTAGTAATTGATCGCTGACATAAATATGTGGGAAAGAAATTACATAGAATGCTATTCCCTTTCGACCAATCTAGCAGGAAAGACTATTTTGTCCTAATCTTCGTCTACATCATGGCTTATTCCTTTTCACTTCGTGTATGCATGAGCGAAAAAGAAATAGAGGAAAAATTGGGAACGTAATCAAAACGTAAAAGATGGGACTGTCGTTTGTTGCCACGCACGTAACACTGGGACAACAAATAGTTCCTCGAACAGAAGAAAAAAAGTCTAGAAAAAGAGTGTGCCAAAGTTTCCAGATCAAAGCTTCTCTACACAGAGTAGAATGGTTAATGTTTATATTTATGAATGAGCTGTGCGAGTAAGATATGAGCTTTGTTTGGACGTATATAAAACAAAGATAATGTTCTACTTAGGACCTAGAAGTGAGCAAACTGTTTTAGAAAGAAAGAAGTGTTATTGTGGTAGTGTGTATAAGTTTAGTGTGTTGTTTTTGCTTAAAAAAGAACGTGTACAAACATTTCAAAGATTATATTTGAAAGATTTTATTTCATTTTTCGAAAGAATTAGAGTACATAAGTTTTTTTTTCTTTTTTTTTTACCTTGTAAGTTATTAAAAACTATTTATATGTTTAGATGCTGCTTTGTTTGAATTAAGTTAATAATCGTTAACTTATATTTTTCATTAAATTATATAAGTCATATTATTCATTAAATTATATAAGTCATAAAAAATGAAATGATAATTATGCATATTGCAATCATGAAAACTTTTGAAATATATATAAATTATTAAAGTATTAATGAGATTTAGACCTATGAGCGTTAGTTCCGAACTTTTGGCTGCAAGCTTCCATACATCAAAAAACTGGTTGCATCCATGTTATTCAATTGAAGAGTAATGCTTAGCAGGGAAGTTTCCATGCAATTTTTCTCAAGGGCTGACTCAACGCTTGGAGAGTTAAAAAGCAAACAAAAATTTTGAAATCTTTATAATATTTTATATGCAAATTAATGAAGTAATAGTATTTTTATCACATTGTTAACACGTAATAAGTTGATCCATCATTGCACTTAAATTATCTATTTCAACTTATGAAACTTAGAGAAATATAGAATATTTAAAAGTTTAATTTTATTTCATTCGGTTTAAATACAATTGGAGTTTGTTTTGAATGTTTTACTCTACTTTCATATTAGCTTACAAAATAATAGCCGGGCACATGACATAGTTTTTATGTAAAATTGCCAGACAACAAAGGGTTTATTAGTCACATTATTACCATTTTTTTCGTAGACAATAAAAACGGTTACGTTGGTAATTCTCAGCAATTTATATATAGAACTAATGTACTATTAAAGTGAAGCATTATCAATAATTCGACAAAGAAGAATTTTTTAATGAATTATTCAATTATTTCCTTTTTTAAAAAATATTTCCAAAAATTATGCATAGGAACTTAAATAGTTGTTCCACAAAGGCAATATATATATTTACAAGCCTTATTGAAAATAAAGAACAACAATGTACCCATGGTCAGCGACAAATAATATTTGAGCAAGAGAAAAACGAAAACTTTATCAAAATCAGATAAATAAGAGTTGAAGAAGGTGGGTGTACGAAACAACAAAATCGGCTTGCTTCCAGGATTTTTTTTTATATAACCGTCTTTGAACATCCGATCCAATTTTATGGGTTTACGGCTACCAATGTTCAACTCCGTAGCCTTGTATTTTTGAACCCAATCCAGAAGACAAGGGAACTCCTTGATCGAGTATTAGGAGAAATTTACCTTCGTGGAGGACTTTTTGATGGAGCTAACCAGCATTTGCGTACCATTCTAAGTAGTTATTTGTCCGATTTTGTTAGTGTTTTTGTTTTTTTTCTAGCCTTCATATTAATTTGCGACTCCAAAAGTGTGACGTTTTTGTCTTAGTGTTAAATATGATTCTAAAAAATATTACCTAGAACATTTAGAAGAAAAACTCTGTGCACATGTTTTAAAATACATAGCATCTGTGCGTGTACAGCACAAAAGTAAATAATTATGTCTTTCTAAAATTTAAACTTTTCTCAAAATTTATTTTATTTAACAGTTGATTTTAGTACTTTTTTTTATTTTCATTTGTTTTAATAAGACCTGTAGGCGAAAACAGGCAACGAGGACAGTTATACATTAATTGACAATTGCTATAATTTTAAAAAGTTCCCTAGTAAATGCTTCTCAACTCTGTTAGATAAAGTTAGATAAAGCCCACATAAATTTACTTTGTTTTAATCTGCCATTTGCAGATGAAAAAAAAAACACACATGGGAAGAAAATTTATAATTTTTACTCATAGTCCTCTAAATCTCAAATTTTATCTGTGATATTTTTACTAATCAATAATAAAATGGTAACTTAACTATCTCATTTTTTTTTAATTTACTTCTGTGAATCAAAGAACAGAACCACAGTTGCGAAATAAACTAAGAATATTGATTTTGTAAGCACTTTCATGTTCACAAAAACATCATATTCAGAACAAAAAGCACATTATATTGTTTGTTTTCTTCTTGACTCATGTGCCATAAAAACAATTATATTTTAAATGGAATTATACATTTTCAATATTTTTTAAAGTAAAGTGATAGTTACAATCGAATTTAACAACTTAGCATTTGTGCAAAATCTTTACTATTTTTTTGCAGTAAAGGTACTCTTTACGTAATTTAGAAGAATACAAAAGTAACATCACCAGGGAATAGGATTAGGAGTTTAACTTCATTGTTTAATATACACTCTCTCTTACTCAGAAAAACACCTCGATATACGTATAGTTAAAGTATTAACTCCTACATAATTTCTCATGAGACATTTAAAAAAAAGAAGCATATGGTACTAAATAATTAGTGATTGTTTTTAGTAAGTAGTTCTGTCGGAAAATCTTCGTCTAATTATTGTAGTTAGTAATTTTTTAAACAGAGGCAAAAACGTTAACTTCAGATCATTGTCTCTAAAATTGTTAGTTATTCAACGTTAAATTAAAAGAACATTACATAAGTAAGAGAAAAATAATCTTTAGAAACATTAGACAAAATTTGTAATGGATATTTGAGAGTAAAAATAAATAGCTAATAGCTTCGCTTTTACGTCATCGACAACGTTGCGCCTTTTTTTCAATTTTATCTTAAAGAATTTTTAAAATTTAACTTAAGCTTATAGTGACAATTTAATATTGTGTAATAGCTATGATTTGTAACATTTTTTAAAAACGTTATATTATGTATTTATGATAATTAAATAATAGTCAGTCTTAGAAATATGCATAAAAGTAAAAAAAAATCATTAACTAAAGAATTTGTGACGTCATAGAAAGGTACAAAGCTTTCCAAAAGGGATTTTTGTATAAAATAAGTTTATAACATTTGTCTTTTGGAATTCCTTAAAATAAGCATTTCTGGAATGTATTTGTTCTATTAAATAGCAGACAATAAAATAAAAGTGCAATCTTAAATGTAGTCATTTTTTTATTTTCGATAGTTTCTTTGACATTTATCGAAATTTTAACTGATTAATAAAACTATATTACATTAACTACATAACATATATGTATATATATATATATATATGGNATATATATATATATATATATATACAGAGTGCGTTCTGAAAGTAATGCGCACGATTTTAATGTGACGCGACCATTGATCGCAGCACACTCAGATTGGTCAAAAAATGTGGTGGGGTATTTGTCCTTCCAAAAAGGCCTGATCTCAGGTCACTCCAATCAGTAGGAGCGGTGGGACGTGTCTTCGCGCGATGTCTCTTTTTCAACCGAGTCACGGCGTGATGGAGTGCTTGTTCGCTGGAACAGCTGTACGCGATAAAGTTTTGCGTGCGACTTGGGAAAAATGCGACGGAAACTCATCACATGCTTCAAGACGACTTTAAGGACGAGTGCGTTTCGAGATCTCAGTGTGGAATGTGGCGCAAGACCTCCCAGGAGGGTCGGGAGAAGGTCACCGACGAGCCTAGTTCTGGACGCCCAACAACAGCCCGACCCGATGAAAACGTCCAGCATGTTCGTGAAGTTTTGAAGTCAGACAGTCGGTTAAGCATTCAGGTAATCGCTAACACTCTAAATTTGTCAAAATGTGTGGTACATGGGATTGTGCCGGAGGATTTGCAAATACGAAAGGAGGAGCAAAAAGAAGTTCGAGTTTTGCGCAGTAAAGAATTGCTGGAATTGATGAGTTGGTGCCCCAGCCTCCCTATAGCCCTGACTTGGTGCCATGTGACTCTTTTTGCTCCCTCGACTGAAAATAGAGCTGAAGGGAAAGCATTGGGAGTCGGTGGTGACATCCAAGCTCATGTTACAAGGTTCCTGAGAGGCATTCCTGTCGAGGAGTTCCAGGGTGCCTTCCAGACCTGGCAGAATCGTCTCCGCATGTGTATTGATGCACAAGGGAACTATTTTGAAGAATTTTAACCATTTCTACCCATAGGATCAATAAATCTATTTTTCCCAGAAAATGCACATTACTTTCAGGACGCACCCTGTATAATATGGCATGATAAGTGCGTTTAAGTTCAGAAGTTTAAAGAGAGAAAATATAAGCTAAGATAACTTTATTTAAAAAAATGCCCAAAATGTAAGTTTCATCATTTTACAAATTTTTGACGGAAATAAAATCTTTTGAACTAGGAAATTTTTAGATCTCAGATTTTGTCTATAAAAATAGAAACAAGTCATATATAAATTTTTAAAGAAAGGGAAAATAAAATTATAAAATCGTAAAGACTCGGGTAATATAAAACAATACATCATTTTTAATTATAGAGTTTCAAAACTTACTTTTATGTAGCTAAATAATTATTTTTGTATATAGCGATAAATTATCACAGCCTTAAAATAGAACTTCACCTAAAGAATTGCTATATTTTGAAGGTTAGAAATCTAAACCCGTCAATAAATGGTATGTTTATTCGGAGAAAGTACGTTTTTGTGTCTGATTTCGTAACTTAAATAATCATCTGATCAAATTAATTAGCATATTTGAGATCACTTCCTCCAACCATTAAGAGTGTTTCCTAGTACGTGAAGATCCGATCATTAGTCTAAAGTTATTCAGATTGAGTATGTTTTTCCCTTTTTTTGCACACTGTACATTTATCATCAAATAATACAACATAAAACTAATTTTTTTAGACAAATTTACGAGTTTTGTATATTTTTTCTTTGGAAAAAATTGTGAATGGATTTTTCTAAGGAGCATTATGATAGAGAAATTTCAAGCTCTGATTTCACAGACTAAACTTCTTTTTTTTACACTGATATATTGATTGTAGAGAATGCAACCTTTCCATCAAGGTTGTGAATAAGAGTATAAAAACTGTTCTTTTTCAGTAGCGTTATCTCAATAAATTATCACAGCTAAAAAGTAGAACTAAACCTAAGAAATTGCTTCTCAACTTTTTCTTATATATTTTTTTATAACCGCCGTTGAACAGTCGACCCAATTTTATGGGTTTACGACTACTAATGTTCAACTCCATAGCCTTGCAATTTTGAGCCCAATCCAAAAGACAAGGGAACTCCTGGATCAAGCAATATATTAAGTAAAAATGTATGCTACGTTATATTTTGCTAAGGTTAGTTTGCCTGCTTCTTATAATGATTGACGGCAATACAGTTTCGAAGTAAATAACCCTTTCGTTTATAATAATAAACAGTTTTTTCATGTGTGGATAATAATACATTTTTTAATGATTTCCAACAAGTGCCAAACTCAGTTCTAACCGAATCGTATAAAAAAAGATATTGATAGCTTGTATGTAACTCCAATATTTTCCTTATTAAACTTTAAATCTGAAAATTCTGACTCATCTTTTTTTCAATAAATATATATATATATACGTACATAATCAAATGATAGAGCCTCAAAATTCATTTTTTAGATTGGAGACAACCTTATGAATTTTGCATATTTCTTCCTTTGAATAAAGTGTAAATGGATTTTTCCAAGGATCATTATAATAGAGAAATTCTAAACTTTGATCTCACAGGTCTTGGTTCTTTTTTTTTCATTGATATATTGATTGTAGGGAATGCGGCCTTTGCATCAAGGTTCTATGTGAGAGTGATGACTACTGTTTCTCCCAGTAGCGTTATCTCAACGAGGCAGAAAATAGAAAAAAAAAGTATCCGGCTCAAAATTTTTGCTACGAAGGAGAGAAACATGTTATTTATACAAAGTATAAAATGTATGTACCTACTTTTATTGGGAAAATAGCTTTGGTGGGATTTGAAAAAGAAGTTTTCGTGATGATCGGCTTGAGACTTTGGGTATTGAGAATGCTTGCTTTTATTTACTATATGTGTATGTAACTCTGTATACTATAGTCATGATCTTTCACTTAAAGCAATGTAATTCTTTTTTTGGAAACTGGTATTTGTTGTAGTTTACAATCCTTTTTTTACGGTATTTTGGGTTTCAAAGAAAAACAAAATTTTCTCGTGCATGCAACATTATTTTTATTTTATATTTGGAGTTTATCCATGCGAAATTTGTTCACATAAAAAAATTAACTATGGAGTTACTGTTTTGAAACTCATATCGTAATTTAAGAAAATCTATTGATTTTGTTGAGAAAACTCATGAAGTCTTACTTTCGTTTCTTATTAAAATAGTATAAAGTGGCTAGATATAATTTTGTTTGTAGAATTTCTTTTTTATGTTTCACATTCATCAGCTTAAAGCTGTTTTCGTCTATGGTTAAAGGAAAGGAAAAACATCGTATTCACTGTGGATTGCACTAAGAGGAACTCAAGCGAATTCTATAAAACTGTATAACTTTGAAAGATACGCTTGGAACTTTTGGGATAAACGCTTTTACCAAAGTTTAAAAACTAATTATTATTGTTAGATATTTTTATATAAATTGACTTCGGATTAATTGCTCAACGTGAATTTACAGCAAACTTGGTAAAGCAAATAGTTAAACCCACACACAGGACAAATTAAATTGATTTAAACTTGATTGGTTCAAATTGCATTGAAAAATAGTTCAAAATGCACTGTATTGCTTGCTGTAGAGTCCTGCACGATATTCAAATTTGAACTGATTGTTTTGAGAGTGAGAACATAAAATAATTAAATTAAAATAATTAAATTGAAACAATTAAATTAAAATAATAATTATTAATTATTACATTTAATCAATTGAATAACATTTCTTAAGTTCGTATTCCTTAATGTTTTAATGTGTGGTAGTACATGGTATATAAAATCCTTACACCCATTAAGTATCGAAAAAATTTTTTCATTACACTTTGTTTTATCGTTTTTAATTTTTATTATGCCTACTATTAGCTAAAAAAATATTATTGATAATTTTATTTATGATTATAATTGTTCTATATTCTTATTTCTTGCTAACATACTTTCGTTTAAAATAAAATAGATACTAGTTTTTGTTACGTTATTTAATTGTTAATTAAAAAGTTATCAAAACATTAGTAAAAATAATTATTTATTAAAGCAGTTTTTAAATAATATGAACATAATATAGAGACAATATTTCTTTTCCCTCTTATTCAGAAATTTTTGAACAATATTTAACTGCACTCTAAACAATTCCACCGCTCAATTAAGGTCAGTGACCACCAACAGTGTCCGGTCATGAGCATAATAAATGATGTTCGTGAAACTATCATATCCTTAAAAAGCTAGGTCTGCCCGTAAATTTGTTCTAACAAGATCTAAGGGCACTTACTTAAAATTAACACTATGGCGTAAAAGTTATCTTCAGCTTAGACCTGCGATTTGTTATTCGAACCAAGACGAAATAGTGTAAAAATGTAGTTCGTCATCCGTTGTTATCAATGTCTAGGGACTGAATGTGAGAGAGTTTTTCTTAGAAGCCGATAGAGATTGAACTGAGGATCTTTTGGACTGTATTTGGATGCTGTTTGTGCCATTGTGTACCCCGACTAGAGTTAGTATATGAGTTTTATATCAATTCGTTTACATTTATTATTTTTCATTTACTAATTTTTTATTCTAATTTTTTTTATTGTAATAAATTTTGCGTAAAAGTAATTTTCATTAAAGAAAAGGTAAAAAACAATTAATAAAAATGTATCTCATTTGGAATTTATTAAAATTCAAATTGGTTTGATAACATAATTTAAAGAGATATTTTAAACAATTAAAATATGTAAAAACTTCTACTTAAAACCTTTCGATGCTAATCAAATTATAAAATAATTTCAAAATTGTTAAATATATGTCTTATTTGTTTTTCCATCAAATGTATACGGTGTGTACGTAAACACCGTTTTTATCATTCATATGTAGAATCCTTATCAAAAATGGAGAAAAGAGAATATGCATATTAGGAGACTAAAGTTATTATTTAATAAAGAAAAAACGTTTAAAACTTAATGAATTATTTATTCGGAATAAAAACATCAAGACCTGTTTGAGAGTAGAGTATGAACTTTATGTTATTATATTGTCTTAAATATTTCCTGACTCAATGGCTTATTTAATTTAACTTTCAACGCAACTAATTTTTCTGAAGTTCGTGTCAATTTCGAGCATGGGATTTTTTTCTTAAGGAAGAGATCTGTTCGTACAAATTTAGTTCAACTCGATGAATTTTGCTAAATTTCGTTATAATTATGGGAACAGGATTTTTTTTTAAAAACAAAAGCAGCATAAATTTACGGTCATCATTCCGAATTTTACGGAAATTTCTGTAAGTGTAAGAAACATTCTGAAATTTATTTTCTATTAAAGAAATATTAAACGCCAGTTAAGTACAAAAAAAGACTCAGAGATTATAGTTTTTCCAACGAACTAGCTGGGAAAGATATTTAGTATTCTTAAGATGGAAATATGAACAGGATATGCATCGATATTCTTGATAACGTGAATCGGGAAAAGTTCTTGCAGCAGATCGGAAAAATACCATTTCTGCATCAACATGATAACAGCACTGTCTACAAACTGTGAATGAAGATCGATAGCATGACTGATGGCCTTTGAACTGCTTTTATAGAAGCTTGATCTGAATCATAATTTAGACACCCTTCGAAAAAATTTGAACAACGATTGCACGTCAGAATAAACCACTGATTTTGCTTGAGTATGACAAATGGCAAAAAGTGTTCCACTACTATATTTTGATTGCCTGAGGAATTGTGCGTAAAATGACAATAATACAAAAAAATGCTTAAAAGACATAAATATTGAGACATTTTTGAGTAAAATAACGAATAATTTATTTTTAAGTACTTCTGTTAATTTTGCTTATCGCAGCTTGTTTTAGTTGCTCCATTACAGGGGTGGCCAACCTACGGCTCGCGAGTCACATGCGGCTCTTTGAAGGATTATTTGTGGCTCTCGATAAATGTACCCAAGTTCCCTTTTCATTTCTATGCTATTATATTTAATATTTTTCTGAATGCATTTGAAATTAGCATAATTCAAGGTGAGTTTTCCATTTCCAATATAATTATTACCCAAAAAGCATCTGAAGAACTAGAATTAATTGAGATGCAAAACGATGAAGCTCTACAATTAAAATATAAGTCGACGTCGATTACTGAATTTTGGAAATTTGTACCAGAATCGAATTATTCTGAATTATAAAAGGCTGCTTGTCGAATTATTTCAATATTCGAAACAACGTACTTATGTGATTTATTTTATTTTAGTTTAAAATTCGTGAAATCCAAACACCGATCAGTATTAACTAACCAGCATCTCAAAGAATTTTTGAGAAGTGCTGTCACCAACTATTCACCAAATTTTAACGAATTATCAAGAGAAGTAAAATAAATGTGTTTAATTTTTTATATTTAAATTCAATACACATATTTTTTACTTTTATTTATGAGTTTTCAATAAATGTAATTTCTGTAAAAAAAATTTAATACCTTTTTTGCATACCTTTTAAATACGTATTTAATTGCGGCTCGCGAAAAATTTAAAATTTTGAAAAAAGGCTCGACTATCAATAAGGATTTCCAATATGTTATCATATGGTCAATTATGTTATCATACATTGAGAAATAAAAAAAAGATAATCAAAACTACCAGAACATGATATAATTTACCGTGGTTTTGACTCCATGGGAACACCGGAAAGATCGGTAATTTTTACCGAAGCGCTTTTGTAATGATTTTGGTTAAATTAACAATAAAATATGACTTAATAATATGTGAGAAAATTCGGTAAATGTGGTAAAATTTGGGGATTTTATCACGACGCTTTAGAGAATGGCATAAAAACCATTTATTCGGTTAAATTCACTTTTCAGTTTTGTATTTTTTACTAAATGCTTGGTAATAAGAACTATAATTTTAAAAATCAGAATTTCTGATAAACCGTTACCATATAAACGGGAAAATTATCAACCGAATGGCTTAAGAATCGCATATTTTGATTTATTAACCAGTATTAAGTTTTTTTAACCAGAAATGTCATAACCATAGAGTGGTCATTTTTGAAAAAATTTTTCTTCGTGTAGGACTTAAAATAATTATTATAATTTTAAAGAAATTACTAGATGTATGGAAATCAGGTACTTTGACGCACACAAAAAGAAGTATTTATACGAGAAAGACAGAGGATTATTTTTAAATTTTTAAAATCAATTTATTCGTCATAAATTATTTTAATCCTGCATTTTTTTTATTAAACATGTCGCCAATATTTAATTAACGACAAAATGCAGAATGGTATCAGCTTAATTTTTTATCTGATTTTGATTAGATATGCTAATATTAACTGTAAGATTTGATCTAATGCACTACATCTACAAAATAGCTTGATTAAAAAAATCTGCTTCTAACCTCTTTTTTTATGTAAAAGAATGAGAAAAAAATGTTTTAAAGTATACATTTTTTAGATATTTCATTAATTTCTGAATCTGTTTTTAGATTTCAATATATGTCCTATATAAAATATGTATGAATAATAATACACTTTTTCTATACGAAATTCAATGTAAATTTTATTGTGTCACTTCTATTTTATCAATAAAGTACTAAAACTTTGTTACCAGAGCTTATAGTTCAGATTTAGTAAATCTATTATTTAACGTTTTTATGCGTTGGATAGAAAATTTGAGCATAAATTCCATTAAAAGATTATTGTAGAAGCTTGAATTTTTAAATACTTATTTTCGGACAAACAATTAAAAATTTTAAACCTATTTCATATAACATTTTTACCTTTTAAGTATTTTTGAAAAGTTTGGGGCAACGAGGTAATCATGACATTTGTTTTTCAAATGTAATATCTTTATCGCTAATCGTTCCTTAATATTTTTACCAGATAGATACTTTACAAATATCCAGAATTTCCAACAGATAACAAAATCACATTACAAGGAAACAGTTTGCTGTGTAAATGGAAAACGTGTTAATTTTTTAATCATTATACATCCCCAACATTTCATATAAAATCAATTGACAGATGATATTTCGAACCACTTCACCATAGTAGCTCGCTTCGAACCACTTTACCATTTCCGACCGCTTTGCATATTTTGAACCGCTTTACCATACTTTTACATATATTCATATTAGCGCACTGAACTAGATTCATTTGTTAATTGGAGTACTGGTGGTACCAATAAAAATTCAAAGTAGAATGAGGAAATTAAACCATTAAAAATATTAATTAAAAAATAAGTTTTTCATAGTAAATTTTAGTTTTTATTTATTTATTCACTTAAGAAACTGTTGAAATTTTGAAACTTAAGAAACTTCATACATATTTTCAAAAAAAACAGCTTCAACTTGAATGCAATGCATTTTAAGTAAAACTTTTTTATGAATATTCTCTAAGACAATTACAATTATGTAAGCACTCATAAATAAAATTTCATTCAATGTGTGCTAGTATTAGCATTCGATAGTCTTTTTAGCCAACAAACTAAAAGTAACAAAAAATACAATCGTCTTCCAAAAGAGTGACAATAGTAACAGAAATGATCCGCAAAGTATATATTAGACCATATTTTTTCTAATTAAAGTTTACTAGTTTTACAATGTATGCATGTTTAAGGTATCAGCCTGTAAATTTTAATTAATATTTGCAGTTTTGTTCTAAAAAACACAAAACTTGCAAAAAAAATCCATTTTTTTCAAAGATTAAAAAAAAAGGTATTTAAAACACTTAGAAAAATTCCAAAACTTCAAAAAAGCACAATCATGATTTTAATTTATTTCAGTGAGTATTAGTCTATTTTAATATCCAACTGTAAGACATTAAAAAGAAAGTAATTCTAGCAAGGTCTTAAACTTTAGAAAATTCCTCAAGTTTTTATTGCGTCAAAAATAAAAGAAAGAATTTTAGCAGAAAGTATTTTTTTTTCTTTCGACTTTTTTTCGATATTTCACTAGCTTACTTCTAAGGTACAAAAAATGTCTTCTAGAAGCCTTGATTATCCCAACAAATTCTTCGTTCCTCTTCTTGGCATATTTCCCTAGCATCAGCTTGGTTTTTTTAGACACCAACTAAAAACCGAAGAAAAATTTAATTAGCATTTCACAAAGAAAAAAATCATTTTAAAGCTACTTATTTAATTTTCATTTACATTTTTCTAAGTTAAACTTAGCACAACCTACTAAGAATAAAATTATCCCCAAAAAATGTGCGAAATTATTTTCAAAAAATCTTAAATTTACTAATTTTGTCACTTTAAGTAGGAGTTTCTACTTCTTCTATACTTGAGTATAGTTCATTGTGAATAAAACTTTTTTTTTAATACAGCTCCTAAGTTTATCGTTGAAAATTGCCAAGAAGAAAGAATTGAAGATATTTGTGGGTACAAGTTATTGAACAAATACTTACTTTTATTTATCATTTTAAATAAATACAAACTTTGAAATAGGCTTTATTGTAACCCATGATATATTTTCTTTTGAAAAGAAATTAACAAAGCAATTTTTAATGAGCATGCAAGATAATTTCTATTAATTATAAATATTAATAAATACCTGAAGTACTGCTACGTCGTATGAGGAAAATTATGCCACATACATAAATAATTGTTTCAATAGAAATCGATTAAGTTTAATCGGAATTGAAATTTGTTCAATTGTTGTGTTTTTTTATTTATTATTAAAATTTTTGTTTAAAATAAGTATTAAAATTTTATTTAAAATTTTATTTAAAATAAATATATTCATTGTTTAATACATTTTATTTTGTAACCGGCATTGAACAGTGGACGGAATTTTGAGTTCACATCTATTGATGTTCAATTCTGTAGCCTTGAAATTTTGAACAAAACCCAGAAGAAAAAAGAACTTCTGGATCAAGCGATGGGACAAACTAGCTTTCAGGGAGGACTTTTTAATGAAACTAACCCGCATTTGCGTTACATGTGGAAGAAAACCACGAAAACCTCCAATATTTAACCCGGTGGTAGGGCAATGGATGGCTCCACTGAAGACTTTTTGTATTCACACTGTGATCGAAGCGAGCCGGGAACACAATTCGTATGGACCAAAAATCGCGGAATTTTGAACCCGAGTAAAATTATTAGGAGCCGAGAGCTCCATCCTTTGAGCCACCATGGCTCTCATTGGTGAATATAGTAAGTTTTTCTTTATAAAGATTTCTAAATTGATAAAAAAGTATGGTCAAAAATGCCATTATATGGTAAAATGTACCATGTTTATGGCTCTATGGGAACTCCAAAAATGCTGGGTAAAGTTTACTTAAGCAATTGTAATGATTTTGATAAAAGTCACAATAAAGTATGGATAAATTTTATAAATATGTGACAAAATGCGATAAATTGTGAAATTTGATAAATTTATCATGATACCTTAGAGCATGACAAAATAACCCAATTATTTGGTTAAATTAACTTCTAAGATTTATATTTTTATGATAAATGCGTGATAATAAGAAAATCAGAATTTCTGGTAAACTGTTTTCGTGTGAACGGAAAAATTATCAAATAAATTGTGTGTGTGTGTGTTTTTTACTAGAAAGGTAATTGCTATACAGTACGGTAGTTTTACCAAAAATTTCGTCTTCAAGTAATCTTGAAACAAAATTATTTTGTCTAGTGAAGTGCATTTTTCTCCATAAGATTACAAAAGCTGGTAATCAAACTATTAAACTGACAATTGACTTTTTTATTGAAACTTAGAGCTTTGTTTTCCCCTTGCATGCGTTTTTTATAACCTGCATAAAGAAGAAAAAGTCAAAGAAACTTACTTTGCTGAGGAATCCTTCGGCATCAGGACTGCACTTTATACTTGAAAGGATATCCCGGTTTGCGTTTGTTTAAATGCAAGGCTTAAAACATAGAAAAACTCTTACAAATATCTTTCACACAATATTTATTTTTATAAATTTGAAAATATTTTTTTTTTGCTATTTTAATACCTATCTATGCATGTAATTTAAGCAATGTAAAGATGCTACATACTATAAGTTAGATGTTTTACTCATGTTTTGATGTGTGTTTTTCTCTAAAAAAAAGGATTTTGCTCAATAAGGGAAGCGTTTTAAAAAATAAAATAATGCGAGACAATTTGAAAATTTTTTATAAATACATTCAATTTTTATAAGTATTTTTTTGAATAATTTGTAGTGTTTTATTATTTAAAACAAATGTGGAAATGTTCGTGAATTTTCTACGATACTCTTAATATTGATTAAAACTATACTAGAAGATTGAAAAAGAAATTATGTCCACAATTTCTTCTATGCATGAAAATATACTATGCTTTAAAACTACTTTCTTGACAATTTGATCAGCAACTTTTATTCTCATTATATTTTATTTTTATTTTAATTATATATTGCATTTAATTATATTTAATTATATTTTATTTCTACGTTTCCACAATATTTATTTGTTTTATTTTATGCGTTAAAATAATATGCTTTTTCTAATTTTATTGAGATCACGAGAACTGAAATATGTTAAATAAGTTAAGTTTCATGCAGAAAATCATAATATTTAACATATTGTCTTCGTAAAATTAAAACCATATAAAATATGATCATGAAGAAAAAAATAATCAAAGCATCGGCATAATTTAAAGTTTGTTCGAAGAAAAACTAAACTAAGTGTTATCGAGATTTTTAACCAAGTGAAGAAACATGTTTGCGCTATCATATTTAATAAATAATTTTGAATAAACGAGTTCAAATAATTGCGACATTTGAAGTATTTAAAAAGCTTTATTGACGCAAGCGTCAAAGATATAAAAGAAAGAAAGCAATTGATTTCTTTTATATATCTTAAAATCAGTTGTAAGAAAAAAACTTTTCACTTTATGTTTACGTACCGATACATGGAACATATGCTAAGGTCTTAAATATGGATTTACAAAAATAAAGATTTAGCATACTTACGCTCTGATTATTCATTCGCATGAAAAAGCTTTAATATGGATATGAGCTTTGGGCAAGTATAAGATTTTTCTAAAGGTTTATGACGGTAACTACACTTTAGTTCATTAGTTATGCATCCAGTAACTCATTAACTAGTAACTTATTAACTATAGTAACTGGTTGCTATTAAAAAGATATAAGTATAAACTATACAAGAATATAAGTTTTATTTTAATAAGTTTTCACGAGTTTAAATTCAGTAAAAACAAATCTTCTCTTAAAAATGTAGTATGAAAAAATGAACTGTTATTGTATATAAATTATTACATTGTTTCAATGTAAATAGTGAGTATTTAAATATTTATTAAAACTTTTAAATAGTGCAATATAATAAACCGATATTTGCATAAAACTTTTAGTAAATTCAAGATATTTATATTATATTTAAACTGAAAGAAAGCTCTTGACTAAATTTTTTTTTATCTTAATAAGATATATGCAGTAAAATCAAATTGTTCGGACCATTGTAAAATTTACGTTATGTAAGTAATAATAAATATGTGACTCATTTATCAATTAAGGAATCAATTTCACTGCAGTATAAAATAGAAATTCTTCGTAGATATGAAATTTAAAAATAATGTTTGTGTTCAAGTCATGGTCAAGTTCTGATGAACCGATGAAAATTATGGAAAATATAATGAATATATCAAGATATTTCAGTAAACATTTCCTTGAAAATGAAGTTTTCCGATTAATTTTTATTTCATTTGTTAAAACAGTATATTTATACGAGCATAGTTTGACAATTTTTTGAAAAATATCTGAGATAGCTCGACACAATCTGTAAGAAATTTCCGTACAATTAGTAGATTTGACTGTTAATTTATCCGGTTATTATGCAATGCTTCTTGCTTCCATTCGGTGATATACACCCTTTTCCATGTTGGTTACAGCATCAGGATACGGACGCAAAGGCATTTGGTTCAACCCCAACCAGAGCAAAAGAAAATCTCGATAGACTACCGTCTATATTGATGACCACCGGTAACGAACATACAACTCTATCAATTCCCGACAGATGGCAGCGCTACACTTATTAGCCTCGTTTTGCCTTGATTCGACAATCAAACAACATCCCACTTTTTAGAATGCAATATTTTGAGGAACTCTCATGCAAAATAGCAATTTCCAATTTAAGTACAAATTATTCCTGACCTGATCTACAAAACAAAGATTTTTTCCATGTTTGGCAGCCAAAAAAAATCCATTATAATCGTTTTACGTTATTTCAATGTCAGAAGAAGTTTCACCTTGAAACTCGTTGTAAAGCAAGCAAAACAAAACTGCAAGCTCTACATATGCCCCCTAGTGGAAGAAAAAATAAAATTTTACAAACTGTTTCGCAATTTTAAATGAGATTATGCAACCTACCTTTTTAATACTTTATATAATTTAATTAAATTTATAATTAAAGTGAATGAAAATGTTATGACTCGAGCACTCAATCATGGTGTTCATTCTCAAGATAACAATTCTTAAATTCAAAAAATTTAGTTTGATCTGTAAATATCGTTTATTTGTTTTGATGTATTTATAAAATGAGAGACGTTTTTGAGTGTTCGTAACTAGTCAACTTTTTTTCAAATTTGTAATGAAGCAAATGAAAGTTTATTGACAAGTATAACTTTCCAATGCAGATTCTTGGGATTATTCGTCTCATCCTCATTTTAATAATTCGTCTCCTCTTCTATCAACACATAGGGGAGAGTCGGGTAGCCCCGCTCACTTGAGTATTGCTTATATTTCTGTATAATACTAAATAATAATCAACATTTTTGTATGTAATGCAAAATATAATTATAATTTTGTAATAATGCAGAAAGAATGAACCAAAAAAAGAATAGTTAAACTTTAAAAATAGGAATTTAAAAAAACATGTTTTTCAGCTCTTTTCAAAATGTGTCGGGTAGCCCCGCCCAGTTACAAAAATTGTGTTTTTTGGCTATTTTTTCAGGTGTAAATGAGAATGACCAATGTATTGACAATAGATAAACCTCATTTATCATTTTTATCACAAAATTATTTTATTTATTACATATTTATATACTTTTAGTGAATTCTATCATTTAATAACAACAAATGTCATACTTTTTATCATTATTAATGTATATTAATATATTATAATATTAATATATATTTATATTAAATATTTAACGAAAATAATTTAATTTAAGTAACAATAATTAATAACAATAGTTGTTTTTCAATATAAACTTATTTGGTTGATCTCTTCTTATAAACTTAATATAAAATACTTCTTATAAAATTACAAATTCACTTTGTATTTTGATTGCATTCAAATGCTTCTGTAGATTGATTCGTTCACAAATAAGTGAAAATAAATAAGTAAGCAAATAGCTTATCATAATATTTATGATTTCTTGATATTAAATTTAATTTGGATATATCAATTACATTTTAAAAATATTTAATTTTTCATTTTTAAATATATAAATTTATGTTTCATATAATATTAAAACATATATTTGTTGTTAAAAATGCATATAACATTCAAATTTGAAGCAATAAAATAATAATCTTTGCAACCGTACATTTATCGACGAAATAAAATTGGGCGGTGATACCCGACATTCATGTGAGCGGGGCTACCCGAAATCCAATTTTTTTGTAAATTTGTAATTACTCGAACAATTTTTTACATACAAACTTCTTTCTTTGTGCAAATTAAACTTAAGACTACATACTTTAATGCTGTATGTATAGAAAAAATTATTTTTTTAGTATTAAAATGAAGTTTAATCGAAACATTCAACCAATTTTTCTTAATTTCATGACTACTGTATTCAACATATTTTCAAAACTATTGTTTACCATGTTACCAGCTGCATAAATACTTGAAACTTTGAAAATAATCTTTTTTTTAATATAACAATTAATGTCTGATGGCCCATTGTCTTGAAAAAATGTTCTATACATATGAAATTGACAGTGGGCGGGGGTGCCCGCTGGGCGGGGCTACCCGACTCTCCCCTACATGTTTTTTTTTTAAAAAAAATGGCAGAAGTTCTTCAAAATTATATATGTGAGCATTTTGAAATCAGAAGACATACCTTCTCTGGGTAAACAAGAGTCTTAAACATCACTGCTTTGAAAAGTAACAAGTAAACATTCACGTATTTAAAGTTAAAGTATTGATCTTTTTTTTTTTTTTGATTTAGCTTATGATACGATTTAATTTAGTTTCTTAGATTACGTTATATATTTAAGGTGAGGAGCAGGACAATCGGTTCAAGATCTTTTAACTCTAAATTTTAGATTTTATCAGTCTACCAATGCATACGCTTTATCACTATAAATCGTACCTTAAAGATACAATCTCTTTATGACATGCAAGGTAAGACGTGTTAAAAACAGAACCTTATTTGCAATTACCACTCTGTTCTTTAAGATATACTTGTAATTATGTAACACCGCTATTCTGCCTAGATTTATTAATAAATTTTTCAAGGACACAATAATGGTAGAGACACTAACATCAAAATAAACCTTGTTTCGAGATACCCACCATTAAACGAGAATAGAGTAGCTTCATAAGCAGTTAGTCGTGTTAGAAATATCTTTTCATAATGAGTCCCAACGCTCTTATTAAAACATTCCTCTAAAGAAATAAAGACCTATAGCAACGGATCCCGAACTAAATTCCTTATCAAGTTGCTACCCCGTTAATTAAATTATCTTTCGCATAGGCTCTATCCCATCCTTTTGAAGATTTGCTCTTTTTTCCCCTCCCATGTTCTTTAGGGAAGAGCATGATAGAAAGTGCGAGGAATTAGCTCATGATAAAAATTCAAAAGGAAATGCTTTTAGGAAAAGTGAAACTATTTTTCAAATATTTGTGCGATGCTGAGATTCTTATGAAGCATATGCTTCTTATTAATTTATTCGAAAATAATCACTGATTGATTAAGTTTTACTTATGAATGTTTTATTAAATCCTTTTGAAATTGATATCCACTCGTTTCCGATGAAAAGGTGCTGATAATAGTTTTTCTTTCTATTACTTAAATGATCTTATCCTTTGGAATAATTAATTTTTCGCAAACAGATACAAAAAATATATTAATGTAGCATGCATTGTTTTATTAAAATTACTCAATCGTGAACAATTTCTGCTTTATTAAGGGATCTCAGTAATTAGTAATGAATGAAAAAAAATCACAAAAGAAATAATTAGTTCGAAAGTAAAACTTGTTTATTATAATTAAATCAAAACTATCTTTAATTTAATGCATTTGAATTACATTTCATATTTTTGTAGGAAATTAAATGTATTTCGATAAAATTTAATTATTTATTTTTATGTTTAACAAATTCAATTAAAATAAATAATTTATAAATAATTTTCGGCTGTAAAAAAGATGTTAGAAACATGTAGTTCAAAACATTTCGCCATTATACCAAACGCATTTTACAAAAATTTAAAAGAAAAATGATTAATTAATTCATCTTCAGCATTAACTCATAATTCAAAACTTACAAATCTTGAATAAAATAAATTGCATGCACAATCATTCTTTGAATGAATGCATTAATATCTTAGCAATAAAGATGCATTATAGAATAAATTTTAATAAAGTATATTAATTTTAATAGAAAAAAATCCTAAAACAATTAAAAGAAACATTTTATTTATCATAATAAAATGCTTTAAATCATTATTATTTTGTTAATCATTTAATGGTATAATTACCACAGTGTAAATATGTTTGGAAATATATTAGTTCTTAAAGTCGATCGAAATTTTTGTAACTGATAATGGAATATTTTGACAAATATTTACTAGATAAATATTTTTTCAAGTTTAAAACTGCTTATTAAAGAAAAAGGTCATGCTGTTTCTTATTTTTTTTAAAAAAAGATTGATCAGTTTTAACATTAAGATATAAAACTTTGAGCTAGTGAAGCATTGAAAGTTATTAAAAGAAATTACTTTTCTAATGCTAGTTTCAATCTACAGTGTTGAAACGTCTAAAGTGTTTAATTGTTAAAGTCAGGAAAAAATTTTTTGTCCAAATTAAAAAAAAAAAAATTCAGCCATGCTGCACATACATAAACTTTGGTTCAATATGTTGTGAACCCGTTGCATGCTCGTAGTTGCTCGCAGCCTCTAATCATGATTGCATAGTTGCCAATTTGTACGGCCGTTGAGATATAATTTTCATAGTTGTAGCAACGTTAGCGTTGTTTGGAGTATTAAATCTTGAAGTTTAAAGTTAAAAAAAAAATTAAACTACCACGACGAATCATTAATTTAAAAAAATATGCAGATAAAATTTGTTTGTTGGCTAATTATTCTCATAGATGTCTTAATAGTTTAGTTTTTTAGAAATGTCATCCAAACGTAAATGTCGTTTTACTACCACTTTGTAATATCTTTTTCAACGACCGTACAAGTTGGCAGGTATGTGCTTGCCAGCCTCTGCTATGACTCCAATTCTGATTTGCCAGTCATTCTGTACTATTTTTTGAATTTCAGCAATGTATTTGTCACTGTTCTTAACAGTCCTGAACTTTCATCACCACACAAGTAACATTGCACGACGTCCAAGTTTAAATTCACCAGCAAAATGTTTCGCTGTATGATGATGGTGTAGAGTCCCCGCATACAGTTTCCGACTGATGTTTAACATGCTAACGTGTTAAATTTTAATAACAAATTTCTAATGCCTGTTCCATACCCGATTTCTTTTGTTCATTTTTGTAAAACAGTCAAATTAACTAAAAAAATATTTTCCAAACAAAAAATTTTAAGCTGCTATTTTTACATAGTAGACACCATTCGTATGTGAAATTTTGGTTCATTTCAGTCACTCAAGATTAAAAAAAAATCCAAAAATAGAAAGCTGAGTTTAATACGAGCTGCTGCGTATTTGAAAAAATACCTTAAATATATTTGAGATTAAATTTAGCTTCCTTCAGAAGTAGAAAAAAATTCTTATGAATTTTTCTTTATTCATGTTGACTGAATTAATTTTTAGTTAAATGCCCTACTTAATAAGGACCTGGAAATTAGTTTTTTTTGCATCTATTTCCCACTAAGCTCTCAGGCTATCGATTTTAAGTTTCGATAAGCAAAAAGGTACTTCAAAATTGAGATACACAAGCCCGTTTAAAAGACACAAAATAAAACTTTTTCAAGTTAGCAATTTATAATTGCATTCTAAGTGACAAATGGTTGTAAGTGATATTTAATTTGCTGATGAGACATTAAATTTCTAACAATAAGAAGCAGGATATAAATTTACAAAAGTCACTGAGAAGTATATTTCTTTAAAACTTCTTTTAGTTTTTGGCTGTTATACATTATAACTTTAAAAATAAACATAAATGTTTCAAAAATGCGTACAAAAACTCTGTTGTATTCCAACATAACATTATTTTGGAAGAAAAATAATTTTCATTTTATTTATTAGTGTGAAGAAAGCAAATTTAAACTATACTGATTGAACAGATTTGCACATTACTGTACAGACAATTTCTCTAAATATCCAATCAATACAAGAGGATGTTTTATCCAGTCTATTAGTTTATCATTATTTTTATTCTAATTTTGTTCCTAAAAGCTTTCTTTCAGACATCTAAATTTTTAGCAGTGCTATATATATTTTAATACTAGTTCAAACATATTAAATTTTGATTTCGTAGTTTAATGCAGTCCGAAAACTGCTAAATAATACTGCTTATTCTTTCATTTTCTCATTCTTTGCTACCATAAATTTTGAGAGAAAATAATTGCATACTGATTAAATATTCCAAAGTTAAGCTTCTATACTCAATTTTATAACAGATGACAAGCTTAGCTACCATTTTCAGAATAATGGAAAGAGGTAATTTCACCAACTCTTGCTGCGTTGGTGACACATTATCCAACTGAAAGCATGAACACTGATGTTTGAAACACGATCTATGGTCTCTAAAAGCACGATTAATTAACAGCAAATTTTGTCTATCGGGAGAAGGGACTAATCTAGACTATTACAGAATCAATTTAATTACCTTATTATCGCTCTATGT
This sequence comes from Parasteatoda tepidariorum, assembly GCF_043381705.1. NCBI lineage: Eukaryota > Metazoa > Arthropoda > Arachnida > Araneae > Theridiidae > Parasteatoda > Parasteatoda tepidariorum. The sequence continues at coordinate 43,767,254 of NC_092214.1, read as the reverse complement.
TACATAGATACCCAATTTCCACTTTATACAATGTAAAAGGGAATACCTAAAGCTTTAGTTTTCCCCTCGCATTATCTGCTAGAGATCTCAGTCAAATTAACTAGAACTTTTGTTTTAATTGAGAAATAACTTCTAGAATTTAATATTCAGAATTTAAAAGCCTATTACAATATTTGTATGTTTTTAAACGCATAAAACATCAACCGTAAATTTAAAATTAATACATTTTGTGACTAAACCTAGTTAGTAAAGCTAAACTAGATTTATTAGCATTAATTAAGTCAAAATGTTATCTCACTTTTATTTTATGCATAGATATGAGAAGTTTTTATATGTTATATACATAAATTTTTTATATATGTTGAAATATAGTTTGTGAATCTTTTCTTTTATTTATTAATTACCTATTTGATGCTCAATATTTTGTTATAGTAAAGAAATTTTTTTATTTCATTTTATAAAGAGGCATATTAAGGCATCATGACAAGCTAGAAGCTGACTAGATTTGATGTATATGCTGTAGATCTATAAACGGAGTGCCCAAAATAAAAAGCAGCGCAATTTAATAATCTGTTACCTAGATGTATCTAAAATGCATTGATAAATTTTAGTCATGTTGAAATATTATTTGTGAATATTTTTTTTATTTATTAATTACGTATTTGATGCTCAATATTTTGTTATAGTAATGAAAATTTACCTGTGTGATTTTTTTGTGTGAAGATGCGCACAAAAAAATGAAACTTTTCACAAGTAATTACAGATGAATTAGTTGTCTTTAAACATAGCGATAGCAGTAAATGTAATTATTTTTCCGAGGAAAGGTAAAGCATAACTTTTAGCTTATGTTTTAGTCATTCTTTTTACTAAAATCTATTTTTAATATTGTTATCAACCATTCTTATGCAAAATAGTTGAATACTTTAAAATGTAGCTATCATAAGTTATATTTTCGTGTTTAATTTTTTCAAGTGAGAATAAATAGTTTTAAGTACTATTTAAACATCAATCATATAGTTTAAAGAGTTTAAACAGTTTTTCTTTTCTTTTCATCTAAAGTGAAAGATAGCTGAATATAATAGACACACAAAAAAGATAAATATCATTTCCAACGGATTGCAACATAAATTCCTGCTTAATCCTCTAAGGGGGGAAATATGAAATGATAAGCGAGCTTTTATCTTTGCCCTTTCGTCACCATTACTTTACCCCTCAAACGAACTTGCCCGGGCAAAGACCATTTTACCACCTTACAATCGAAGAAGACAAACAAGGACACTCATAAAAGCTTACTGTTTTTTCTAAAAGGGAAAAAAATTACTAAACAAAATAAGCGTAATATCATCTTTTATAAAACTAAGAAAATCTAAATAAACAAGCGTCTTAAGTTTTTATACGCGATCCTTGTATGCCCAAGGGATTAAAAGTTATCGCGGGAGCTTCCTTTCGTATTATTTTTTTAAAAAAAGGAAGGGAAAACGCTTTCCAGGGGTGGGACATTCTGGCTAAGCTAAAAGTGTGTAATCTGCTTGTTAAAGCTGAGCTTGGTTAGTCTTTTTATTTGCTCCGTATTATACTCTGGAATGCCAATTTTATTTGCCTTAGTAAAGGTAACTCCCAGTATAACTCCCTAAAATGACTGCTAGAAGAGTGGTATAAAAACGGTTTTATATTCTAAGCTGTCTTTGTTATGTTTGCACAATTGTATGCTTAGGACTTTATTTGATTTTATTTCTTTAGAGAATATTTCGACACTTAAGCTGTTTTTTTATTTCAAGTGTACGTAAGTCCGTTGAGTCAAAATAAAGAGGGTATATTTAGAGTTTGAAATGATACATCAATGTATCACTAAACCTTTTTAGTGCGTTTTGATACTCATTCTCATATATATTATATATATATATAACATTATAAATGTTTTACGTGTTATTTTTACTTATTGTGTTCTATTTTATTCGTTGTGATTTGGGTAAAAATTTTTTGAGTGCTCCTTACACTATTGTATTGATATATTTTGCTTCGGCTATATTGATACAATATTGGAAAGCACCCTTTTTGCGGATATAATCGTGTGGACCGATGAAAAGACTATATCTTTTATTTTTCCGGATTTTTAAAAAGAATTCTATCCTTTCTTTTTTCGGATTCTTTCCCCCCAGTTTTTGTTATTTTTATTATTAATGTTCTTTTCCCCCCTTTTTTCAATAATCTGTAATTTTCCTTTGTTTTATCTTCATTTTGAATGCAACTGGCAAATATATTCGAAAATATGTTAACTCAAGTGTTTTCCAAGGATTTAATACCCAAATATCTACGGTACTGGCCATAAGTAGAACATGTTATAGCTTGAACTGATTTTCCCTACTTTATAGATCATTCAAAGGATCGATAGATAGTGACATAGATCGATCAAAATAAATCATGTTAAAAGACAAATGTATAAAGTATTTCAAACAAAATTTCTAAGTTACTTGAATTATTACTTTCTGAATAAAAAAATAATTAAAACTGATCCAAGATACGGCACTTTTAACATCTTACTCAAATGCACAATATATATTACATTTATTTGTTCATTATTTTTCTTTGAAACTCGTCAAAAAAGGTAAAACCTTCAGATATATAGCTATAGTACTTTATCAGTCGAGTCTCCTCATATTCTATTCAAAATGTCCTGGTGATTTTATCGACTCGTCTATTGATAGAGAACCTCCAGGCTTCATTGTCTATCTATTGTTGGTCAAATGATTGCAGTTAGTTTGCGATTAAAGTAAATACACAAAATAGCCCTTCCGTTGTTTAATATTTGGTCAAATTCAATGCAGCGATTGCCACTTATATTGGATTAAACGAGATCAAAGCCTTGACCTGAAAGAGCAACATTCAGGTAGTTGATTTAATAGTAGGTTTAAAATTAAAAAAGCGAAACTCTGGTTTTGCGGATAATTTAAATGTATAATGTTTTAATCATATATATTAGGATACTTCATATATGTACTAAAAGTAAGTGGTTTTAATAAGCTTTGCATTTCATTTTCTATATGCTTATGACAGTTTATTGTTTATCAAGCAGATTTGGCAACAACTAAAATCACGAAGTAATTTTCCTTAAATCAAATAATCGTAACCCTATATCTAAAACCTAAGACATTAAGTATACCCTTTTTTATGAATTTTATTATATATTTTTTTAAAATAATGCATTCATTCTTCTTTTGAGGGACACGTTTAAAAAACATTACATTTGTTTTCATTTATTTATTGCATAATATAATTCTTTCTTCATTTCCAAATAGTATTTGCTTTTGTAGAATTTCTCCTAGTTTGGCGGTGAACATTCCTAAAGATTGGTTTAACGAATATTTTATATCAAGTTAACACCAAATTAAGAGCTAATAAATACTTTTTGTGCTGCAGTTAAATCAAAATATCAAGAAAATAAAATGTCCACATGAAGATCACGCATTTGCGCCCTTAATTAAATATTTTATCTGGATAACAACAATAATAGCATATGTTTGGATATCATCAGATAACAATAATAATGGATTTTTTATAATAGAGCACTAGATGGTATGAGTTTATTATCGTTTTGTACTCTACTATACATTGACATAGCAAAAAAATCTACTGTTATAAAGCATAAGTATGTTTAAGTTGTACAATAAGAGCAATTATAATTCAATGAATATATGAATTTGTCAAATTGATTAAATAATGTAATAATACTTCTTTTCTATCCACCTGTTCTCTTATAAGCTTAGTTCCAAATCTTCTTAATATTTTCTGTGTCCTGCATTTGTGTTTGATTTATTAACTAACCTTTTTTAAAAATGAGTGCAACTTTGCATCCTTAGTTTAAGTTTCCTACTATAAGTTCTATCGTAAAAATAACTTTACTGGCATATATGTTTATTATATTTTACTGTTATTCCAAATTTTAGTGTTAAAAGAGATCAAAAATTGCGGCAATTTCTTTACTCTAAAATTAGGGAGAAGAAACATTCTTAATGTTTGATTACACTATCCATTATCTTAGGTACTTAACTACACCCCTTCGATATAAAATAGTTGCCACAATGTTTTAAACAAATTATTAAAGAGATATTAATCGGTTTTTAAAGAAAAAATATTCTTATATGCTTCATTCTTTTGCTTACAATAATAAAAGAAATTAAGCGTACTTTGAAAAAAAAATGTACTTCGATACAACATTACAAATGTGTACTTTGTTTAGATTTGTCACTACTAATGTTACTAGTACTAGTAGTTACGGTTACTAATAATGTCACTAATACGAGTAGTTACTGTTACTAAAAATGTTGCTGGTACTAGTAGTTACTGTTGCTAGTAATGTTACTAGCACTAGTAGTTACTGTTACTAGTAATGTTACTAATTACTAGTTACTAGTAATTTGTTGATAGTACAGAATGAGAAAAAAATAACTATATTCAAAATAAGAAGATATCTAGAAACGACATTTCTAGAAAATAATAATTACCATTATTTACTTTAATGTGTAAAAGCCTCCACGCACCGAAAAAATTGTTTTTTTAATATTTTTAAAGGTTAAGGTTTTTAAAGGAATTTATTATATCATATGCTTACATACGTCTGAGCGTTAGTTTATAAAATTTATAAATAATTTAAGTTACAGCAATTTGATTTAAAATGAATGTAATTAATAATACTCATTTTCTTCATGAAGTTTTTAATATTACAATTATGAGATAGCCCTTCAAATAGCTTTTTTTAAACTTTTACAGGTTGATTACATTTAATAAAGACCTGCAAATAAATGCGGGATTACATTTAAAAAATTGAAATCATTCAAAAGTAACGTGGTTATATAGTAATTATGTTTGGCATGATTCATTTAATGAGCATGGAAATATAAAAATGTCAGTGAAGATATTTTAAATGCAGTATCAAGAAAATGAAATTCTCTTTTAAAATTTTTTGTTACCTACTTTGAGTTGATATTTTATTGATCTTAACTTTATATTTATTTTAGTTAAGACTATGTTCAGATAAAAATCTTATAAAAGATGAGATCTTTTATATATTTTTATTACAAACGATGATAAAGTCTGTGAGAGTTCTGGAGATTTTCAAATAAAATTGAAAGTGATAGAAAAATTATTTAGCTCTTTCAATACCAAAAATAATAATGCTTTATTAATATTTGTACAGCTGTTTGAGATCTTTAGTTTGACGACTATTGAGAGATTTATATTTTAAAGAAACGAATGATAAAGAAACAATACAATTTTAATCATTTCGAATATCAAAAAGTAATATTAATAAACGTGCATTAACTAATTATTTTGATTAACATAATTAAATCATGGGTATGGAAACTATTATTTTTCAAGTGGATATTTAGCATGTTCTTTTTAAATGTTTGTTTACGGCTTTCATAGAAAAGGCTTACATACAGAAGAAAATAGGTATTATAATGTTTAAAAGCAAGGTTCAGGAAACATGATTTTTAAAGAAAAAAATTAATTAAAATGCCAAAACTTACAAATTCCGAAATAAAGCAAAGATCCATTTAAAGGAAACTCATATTGGTGATTGCAGCCTAATGTTACGTAAAAATTGAGGGTATCCTAATATTTCCAAGCATGGCATGTTACATAATAAAATACGGTTTAAATTTATTTCTCAAGATTGCGGTTGAGAGTTTTCAGATGTCAGTACTTTCAAATGTGTGGTATAAATCTAGGTTCAAGATAAATATTTTTTTAACAGGTTGAATGCATGGAGGTTACCGGTGATTCGCACTGAGTTTGTTCGTAGCGACACGTGGATCACCGGTGACCGGTGAAGCCAAAATTATTAGAAACGCATAATTTAAGTACATTTTTAATGCTTTTAATTTTTTTCATATTATTATCGTTACTAAAATGGTTTGAAGTAATAAATGCAATACATACTGAGAAAATCATTTTGGCCAGACGGGCAAGCCATGTAAAATTAGCTTGGAATTCAACGTGTAAAAGAAAAACGTCAATTCACATATCGAAATTTACAGAATCCGAATCAAAACATAAATCTATTTAAAGGAAACTTATTATGGTGAAAGCAATCTAATGGTACGTAAAAAATGCGCGTATGCTAAGATTTCCAAACATGACATATTACACTACAAATTGCAGATTTAATTAATTCCAAAGCATGATGGTTGAGAGTTTTCAAATGTGAGGTAAAAATCAAGGTTCAAGAAAAATATTTTTTTAATGAAAGAAAATCAATTCAATTATCAAAAGATGCAAAATCCAATATAAAACAAAAATCTATTTAAAAGGAACTTATAATTAAGACAGCAATCTAAGGTTACGTAAAAAAATGCGTGTATCCTAAAATTTCCAAACGTGATATATTACATAATAAAATGCAACTTAAATTCATTCCCAATAGATAGTGGTTAAGAGTTTTCACTGTGAGTACGTTCAAATGTGAGGTATAAATCGGGGATCAAGAAACATATTTTTTAAAGAAAGAAACAAAATCAATTCAAATATAAAAACTTACAGAATCCCAAATAAAACAAAAATCCATTTAAAAGAAACTTATTATGGTGACAGCAATCTAATGTTACGTAAAAAATACGTGTATCCTAATATTTCCAAATGTGACATATTACATAATAAAATGCAGCCTGAATTCATTCCCAAGCATGGCGGTTGAGAGTTTTCAAATGTGAGGAACTATTATTTTCAAAGTATCAATTTGGTTTCTAAACTGTAAGAGGCATTGAAGAATATGAAGGAAAACATAATAAAATAGTTTTTACTTTTATTTCTTTATCTTTAAAGCGACGAAGCTGATTTTTATCGGTTTTTCCCCACGACATAAGATTTGGCTATAAAATATCCAAGATGTCCTACTTATAGTAGGGGAACTGTTCAAAACTAAACCATTGTTTCTTGGAAACACCTAAAATTTTTACTGTATATTAGACTGGGTGTTTGTTTTTCTAAAAGATCTAGCTCTGTGTTATTAAATGTTATTACTTATTTCTATTTATAAATACTGTCTTTTTCTTTGTATATGAAGCAAAAATTATAACTCTGTATTTCCAATTCAGAAATCGACATTTTTCAGAAATCAAATATCGAAATTTTTAAAACATGGCCTAAATTATGTCTTAAAAATTTCGATAGCTACAAAACTAATATAACTATAACGAAGCATAACTATAAACAAAATCTAACTACACTGATTGTTTGATATACATGGTAAAAAAATTCTAGATCAAAGTACCGCTATAAGTACCGGCATTTAGGAAGCCGATACTTTTTTACCTTAATACCGCAAGGTACCGTAATAACACAAGGTCCCGTAATAATAACAAGGTCTAACGGTAAAGGCACACATCTCTAAAGCTTCAAGTGTGAAACATATATATAATTTTTCCTTATATTTTTTTTGTGTAAAGGACAAAAAAATGAATGTGTAAATGACTTTCGAAAGAAATTATGTTTGTTTATGCCATAAATTACAATGTCAACCTTAATTTAAAATAAGTCATTAAGCAATAAATGTATATTTTATCTAATTATTGAAAAAAATAATATTTAATGACAAAATAAACATATCTCAGGGATCTTTGTTTCTTTAAATTATATGAAAAATAAATAAAAGTAAACCGCAAGAGAATGCACAAAAATATTACTAATTTTAAATCACAGAAAGAAAGAACTTTCTGAATTTGTTTACTTAAATTTCAAGATAAATGAAAGCTATATTTACATAACTTGACAAAGTTGAACATTTTGCTTCACTTTATTTTGCTATTTCAATAAAAAAGCTGATACAACATTTCAAACTCACATGCAAATAATAAAATAACGGTAAAACTAATTTAGCAATTAAAAATGATTCAAAAGAAAAATGTTAAGTCTGAATAAAATCTATAAGCAAACAACTAAAGCAATCATTCAAATAATATATAAGTTAAATATTTGAAACAGTTTTACAATCAAAACGATTTAAATACAGCAACATGTTTAATTCAAATTTCAAATGTCGAATTCAAATCTTTTTCAAGTTAATATTAATTTCAATTTATTTAAACAGAAACAGAGTTCAACTTATTTAAATAGATTCCGTTTTGGGGTTTTTGAAATTGATGATTCCTTTATTTATAAATACTAGATATTCATTTTCGTCTCTATAAACTAAGAAAAATGTTCTAATTGTCTGTTTTGTTGTTTTTAAAATTGTTACTTTTAAATCGGAATAAAATTGAAGTTTTTGACTGGAATGATATGTGGAAAACATTAAGTACACCTGCTGAGTTTCGAAAGTAATTAATGTTGTTTTCACCGAATAAAAATGGAGCTCCTCAAAAATATTATCTGCATTCTGGGTCGCTTTGTTCTTAATTACGAACTTTACTAAGCAATTAATAAAAGGTGTCGGAAAATTTGTGCTACATTTCAGAAATTTCATTCTAAAATTACGGTAAAATAATCAGCAGCAGTCAGTCCATCAAATTAACCCTAAAGGCTTTAATAACTATCGGAACATTTCTTTACTTTTTGCGGTTTTGAAATTGTTCACAACTGATATGATTAAAAAAAAGGAGATTACGTAACTGTACAGTTTTGTAACCATTTAAAACGAGCATGTTTTAAAAACTTTAAGAATGAAATTTAACAGGCGGTTAAAGTTAGGTTGTGGCTGTTTCTTTTCCTTTGTAATGTGTTTTAATTAGTTTATCTGGTGTTGCATCGATCGTGAGAGATAGGAAGTACTAGAATTCTTTGTGTTGCACTGCTCTGCGACAGCTGTCCTCTATGCATGATGAGAGTTTCGTATTTTAATAGTCCAGGGTAACCAATGTGGAGCGCAGGGCACTAAAAACTCTTCATGTTTTGAAGGAATGGTAGTAATATGGTGGTTTTAATGCTAAGATTTGAACACCTGTTCAGCCCGTCATTGTATTAGGAAGTTGGTAGTAGGGGTAGTTAGGTCAATTCTGACTGAACTGTTGGATACCAAATCATTTTATAAGTGGTGACTTTAAAGATCAGTCTTAATTGAAAAAAAAGTCGGATTTTTTCTTTGGTGTTTATACTGGCAGTATCGAGTTGAAATTCATTAATGGATTTCTTACCCTCCTGTGATTTAAGTTTTGATGGATATTTCATGCAGTGAAATACCGTTCCTTATTTTATTCCTAAACTTTCGTGCAATATGACGGAGGTTAAGACAGGTTAAGGTTATTTCTATTAACATCATAAACTTTTAACGTATTTTCAATAAGGTGACTTATTGCAAAATAAGCACTCTATTAGCTGTATTTGTGAGCTTATTGATGAAGAAGCAACCCTGGCTCAGTGTCAAAAGAATTCTTCTGTAAGGAATCCCAGTAAGTAAGTTAAGGTGCAGCTGACAATAGCAAGTTTCACATCATATCACAAGTTTATGTCTGTCGATCTCAATGAGAAAGATGAAGAAACATTTTGAAAAGTAAACACACACATATTTTTTAAAAAGTAGGCATCGCTCATTAGAACTTCGTTTAGTAGTTATATTTTAATGGGTTGTGGGTTAACGATAATTTAATATTTAAGCACTTGTAACTACACTGGTGGACAAAACTAAGAGATGGAAAGCATTTTCGCACATTCATTCGCATATGCAAGATACCCGCACACAGCTCCATGTGTTTGTCAATGGTTACGTGAATGCCAAGAGGTATAGGCAGGAGGTCCTAGAGCCCTATGTGCGTCTTTTCAGGGGCGATGTCGGCAAGAGTTCATTTTTATGGACGACAATGCACGACCACATAAGGCTCTCATGGTTGATGAGTATCTGGAAAGCGAGGATATTCAACGAATAGATTGGCCAGCCAAATCACCTGACCTGAGTCCTATTGAACATGCATGGGATGCTCTTGGGAGTACTATTGCGATGCGCCAACCTCCCCCCAGAATCATTCTGGAGTTAAAAATTGTTCTGGTGGATGAATGGGAGGGTCTTCCACAAGTCCTCCTTAACTCCCTTATTAACAGCACGCATACTCGTTGTGCATGCTGTCTGTCTGTCAGGGGTGACCATGCACCATACTAGAGGCAACACACACTGTACAAGTCTCACTTTTATTGTCATCTTTTATCCTTAAGCTCAGACTACATTGGATTTATTGGCAATAGGTCCTGACAGTGAATGGCACTTTCATTTTTGTTTTGCATACTTTATTATCATGGAATAAGCTATATCCGTACCAAATTTCATTTATTTATATTCAGTATTTTTTGAGATATTAAGGAAAATGTCTTCCATCTCTTAATTTTGACCACCTAATTTTGACCATTTAAAACATTTTCAATAAAAATGTGTACACATTAATTATAAGATTTGAGCACAATTGATAATAAACCTTAAATAGGTTTCGGTGTTTTTAATCTCTCCCTTCTCTATAATTATATTAAGCTCAGAAAAAGCGGGAATAAGCATCCCCAGAACTGGTTTTCAATGGCACATAGCATACTTTTTGTTATTAATCTGGCTTTCTTCGATAATGAAAAGTCAAGTTTTGATAATGTTTTTTGGGCCTGAACACAAACCTGCGATCCCTAATGTTTTTACTTCATATGCATTAAAGATTCAAAAAATATATTTAAAATTACACTGTAATAAATTTCAGATCAAATTACGGTAAAAAGTACCGGTACTAAGGGTACCGGTTATACGTTATATTACGGAATGTTAAAAGCTATTACCAGTTCTGTTACGGAACAAACAATCTGATTTAATGTAATTTTTAGTTAAAACTGCCGTAAAATAATCACTAAAATCAAATAAATATTGCTCTAAGAACAACTATACACAATACTACATCAATGATACAATATTTTAATGCGATATCGCGGTTTAATATAAAATTTTCCGTAAAATGTATTTTACAGTAAAACGGATTTTACGCATGATGCACCCAAAAGGCCGGTACTTCATACCGTAATTTTATCCAGAATCTTCTTACAGTGTAGGTCAAAACAGAATATAATTAACAATTTATTTCATGTTGTGTTTAAGAAACAGAATGCATTTTAATAGATTACAATTCCATGAAATAAATCGCAATTCAACTTTCAACTCGAAACAAAATATTTTCACCAAGATTACTTCTTCTTTTTGTATTGTTTTATAATAAATAAGCATTGTTATACAAACTTCACAATGTTCTTTGAAAATATGTAATTGGAAAATAAACAATGCCTATTTATGTGTAATTCACACAGAAATTCTTTTCCATTTGTTGCAGTTTTCTTTGACCCATTCGTGTCAAATGAATAATTCGTGTTCAAAACTAGCCTAAGTTGTTTCTCTTTCTCCGTGATCTCTAACAATTAACGCTGAAAACACAAAAGGTGCCTATTAAGAGTTAGCACAAAGCTGCATCTCTCTAATAATGCTTTTCCACCATGTGTAGGGTAGAAAGATCTCTAAAATTTTCTTGATGACAAAAGCGTTCCCTATGAATTCCGAGGACTATAGGGAAACGGAAAACAAAAGGGAAAGCGTTGCAGAATCCATAGAGTCAATTAGCGTCGACAATCCTTTTGAAGATAAGGAAATGATAGTTTTGAGTGTCTGAAGATTACCGTAAAAGGAATTCAGTGAACACTGATCAATCATTCATAGTTCAAAAAATCTTTTTACTTCACAAATCTATTGTTTGTTAAAAATAATAAGCATATTTTGAGGTTGTAAAGGTCTAATGTGTTAACGAGTTTTATTTTGAGATCAAAGGTTCTTGCTGAAATATTTAAAATATTGTATTTTATGTTAAAACTATTAGAAATATTATCAAGCTCTATTTTTCTTACTCAAACTTTACCACAATTTTCATTTTAGTTTGCGATATAAAACCATTTCGTCTTTGACTTCATCATGAAAGAGCAAGTTTTTTAATATATCTATATATATATATGTATATATATATATATATATATATATATATATATATANTTGTAGCTATCACGCCCTCTAGTGGCAACAGTGTGACGCAATTGCTCATTTTACATAAAACTGTCAGGTGGTCATAATTTGGCCCCTCAGTATGTATATATATATATATATATATAATATAAAGTTCTTAAGTTAATTGGTATCTCTCTTCTAATTTTTATGTTCCTTATGTGTTTTAATTTTACTTTTTGTGAGATTTTAAGTGCTGAGTTTCATTTTTTGGTGCTCCTCACACTATTAGATTGATGTATTTTGCTTCGGTTATTTTAACGCAATATTAGAAAGCACTATTTTTGTGGATATTAACGTGTGAGTTGACGAGACTATTTTTTTTAAATTTTAAATAAACTAGATTTTTAAAGTTTTATTAAGTTCTTTTTTTAAAAGGAACTATAAATTATTTATTTTTTATTTCAAATCCTCTTTTTTCTTTTATACTTTTGTTTTTATCAGTTATTTTGTTTTTCTTTTTGAAATTAACTAATTTAATAATTTCGTTACATTCCGAACTGGTGTAGCAGCACTTCTATTTAAAAATGAATCATCAGTATAAAAAGTGTGTTACAACTTTCAAACAGCTACAATAAGTTAATAAAATTCGGCATTCATAAAACTAATGGAATGTTAACGAAAAGTAATTTTGAATAGATCGCATAATTTTTTATGTGCTATCAAATACTTTTTTTTTCTTCCTAAAACCTAATAAACATACTTAATTAATATTATTAAAGAATGAATGAAGATATCATAAAAAGTTAATTTTTTTTTCGATTTTGGAAATATAGAATGCAATTTTATTTATTTTTCTTTAACATCATATTTATTAAATATTTTTTTTCTGAAATAATAAAAGGAAATTAATTTAGAAAGATAAATATTTAATTTTGACTAAAAGTTGAAACTTATGAATATCCAATTTTTAAAGAAATATGCTAAGAAAATTAATCCTTTTTTATCCCTGAATTTGCTATCCAATTTTTATACATTGTATCGATTCAACCAGACATTAAGAATAAATTTAAAATGTTTCAATTTTCTAATAGAATGAAATAAGGACAAAATAATGTCACATTTATAGTCAAATATTTTTATTTTAAACATGTTTTTTTATTTAATAGATAAAAAATATAGATATTATAAGAGATAGTTTAAAATAATTATGGTGGTGAGAAATGAAAAATTCTTATTCATTTCTTAATAATCTTAATTAGGTTGCTGAAAATCATTTCTTTTAATTTATGATTTTAAGCATTCTCAATATAATTGCCATCTTTTGATCTTGAAAATGCGTATTGACTTTAAAGATGCAATAAAAAAAATTGAAATCGGAATAAAGGATTTAATTTTTCACAAAGGTTTTGAGCACTTCTCTTTGTAAACTACAAATTTTAAATTTCATAAATTGGTAAAATACTTTACGAAATATTTCCTTTTTTTCAATTCCTTTCAATTATTAGATATTGAGTTTTATCATTTATTGTTTGTTTCACGTATTTTTTCAAAGCTTCGGGAAAATTTAATTATACTTACGCTATTTAAAAATAGATTAATTATTCCTAAAAGTGAGGTATTTAAAAAAAGAAACAATAAATATATTTTGCAGCATTGTATGTGGTATTGTATGCTGTAATTTTTATCTAGTTCACTCATTTCAAAACTGCACTTTATAAATGATGTATTATAATTATTTCAAATTTATTACATAAATTCTTCAAAAATATGTGGTAAATTTTCTTCTATTTCAATAACTTTGATGAAAATTCGACAAAAAATTTCATATTCAAATTAATCTTTGCTTCCCTTTTAAAAATTTTGCGAGAGCCGAATGCATGTGTGGATGTGTACTACGCAGATAGGAGGAGTATTAAATAAGAAAAATACTGAAAAAAAATTTCTTTCCTACAAAATTTCCTTTTCATACTTTAAAAATAATTAAACCAAACAATAAACAAATGTAATTTACATTGAATTTAGGAAATTATGTACTGTGATTTTATTTAGTTAGTTTTGAAAATTTATTTTAGTAATCAGTATAATGTACCTTCTTAATAAAATATTCTTTAAAAAGTCTTATTCAGGTAAAAAATGTATAAATTGGACAGTTATTTATATCAGCCTAGTAAATAATAAAAATAAAAGTTAATGGTTACAAAAAACGAAGAAACGAATTTATTTAAAGGATATTGTAATAAATTGGGCCTGGATATGAATATCCTTGCTTGAAAGATGTAGTACGGACATTTTCCACGGTTATAAATAGAGAACATATTTATTAGAAGAGCTTGAGGCAATATTCATAAAAATATAAAGCCCAGAAAGTTTTCAATGGTGAATATTTTTCTAACTGTTCCCTAGGTTTGTTTCAACATAGGAACTTGACTCAATTCTTTTTCAATTTCTTTGACTGTACCTATCAATAATTATCATTTTTAAAATAGGAAAATTGTTTCCTTAAAGTAAATAAAAAAACTAAGCTTATATCGTTTAACTTTGTTCTAAAATAAATATTATCGATTTTTTCAGATTATTCATGAAAAGAATAAGAGAAGTAAGATGTTTTTTTTTCGAAGTATAAAGTGTTATCTTATTCAAAATATCATTTATCAAAAGGATATTACTTTAAAAAATCAGTGTACAACAACTGCTTAAGAATAAATAAAAATATCAAATACAGCAGTATATTTCTCGCCAAAAAAGAAAGTGACAAGTGAAAAATATTATCAGCCAATCTAAAAGATTTTCATTTTATCGCCACAAGTCCACACATCAAAGCATTTTCGCAAGTTTTTGGTGGTAAACTCACCCTAGCCATCCACTTTACATAATTTGTGAAAAATAAATCACTTAGCGCAAGTCTTCAATCAGATACACTGATAGAAAAAAAGGAATAAAATGAGAAAGAAAACATCCAGAAGACGATATTTGGAAGGAAATGTTTTGAAACATTTTTCCTAAACAATTCCAAGAAAAACGCTAAGTGTGTATTCAGTTGAGAACTTAAAAGATAAACTTTATGACAAAAGCTATTTCAACTCCGCTATTGTGCCGCTTCAACAAATATCATCAATCATTTAAAGGGGTAATTAGGCTTCAATGCTTCAATATTACGTCGCTTCTTTTTAGTCATTGATTTTTTTTTTTTTTTTTTTTTTTTTTTTTTTTTTTTTTTTTTTTACTTAGACTGAGGACTTTCACTTCAAAAATTACAAAAATACGTAAAATTTAACCGCGGATGATGTTTTCCTTAAATTAGATGCATTTAGTATTGACATTCCGAAATGAAATAGCTTTGACTTTTTTCAAATCTTAAGAATTGTAGCTTTCTCAGACAGAAACGTCATTAATCAAAATTTTCTACTGCAGTTTATAACCATTTTTTTCTTAAAATTGCCAAGTGTCGAGATAATTAAATTTAAAAACTAGATGTTCATGTGTTTTTTTATTCAAAGGAATAATTGGAAAATAACATATTTTAAATGGAAATAAATTATAATAGTGTATGATTACTCCATTACAATAGATTAATTATAACACCCACGACTAGTAAGTATTTATTAAGTGCATTGAATGAAACGGGAATTCAAGGAATACACGAAATATATTTTTATGTACCCATTTTAAACATATTTTGTAGAAAAATTTGACATGTTTTAAGGCTTTAAACATTTAAAGAAATTCAGAAATATTATTTCATTTCCTACACAGAAGAGAAAAAAATTTAAATTTAGGGAAAAAACTGGCAACTGGTGTGAAAATATAAAACCATTTCTTTTTCTTCCAAACAAATATTGTTATTTAATAACAGAAGCATGCTTAAGTATACACAAGTACAGTTATTTTAAAAAACAAACTCTGCTATTTTAACAAACTCTGTAAAATATCTAGATCAGTATTTTGGTATGTGAGAGCTGAGAGCAACATTCGTGCACCCACCCTCTCAGAAATGAAACTCTCACTCTTGATAATTCAGCAATCCTTGAGCCGTATTTAGTTTGTTATAAGAACCATTTCATCATCGCGAAATCACGTGATTGTGATAACTTTTAAATATATTGTACAACAAAAATGTTTCCTCAACTCGGAACTTTATCGGAGAAAGCGGGAGAATGTTCACAAGAATGAAGACTAGACGATAAAAGGTAAGGTGACGAAACAAGCCGACCAGTTTGTAGGGTGGTCAAGTAGTTGGCCTCTTACGTGGAAAATCCTTGATTCGAAACCCACTTCAGGCATGTGTGTAATTTATCTCTCTTCTCTGTCTTATTTAATTTCTCTTATTTAATCATAGGCACCTTATGAATCATATTCATATGGTGTCTATGATGAAATAATGAATAGAAAAGCTAATTTGTTTTGGAAAAAAAGTAACGAAATATTTTGTTAATTTTGAAGAAATTGTTTTTCGAAGAAATTTCTATAGTGATTTCGTCACTTTGATGAAATTTTTGTTCCGAGCGTATACCAGGAAACGGTTTCGTCAAAAACGCAGAACGCTTTGTGAAATTTGAACAGTCATTTTTTACAGTGCAGACAATGCTGGGACCCGAATCTTGGTCACACCAAGGCGAGCATTTTGTCCACAGAGTTACCACGCTCCAGTATCTGACTATTAAGAAAAATCTTAAACTATTTTTATCTTAAAAGTATTACTAATTGAAATAATATTTAAGTATAAAAACTTTTTAAACAATAGTGGCAAACCAGTATAAAAATGCTTGGCAACTATCTGAAAAATTATTAAAATTATATGTAAGGAAATATAAAATAATCGGGGAGAGTATCAATTGGACAATAAAATTGAATCACAGTTTTACATATATGGTGTCCAAAGCCGTAAAACAATTGCTGAAAAATAAGATTAAGTTGAGAAAATAATTTGAAAAAGAGTTAGAGTTATCGCGCTGTAAGCAAAACCGCAAACGGTTTTAATCCATTTATGATAAAGATGAAAACAGAAAAACCGTTTTGTCAACAAAATAGACTTCAGCCATGAAATATACAAAGAAAGTCTGTAAGAACGAGAATTTTTTGCAGTGTAAAAATAGTTTAACACTTTTTTTATGCAACCAGCAAAAAAAATAGTACTTATGAAAAATAGTTAGAACAATTTTGCGCCGTTTAGATTTTAAACTTACAAATTCCATTCGACATTTCTAGCCAGTAAATAGATTCCATAGATTTGTTATATTAATTTCGTAGATAAATCCAACAAAAAAATTTTGTCGACGAAACATTTATGGAGCAGCCAAAACCTAGTGAAAACTTTATTCTACTGATGTAAAAACTGATTTATTTTTACAAAACTGCGCCAAATGTTTTGGCCAATAAATTGCAAATTGCATAGACCTGAATGAGTTGAAACTTTAATGGCTAAGCAGGATGGCTTTTTAGTGTACTTTTTAAAAAGTGAATTACGTTTTTTTAACAGTGGTATATGCATTAAGCTCTTTCTGAGCTAAGCTTCCTTGATACAAATGAAAGTTTAAATAGTTCATTATTTAGGGTTTGACAAATTGATTATTAAGAATAATAAAATAAAGAAATTTATAAAGCATAATCTTACATGATTTAATAAACATACTTCAAAATATAAGACCTAATCATTCTCATATATTTTTTTACTAAGTTAACAGAAATAAAAGGAATTAATCAACACATTAATAAAACATTTTTTTAGCATTATTTTTATCGATTAAACATTTAAAAAACACTTTATTAAAAGGGCATGCTTATTCAACGTATATTTAAATTACCCAAAGGATTTCACCAGACAGGTTGCTATTTATAAGTGACGTATCCCAGAACATTTCCAAGTCTAGCCTAATAATAAATTAAAGCTTTTCATTCTCGTCTATTAAATTAAACCTGCAGTTCTTGACTTATCTTATGCTGCAGAACAGAATTATTATTTCAGGTGAAACACTTCAAATCTTTGTAAATCCATGTAGTTTTAATTTTTTTTTAAATTTTCTTCAACAAAGAATTGTAGATTTTGCAAACAGGAATTAGATTAGTGACATTAATTTTCTTGTATTTAATTTTATTTGAGATAATCGTCTTTTTTGCTAAGAGCGTATTGCAATAACCTGTTCTAATAGATTTTTCATGTGCATATTTGACATTAAGCAATTTGTAATTTATTCCTTCAGTATTTTAAATTAAATTTGTCATTTTAAAAAAATACTACATTTATATAGGGATAAATACTGATTTCATTTTTATTATTTATAATAAAAGTTTTACAAGATAACTTATTTTATTTTATTTTACAACCGGCGTAGAACAATCAATACATTTTTGAGTTTATGGCAGTCAATGTCCAACTCCATAGCCCTTTAAATTTGAACCCAACCCAGAAAACTATGAAATTTCTGTATTAAACATTGGGACAACTAGCTTCCTTGGAGGATTTTTTGATAGAATTGAAGCATGACAGCATGAACAGTATTTAAAATTGAGTTGCCTCTTAGGGAAGCGGGTGCTTTATCTCCTGAACCAACGCGGCTTATCTATTTTATTTCATTTTACCATCTCCAGTGAACAGTTGACCCATCTTTGAGTTTACGACTAACAATGTTCAACTCTGTAGCCTTGTGATTTTGAACACAAACCAGAAAACAAAAGAATTCCTACATCAAGTATTAGGAGAAAATAAGGATCTCATGGTAGGCCCAGTGGCAGAGGATTCTAACCCAGGATCGGTCTACTACAGAGAATAAATTTCACGGCAGCACCGTGGTTGAACCGGGGTCAAATCTTTTTATCCTCTGAATTATAGAATATAAATCGAACCAACTGTCTATAAGTCACAGTGCGAGATCCTGGAGTTCCCTAGTCTTATGAGTTGGGTTGGGTTCAAAATCGTCATTTTGTTGATAGTCGTAAACTCATAACTGGTTCGGCTTGTTATAAAATAATAATATAGCGTGAATGATTACGTAATTACAAGTTAATACCAAATGAAGCTTTCTTGCAAACTTTAAAGGATGTAGTTAAATTTTAACTCCAATAATTGATACAGCTTACACCAATCTGCATTTCATTGGTGAAGATGGTCTTGTGTTTCGAAGCTCTATAAATTAAGCAAATAATTAGAGTATATTTAAACTATTTATGACTAAAGTACTATGTGAAATGATAGTATCTCTCTCTCTCTCTCTCTCTCTCTCTCTATCTATATATATATATAGTCAAACAACGCTATAGTGAACCTTCAAGGGACCGAAATTTCGGTTCACTATAACCGGGTGTTCACTATATCCGTTACGCAGNATATATAATATACATATATATATATATGTGGCATATATATATATGTATATTCATATATTCACATATGTATATTCATACATATATATATTGTGGGCAATATATCATTCGTGAAAAAGTGATAGATGCAGTAATTTTCTTTTAAATATTTTTTTGTTTTTTTGAAAAAGTCAAAACCAATCGAACTAGCCCCACTTGAGTCTGAAATGGTTTTAATAAAATATTTTATATTAATTAAATAGGATACTAGTGGTAGATTAAAAATCAAGTTAGCTTAAGAAGAAAAAAATGTATGAAGGTGATATTAAATTAAATTTATGTAACAGTAACTATACTATTTAATTAATATAAAAGTATACTATTTAATTAAGTATACTATTTAATAATATAAAATATTTTATAAAAACCATTTCAGACTCAAGTGGGGCTAGTTCGATTGGTTTTGACTTTTTCAAAAAAACAAAAAAATATTTATAAGAAAATTACTGCGTTCATCACTTTTTCACGAATGATATATTGCCCACAAATAAACAATGAATATCTTGATTAAATCTGATAGTTTCTGGGTAAAACAGTTCAGTCTGATCAAGCTATAAAATTATCTATGATTCTAGTTGACAATCTCCCACAATGCACTACGATGAGGTTTCGAGTTGAGGAAACGTTTACGTCATAGATTTATCAGTTGGCGTTTCATCACAAATCACTTGATTTCACGACGAAAATATTCTCAAATTAACGAAATATAGCTCGAAGTTTCTGAATCATCAAAATCGAAAAAATTATTTCTGAGAGTGCAACAAAACTTTGCTATCAATACATGAGTTATAATGTGGATAATAGTAATTTGTTCATTTTAACAACTGTACATGCCAACGCTATATTTTCATGATCAAAACATCCCCAATTTGATCAGAGAAAAATACTACAGCTGAATACATTTTTTTTAGAATCTACAAAAGTGTTTACAACAATTAATAAGAGTAATAAAATAATGAAATTTTTAAAACGAAATATTTAAAATGAGACCATTACATTAAATTTGGTGTTTCTAATAAAAATATGAGCTCCAAAAAGATTACATTTCATAAAGACTGGCGTGAACTACCGATTAACTCATAAATGTGCCATTACTCAATTTTTCACGCAGCGTTATCACTCAACACTATTTCAAAAGAGATAGATTCAATCCGTTTTTGGATTATCTTTGCAAAACTTCCTTTTTTTACTATAAAACGCTACATACCCATACATATGTACCCTATTCTTCATTTCCAGGCTAATTATCTCGGTGCAGCGCGTCCATTAACGCTCACCGCCCCAAAATGTAATTAACTTAAGTACGCAAAAATTCATAAAAAGAATGACTGTAAGATCGATTATTGTTCAAACTTTTTTTTTTATTCTATTCAGTCAAATTTTTTGTTATTATTCCTTGTAAAATATCGGCATGCAAACTTTAAAAGAACCTAGACGAAGGTGAACTCAGTAAAAAATAATTTTAAGGGCCTTTATCGATATTTCTGAGGGTTGCAAGATAGGCGCCTGGAGTAGGGGGGGGGGGCGGTACTAAAAAATGGGAAATATTTTTCTTAATACGGGTTTTAATGCTTTTATTGTTCGCTGAAGCATTTATTGGCGATCGTTTTAACATACTTTTCTTCGGCAGAAAAAGAATATTCAACTCTTTGCGAAGAATAAACCAGTAATTTTCCAGCTCCCTCTTCATTTTTTTTTTCCGATGGAAAATTTATTGAACGAGGTCGTTAATTGTAACCATCTCATTTTAAGTGTTGTTGAAGTGTCCCTTTCGTGAACTAAGTTCGTTACCCTTATTTTTTAACCCGAAAAAAACTCCATAATATTTTTTTTTTTCCTCCGTTTTTTTAGATAATTCGAATTACGATAAGATCTAAGGTTCAGAAATATTGATGTTTCCCCGACGGGTCTCAATTTATTTTTCAAAATTTAAAGAGCGGAAATATATGTCAATAAGGTTTTTAGTACTTGTTTTTAATATGTTTAAAATTACTTATTTATTTGCATTCAAGGTATGAAAAGTATAAATATACGAACAGGTTGTATGTCAGTACTTAGAAATAGCTTTTTAAAGAAACCGTTTTGATGGCTATGCGTTTTATAAGTTAATTCTTTATGGAGCCTTTTCGTCCAGTAATGTTATGCTAAAATATTTCCTGTACTGCGATTGATTTATAAAAAAATAATCATTTAGCTTACTACCAAAGATAAATTTTATTGAAATTATTTATTTTATTTATTATTTTAGAGGGAATATTTAATATTTTATCCGCTGTAAAGAATCGGCCATAAACAAACTTCTGTGATTTTACGCAACGATATTTTTTTTAAAATTTAATAACCGGCATTGAATAGACTACTCAATTCTGAATTTATCACAGATCCGTCTACCATTGAGTATATTTTATGACAACACTGTAGTCAGCGCGAGTTGGAAGCAAATTTCGCATTGACCTGCCAACTCTGGAATACAAACCTAGGTTACCTCATTGAAAGAAGAGTGTTCTATTCCTTGAGCCAGCTTAGTCCAGACACTGATTTTTTTTTTATAACCGTCTGCGAACAGCCAACCCCATTTTGAGTTTACGACTACCAATGTTCAACTCCGTATCCTTGTAATTTTGAAAACATTCCAGAAAACAAGGGCTAAAGGGAGAAATCTTGCCTTTGTGATAAACTTTTTAATAAAACTAACCCGCATTTGCGTTACATAGAGAGGAAAACCACGAAAAAAACCCACGGTTAGCCTGATGGCAAGGGTATTCTAAACCATGATCCGTCTGCCACTGAGGATATTTTAAGTCAGCACTTTGGCCAATGCGTGCTGGTACGGAATTCGTATCAACAAGATTCGAACCCGTTTCACATCATTCAAAGGTGAGTGCTTTATCCCCCTAACCACCTTGGCTCACACAACAGAATTTGTAAATTATGCGTTTGTAACTAGAAATAAATTCGATAAGAAATGATTAAGTAACGCTTAACACACAGAATAAAAAAACTCGTCAGGATTGGAATTCCTTCCTGACCCCACGCTAACCTTTACTAATACCCACATTTATTTATGCATGCAAAGACTTTCATTAGCATTTTTGTGCATAATCTAAAATTATCAGAAGATGACAGCACAAAGCATAAATGGGAAAATAGCTTCTTTTCGACTTTTAAATATTAATGAAGATGTTGGATCAAATCCAAAGGTCTTCTAAAGGTTTTATTAAGATTTAAATTGAAATTAACATAAAATCAAACACATAAAGATAGTTTAAAAGGTAAACATTAAGTATGCGTTCGTAAAATCTTTATTATTAAACTACAGGGAATATTTTAGTTCATTTTAAGTAATTTATTTATTTTTGTCAATTTCACTCGCTAACAGTTCATGCTGCACTGATATAAGAAATATCCATCTAGATGCAGATTTTTGATTAAACGTTTTGTTTACCTTTATGGAAGTTTATACGCTATACCTTCTTCGTAATAAAGCTTAAATCCAATACATGGATAAAAAAAAAATTAATTTGCTGAATTGCATTATCGGGAATAAGAATGCATAAAAACTCATAATCCTTCAACACTAAGATGTAATTATGATAATTCCATCATAATGAGGAATTTTCATTTGAATATAGACTTATTTGAATTGTTAACAATGTTTGGTTGCTACCTTCCGTTATCTATATTGCTGCTTTATTTTTTTTTATCCATGCATCGAGATAAAAATTATGGATTAAACTACCAAAATATGGTAAAATTTACTTTGTTTCTGGCTCTGTAATGAAGCCTAAATCCAATACATGGATAAAAAAAATTTGCTGAACAGTATTACCGGGAATAAGACTGCATAAAGGCTTAATATCCTTCAACACTAAGATGCAATTATGATAATTCGATCATAATAAGCAAGTTCATTTTAGAATGGACTTATTTGAATTGTTAACAATGTTTGCTTGTGACCTTCCTTTATCTATATTGCTGCTTCATCTTTTTTTATCTATGCATCGAGATAAAGAGTAGGGATAAAACTACCAAAATATGGTAAAATTTACCTTGTTTCGGGCTCTCCAGGAACATCAGGAAGCTCGGCAGCTTTAACCAAAACGCTTTGGTAATGACTTTGGTAAAATTAACTATTAAACATGATTTAATGATATGTGAAAACATTTGGCAAATGTGGCAAAATTTGGCAATTTTATCATGATACTTCAAAGCATGGCATAAAAACGATTTATTCGATTAAATTTACTTTCAGTTTTGCATTTTTAACGAAATGAAAGGTAATAAGAACTATTTTGAAAACCAAAATTTCCAGTAAACCATTACTATATGAACGGAAAAATTACCAAATGAATGGTTTAAATACCGTATCTTTTAGTTTCTGTTATGAAAAGTATTAAATTTTTTATCAGAACTGTCATTACCATACAGAGCGATTATTTTACTATAATTTCTTTCTCCGCATGTTTTGTTTGTGTTCGCATAAAAGAAATTAATTTATTAAATCCTTTACTCCTTAATTAATAGAGCGTAAATAGTTCAAAGATTTATAATTACTCAGATACTTTAAAATGCAGTTAAGATATTAAAACAAAATTCACTGTCCAAAATTTTGAGATTAAAATTAAATGTACAGACTACTGATATTCCACGCAATATAATGACAACATTTTTACTAGTCTTGTAAAACCCTCGATTTCTAGTTGAGTGGACAAACTCTATAAATTTCAGATACAGGAAATATCAACCGAGGTTGATTAATGACTCAGTTTCTGTATAGATTTCCGGAAGCATGTCTTGGCATCCATTCATAGTCAGCACCTTTTGCTAGCACGTAACTATAGTTCCACTAAGAAATCCATCAACAGTCCTCTTCCACAAAGAGGAAGAATCTTTAGAAAGATCCGATAGTTGATACCCTCAAACATCAAAACACTTAACAATAAGTATCTTGCGAATTGCTATCGATTGCGGCGCCATGGAATCCTATAGAAACTTGAGATTGCAATAAGGGAAAGGGGCGCGGCCCGTAGTTCCATTTTTTGGAGGTGTTTTCCTTTTCAATTACTTTTTAACAGGCAGGAAGGAAAGGACAATAATGATGTCTTTTAGATAAAACAATAAATAATATATAAGGAATTGACATTATTGGATTTTATTTTGCCAAAATTTGAAAAGATTGTTTTGCGTTTTCCGATAAAGTGGAAACAGAAGTAAAGACAAATAGTTTTACTCTTTTCGAAGGGCAGTTATTGTACTGGAAATATAGAAATACAATTTGTCACAAATAAATAAAAACTAAAAAATATGCTTAGAAAAACTAGTTCTAGTTGCTGGCTTTGAATGTATGCAAGAAATGATAATTTGTATAATTATAGAGCGTAAAAAATAATAAAAACTGCAGTCGATCTTCGATTATAACGTGTCAATAATTCGTGCACATCTGTTTGCAGAGGTCATTTCCTTAGTGCTTTTCTTCAAGCTCACATAGTTTTAAAAATCTTTTTTTTTAATTATTTTAATAATTTTCTGTGTAAGTTTAGCTATACAGGAGGCCTTCAAAATGAAAAAGAAACACTGTTTATATAGTACTACATGGATTTAATCATTTTATTCGGTTAACAGAAAAGCAATTTTTCATTTGTTGAGTGTGGTTGCTTTGATTTTTTCTTTAAGATAACTGAGCATCGTAATTTTCTTTTTTCATCCTTTTAGTTTGATTACTATTACTGTTGAATGTGTTTTTTTTTTTTGAAATTCTGATAACATGCAATTTAAGTTCAACTATACAAAGGAGGCCTTCAAAATAAAAGAAACGCTCTTTATACTGCATAACTACATAGAATTCCTTATTTTGTGAGGTTAACACGTTTTCGTTTGAAGTTAGTTGCGTTGATATTGCGTAAGAAATCTTAAAATTATAATTTTATTATTTCATCCATTTATTTTAATTACTACTTGTGTAATTTTTTTAATTATTACAGTAATATGCTGTGTTAATTCAGCTATACAGGAGACCTTCAAAGTAGAAAAATACTTTTTATACAGTATAATTACATCGAATGGGTCATTTTATGTGGTTAACAGAAAAGCAGCAATTTTTTATCTGTTGAATTTAATTGCTTTGGTCTTGCTTAAGAATACTTAAAATTGTAATTTTATTCTTTCTTCTATTTATTTTCCTTATAATTAATGAAATACTGTGTTTTTAAATTATTCTAATAATATGCTATATTTATTCAACTTTACAGGAGCCCTTCAAAATAAAAAAAAACACTCTCTATTCTATAGCGTAACTACATAGAATTGATTTTTTCATGTGGTTAACAGGAAAACACTATTGCTTGAAATTAGTTACTTTGACATTGTTTAAGAAAATCGCAATTTTTGTTGTTACATCCCTTTTCACTATTACTAATGTAGTTTGATCATAACTTGTAACTGTTATTTTCTTAAAAGGAACTTGAAATGTTATTTGTTCAAGAAAAGTATTATATAGTAGTGCATGCAAAAGCGGGTGACAATCGTACTTTCGCTAAATGTAAATTAATGAAATAAATTTCAAATGAAAATAGCATCAGCCAGCGATTAAAGATTGGTTCATGATCTACTATAATTGACGCTAAATCAGAATAGAAGCAAATGTGTACCGCTACCTGAAACACTAGTGTTATTGAATTTTAAAATAAAATATATTTATACCTGTTAGAGAAAAAGACATTTTATAAATATGTATAGCAAAATTAAATGTACATTGCATGTAGCATTATTATTTAAAAAAAACTATTTTTTATTCAGAATTTATTAATAAAAATATATTTAAAATTTAAATATCTCTATAATCTGAATACTTTGATTGTTAAAATAGGTGTGGACCTAAATACTTAAGGTAATCAAGGAGAGAAAATATTCTAGTAAAATTACCGTGCTGTCTAGTTATGACATTTCTGATAAGAAAAAATCCATAATTCTGATTAATAAATTTATAATATACGGTATTTAAGACAATCGCTTGCTAATTTTTCCGGCCATATGGTAACGGTGCACTGGAAATTTTGGGTTTCAAAATTATACTTCTCATTACCACTCATTTAGTAACAAGTACAAAACTGAAAAGCAAAATCAGCATAGAATAAATAATTTTATACCATGATCAAAAGTATCACGATAAAATTATCGAATTTTACCACATATTATAAACCATGATTTATTGTCAATTTTATCAAAATTATTACCAAAGTGCTTCGATAAAAGTTACCGGTTTTTTGGTGTTCCCGTAGTATCAGAGAAACATTCAGTTTTACTATATTCTGGAAGTTTTGAACATACATTCATTTTTGAAAGCGTAGGTTGCACTGTATTTTTAAATTGCAAGCAGGTTTAAGTATAAAAAAGGAACATTAACGACATGGTTTTTTAAAATAAGATTTTAATTCTCAGCACCATTAAACAGATCGTTTGTATTAGGCATTTAAATAATTAAATTTGTTTCAATGACACAAATTTAATTCTCCCAAAATTTCTTTTACTTACTATATATAGTTTTAGGTTTTCAAAAGAAAATTTATCTTCCAGTATATAATTTTGGTTCTTAAATAATTAACTTTGTTTCCAAGAATATTATTGTAGTTCTTATAGTTACAGGCTCTGAATGAACAGAAATTTTTGAAATAAATATAGTTGTATGACTCAATTAATTTATAACTTAAAATTTATAATATTATTATATAATAAAATTAATTATATTAGCAACATGGATTAATCATTCAGTTCCGTTAGGGATGAAAGTACTCAAAGTGAAACACAAAAATTACATTGATTGGCATGCCAATGCAGTCTAGAATATAGTATTAGTATTTGATTTTTGTTTCTCTTTTTTTATCAAGTTTAACACTATCTGCAGTTGTGTTTTTGTACAGTTTGTTTACAGTTGCGTACAGTTTGTTTACAGTTTCGTTTTCGTGCAGTTGCGTTAAAGAAATGTTGCAATTCAGTTCTGAGCTTTATATAAGTGCAAAACATGCTTTAGAAATATGTGCATTTACATTAAATATGACTGCTTCCCAAATATTTACTGCTATGATTATAGGAATTTATCGATTTATTTAAAACAGCTTATTTAAAAAAATTATTTTTTTTGAAACATACACTTAAATAATTGGGAATAAATAGTTAAGTTAGTTTTTTATCTGTGCTTGGCCCACACATAGAAATATAAAACCATATTTCATGCATCTTAAAATTTCTTGTAATCCTTTATTTCACCTTGTTCAACAAAAATATTCAAAATTTTATTCAGTTACAGTTTGGCAATAAATTAAATAAAGAATGAAAATTTATACCAAATTTAAAATCTGCTTGTATAAGAGAATATTTAGAAGACGTCGCTTTTTTTATTTTTAGTGATGTCGCTTTTTTTATTTTTAGTAAAATGAATAAATTAGGTTTAGACAAACATTTAATGTATTGCAGCAATAACTTTCTTTTATTCGTTCATAGTGTTATATAACTCATTGAGAATAACAATATTTTACTTAATAGATCCATTAACCAAAAATGAAATTTGCTTACTCGAAACGTTTAGAAGTTATTTTATTTAGCTCTTGCCCTCAGTAAAACTTTTAACCATCAAAGCTTAACCTTACTGCATAATTAGTCCATTTATATATTTGAAATTAAATCACAGCCGGAAGCCTAAATAAGTTGATTTCGAAATTGATCTTTAAAATTTGCTTTCGAAAACTTTCGAGAGTGAATCTGTAAATCAGCTCAAAACTTGAAACTATATGAAAAGAGCCTCAAGGAAAGATGATACAAACTGCTCCGGCTTATTTCTCTCTTGAGTAATTTTCCTCGCTATAAGAGTGCTAATGTAGCCCAAAAAGTATTCATAGAATTCATAACAGCTCCAGAGCAAAAGCATATTTTAATAGGATTTGCAATTGGGGAAATATGCATGAGTGACTATCACTAATAAACTTAGAATAATTGCCATGTCAAATTGTGTAAGCAAATGCAAGGTGGTAAATTATATATTGAAAGATTAAGAGTTATTACGCGTAATAATTTGTTAATTGTCATTGAATGATGTAAAAAAAGTAGTTATTTTACATCATTTTTTATAAAAAAAACATTCGAATATAAATTTAAAGGCAATCGATAGTAATAAGAAACATCTGTAAGATCTAAAGGGTATGATGAAAACTGCCAGAATATAGTAAAATTTAACGTTTGGGGGAACAGCAAAAAGCTCGGTAAATTTTCACCAAAGCACATTGGTAATAATTTTGGCAAAATCAACAATTGAACATGGTTTTATAATATATGATAAAATTTGGTATGTGTAGTAAAATTAGATAATTTTATAACGATGCCTTAGAACATGGTATAGGTACCATTTATTCGGTAAAATTTACTTTTAAGTTTTTTATTTTTTAACTAAATGTGGGGTAATTAAAGCTATATTTTTAAAAATCAGAATTTCTGGTAAACCGTGACCATGTAAATGGAAGGAACCGTAAATTAGTGGTCTAAATACCGGATATTTTGATTTCATTAACCAGAATTATGTTGTTTGTTTACCAGATATGCCTCTACCATACAATATGGAAATTGTACAATAATTTTTTTCTCAATGTGTTTTTGCATTAGAAACGTAAAACTGATATATTGATGTTGTTTGTGCTCTATTAAACATTGATTCAAAAATCATTTTCAATGACTAACCCGATCAGCTCGTCGCTCAACGAGTGAAACTTGTTTACATTTATCTAAAATGAAAATTGGAGTCTTGCTTAAACAAAAATTGGAGTATTAAATGGTTTTTTTAGAAGGAGATATAGTATGGAT
The DNA here is from genome assembly GCF_043381705.1 of Parasteatoda tepidariorum. Taxonomy (NCBI): domain Eukaryota; kingdom Metazoa; phylum Arthropoda; class Arachnida; order Araneae; family Theridiidae; genus Parasteatoda; species Parasteatoda tepidariorum. The sequence continues at coordinate 43,738,111 of NC_092214.1, read as the reverse complement.
AAATGTCATTGATATTGATAATAAAAGTACAGGTATCAGATTTAATTTGGTAAGAATTTAACTAAAAAAAAAGTTCTAAAGTAAAAACTTCCTATCAGTTAATTTAGCCGTATTTTCACAGTTTTTTTTCAAAAATAAATTTATATTAATTTGTTTAATCATTTAAGTACTTTGCTTTATTACTCAGAGTTAGAACTCTAAATTAATATTTTCACTGGATAATATTTAACTCTCCTGATATGAGAGCAACCGCAATTCGGAAACTACCGTCCCAATTGTTCCGAAATTATGAGATCTTAAATGTTGATACATTGTTTTGTGTACTTTACTGTAATTCTGGAAATATTTAAGCAAATTGCAAACAATTTCAAACACGACTGCCAAACTCGTTTTTTCCGAGCAAAAATAGATTTTTTACACGTTAACATTCAAAAAGTATACGCATTAAAAAGTTTTGTTTTTGCTACTGCAAAAATATCTCAAAGCTTTATAAAGAAAGCAAATAGAGAGTTGAATTATTTTCAGTGTGTTTAGAATTATCTGAAAATTTATTATAAATAATAATAAATTATTTTTCGATACTTTTTTTAATATTTGGCTAATGTGGCGCAGTAAAAATAAATTACAAAATCTAATATATTAATTTTAACCCGATGGTGGTTTAGCAAATGAGCAAAAATTGGAGAATGCTTCTCCCCTATACACTATTCCTTTATCTATTAGCATATAAAAACCAGTTTTTCTATGCAGAGAAGAATGCACGCTAAAATGCGACTTTTTATGCGCAGAACCTTCAGTAGGTTAATGCAATAAAAGATAATTAAAGATTTCACCGTAAGATGTTCATAAACGATTTATCTGTGTAAGAAAGAATGATACCATGCAAAGCATTAACATTTCTTTAAAATTAATTAAACATATTACTCAAACATAATGGCAATCTACGACCTAAACTCCTTTTCCCTATCAATAAAAATTATATTATATTAGTTTTATACAATTATCTGCATTCAAGTGCAACAATTTATGAAATTAAAATCATATGAAAGTGGGTCCTCGTTATGAATTACTAAGCTTCAACAATCTAATTAAATTTATGTTTCTTTTAACAATGATATTAAATTGTTTATTTATCTAGTTATCCAAATAATAAAAATTTCAGCTCTTTAATGGCATCTGACATTATATTTGTGAAGATAGTTTCATATTTGACATGAATTCATAAAACAACATAAGGCAAATGATGTTTAAATTTGTTTTAATTCACGACGAAATGCTTTACGAAAGTACGAATGTTTTGCTAATTTTATATTATAATATTTGCTAACGAACAATAAACAATATACGAAATATTGCAATTCTTAAATACGACTCCTTTCATAATATAATTATGAAGCTTATAATAAAGTTTGCAAAAACAAATAATAAAATAAACAAACATTAAAATAAACGAACATTAAGCGAGTATCAAGTTTAATAACACTTTCTCGGCTATTTGATAATTGTCGCGTTAAATTGTATACATTAATTTTTGTTTTAGTTTCTTTTTCTTTTTTTCTTTTTTTTGAGTTTTTCATTTTTGGGGGATTTGTGTGCTGAAACTCTTGTTAACTACCACTTTAAATAATTCAACTAACATCAATAACAGAATATGAGGAATAATCCAACTAGCACCCAAACACTACATAAAGGAAAAATATACACAAAAGAAAATACATAAAACGAAAATTTAAAAAGAAAGTAAAGACAAACATAGCAGGTCATCAGAAGGTCATTACCATACTGCCGGTGCGAGAGCAGTTTCTGCCGTCTGTGCATTGTTAAAATTTTCATTATGAAATTATGGTGAGATAACTGGCAGCTGTATGTCCATCCGATTAACAGTAAAGTTTACGGTAAAGAACATTATTTTTCTTTAGGGTTTTTTAACCATTTACAAAAAAAATGGTTATAAAACCATGAATACAAAATTATACGGTTTTTAATCCATTTACAACTAGCATTTTTTAAAAACGTAAAAAAAAAAAAAAAAAAAATTGTTTAACTGGACATAGCATCTCGGCTTTTCGTAAGGTAAAGGGCATTGGAGAGTGCCGGACACTGGAAATTCTTTATGTGTTGAAGGGAAAAGAGAAAATTTTGTGGTGTCTACACTAGGACTCGAACTCCAGTTCTGCCGGTCATGAGTTTGACAGATAAGCCCGCGCGGCTATGATATGTACGCAGTTGCAAAGAACTAAGTACACTGAAGAGCCAAAAAAACTGGTATACCTGCCTAATATCGTGTAGGGTACCCGCGAGTACGCAGAAGCGCCGCAACACGACGTGGCATGGATTCGATCAATGTGTGAAGTAGTGCTGGAGATAATTGACACCATGAATCCTGCAGGGCTGTCCATGAACCAGTGGGAGTAAGAGGGGTCGGGGATATCTTCTGAACATCACGTTGGAAGGCATCCCAAATATGTTCAATAAAGTTTAAATCTGGGGATTTTGGTGGCTAGCGGAAGTGTCTAAATTCGGAAGAGAGCCGCTGGCAACCAAAATCCCCAGACATGAACTTTATTGAATATATTTGGGATGCCTTGCAACGTGATGTTCAGAAGATATCCCCACCCCCTTTTACTCCCACTTATGGACAGCCCTGCAGGATTCATGGTGTCAATTATCTCCAGCACTACTTCACACATTGATCGAATCCATGCCACGTCGTGTTGTGGCGCTTCTGCGTACTCACGGGTACCCTACACGATATTAGGCAGGTATACCAGTTTTTTTGGGTCTTCAGTGTAGCTTCCTTCGGTGGTTTTAGTTGATGCGATAAAATTCTGGTTGCTTAATCGTATTTGGTGAAAGCAGTTAATAAACAGTTTTTCTCAAACTTAACAGTTTGATTACCATTTTATTTATGGCTATTTGACTGTTTTGGATTAAATATGATAAAATAACTAATCAATAAATTGCTATTTAATCATTTTTTCCGAAAAATTTCTAACAGTGTGGTTAAACACCACATTCAACCATACAAACAACCATTGTGTGCGTTTAATTTCTCTTACTTCCCAAATCTCAATCTTGCTGAATAATGTATTTAATATTGTATGTAAATCTTTATGAATATTTCAATATTTTCTCTTAAAAAACCTAGTTTTTAGTGTTTTAGTTTTCGACAAAAATGTACACGTTTATACACCACATTTAAGCTTGAATTGAAAGCTTAATTAGATGCATGAAAACCAATTAATGTATGGAAAATATGAGAAAGCATATGATGAGACTCAGTGAATACGATTTGCTTAATGATACGTTTTTCTAATTAATTTCCCATTTTTAAAGTTGATGAGGTTGTTAAAAAAAGAGAACATAATTACATTCAAATCAATTTTATTCTGAAAACCGCAATCATTCCTTTTTGTTGTTTTTATCTTTTCCAAAGAATAATATTCATCAGAAATTTGGGACTGGATGGGCAATTCAAAGATAAGCTCGGGATTTTAATTTAGTTTGCTTGTTTTTCCTCTTTTTTTTTAGTTATCTTAAAAAAATCAGCATAAACGTGCGTTTGAAATGAAACGAAGAGGTTATTTCACGCAGGGAAATTTCTCTGTCGTAATGTTTTGTTCGAGCAATAACATTGCACTGTTTAACATATTGTTAAAATTCTGTTATGTTTGCGTTATTTGTTTAAGGAATGTATTGTGGTTCAAATTTATGAATTGATTTTAGATAAAGGACGAGTTCAGAATTAATTTTGATTACAAATAGAAAAACAAAATGAATATATTATTTATTGTAGTATATTGCTCAAACTGATTGTAAACATTCTATAGTCATTTTGATTTAGCAATTTTTTATCTTTCACCATTTTTGATAGCAGAAATTTTTCTTAAAAAAGACGAATTTTAGAGGATGATTTGAACCTCATTGTACAGTTTTTTTTAAAAAAGTCTGACATATCAAACTAATAATTTTGCAGTATAACACATTGTGGCGAATGAATTCTGTAATTGAGTTTCCTTTTATTAACTTTCTTTTACTTTTTCGAAATTTAAGGAGTTACCGTGAATATCGAATTAGGTAGTATGTCGTCTTAAGAGATTAATATCGACAACTTCTGGGTTTTAGAAAACCTTAGGTTAGGGTTAGATGACCTTATAAATTTTATCTTCATTTTCATATATATATAT
>NC_092214.1:43698630-43733851 GCF_043381705.1 Parasteatoda tepidariorum | reverse complement strand
CGCGAAGTCGAGCACTTTACGGTAGCACAGTTTAACGAGGACCAATACCGCACACCCTCGGTCCCTACGCAGACTGATCCAAGTGGTCACCCACCCGCACACTGACCGTAGCCAGTGATGCTTCACTTCGGTGATCTGCTGGGGGTAAAATAACGGAAGCACTTCTATACTAATATATTATTTCATATTTTTTGATGGACCAACAATAAAATACAAACGGGAAAAAAAATTGAACACCCAATGCCAAAAAATGTAGCAATAGATTTGTGACTTGTAACAGTTATTTTGGTTTTTATCTGCAATAATTACACAGAATCTTGTAAGCCTTGCTTAAGCATTCATGAAGCCATGGACATATTTATAAAAAAAATAATAAAAACAATTGTCTTACGCTTTTTTGCTATATCTTTAAAAACATTCAATAAAAGTAAACAAAATTTTTCAAATAATTTAAAATTAATTACAAAATTTTTGCTTTAAGTTAGAAAATAATTCGTTTAAAACTGCCCAAGATATGAGCTAGTTTAAGGGCAATTAATTCACGAATTCATTGCTTTACTACTTTTCTGAACAAATTAAAATTATCAGTAGTAAAGTAGTCACAGAAAATCCTTTGAATCTTTAAATAACTATTTCTCAAAACACAGTTTATTAAAAAATTATATATGAAATATTATTTATAATTTTAAATTTTGCGAAACTAAATATCTTATAAATTAGAATTAATAATTTAAAACAATTTAGCATTATTCCTTACATAAGTATAAAATAACTCAATATTATACGATACAAAAGATTTTTTTTTTGATTTTTAAGTAATTTAATATAAAGGAAAGAAATTAATTATATAATATTAAATTAATTCGAAGTCCAACCGAAATTATGAATTAGCGAAAGCAAAGGAAATATAAATTACTTAATTAATTAGGAAGGATGATAATGTTTAAATTACGAATATATAGATTGTGCAAACTTTTAACTTTGCAGCAAAATATATAGTTAATATAATAGTTTAATTATTAATAAAGCAGTGTTTGATAAAATAAGGTGAGAGAGTAAAGAAGGTTTATAAGAGTAAAATAAAATACTTCATTTACTTTTGTTTATGTTCTACAAGGTAAATAGATCAAGTTTTGAAATAAGATATTAATTTAATGTAGTTATTTTTCTAAAATAATTTCAATTAAAGCACACAAAGCTCTGAATAACAAGTAATATCTGATAATTCCAGAATGCAAAGTGGGTGGTAGTGTAGCCCATGTGGTGTAGGCCTTAAAAATATAAATATTGACCAAATGGTCAATATTCAATTGTTCAATATCTTACAAACCAAGAATATCGACCAATGGTCTATATTCTTTGTTTGTAAAATAAATTCGGCCATCATGAGCAGTAACTTTTGGTAAAATGAGTTGTATTAGCCCTCATTCCATGAGTAACAAATTCAAAGAATCATATTATTAAAGTTTTCAATTTTTCTGATTCCTTCACGTTATTGACATCTGTACGAGATTAAGAATTTAGAACCACTAAAGCGGTTAGAGACAATCAATTAAAAGAATGACCTCTAATGAGTTAAATGAAATTGAACATTGAACATTCAAATGAAATGGGACCGTGGAACATTGGACACATAGTGAGCCTAGCTTTAAAGTTTGTAAACGTAAAAGGTTTTGGAGGAACAAAATGGTTGTGTGAAAAGAAAAGAAAATTGAAATTCATAAATCCAACATTGCGCATTCACTTGAAATTAATAAAACGAACAAAACAACGCTTTTCTGACTGCTAGTTTTTCCTCTTATATGTTCTATTTATGATTTTAAAATAGTCTAATTGTATAAAAAAGTAGATGTTTTTTAATCCACAGTTGAAGAATCGAAGGGGTTTGAAGAAAAATGTGATGTTTACCTGACGTTTGAAGCTTAAGCTCCCGTTTCAGGAATAAACTATAAAACTTAAACTGATTTTTTTTAGGAAAAATCTTTTATTCTGCTTTACATGTACTTTATCAAATGGAGGAATTCTGAGAAAGTTTAGAAAATATTGTCATTTGATATAGTGGTGCCTAATCAGTAAAAAAAAAAAAAGAAACAAGATTTTTAAATTTCCCCATTTTTCTTTTTGAATGACTTTCAGTTACGTAACAAAAAAATATCTTGCAACCAATTCCCATTCTGAAACTCATGGAAACCATCAACGTAAAGTTTGTATAAAAATATATTTCAAACGTTTATAACTGAATAAGAATCATAGATGTTAAAAATGCATTTTTAAGGAAAAAAATAAATATAAATTTACTTACCAAATGAAAGGACAGCATTGTTCCGTCTATAGTGCTTTACATTATTAAACTCAAAATGTGAAATTTTCTTCCTAGTATGCTCTTTTTTCTTGTAAATTAAATATTAAATAAATCTTTAATGTTATATTAACTTGCAAAAAAATTTTTACTTTTTTTTTGTGTTTTGGAAAATTGTCTTCACATGAATATTATAATATTTTTTTTCATTTATGCATAATATCAGACGAATTTTTTAAAGATATTTCATAACAGGAAGCTTAGATATGTACTCAAGTAAGCTGTTTTATATTCTGAATATTAAAATAATAAGTTTTCTATTTTACGATATATTAAAGTTTTTTGAAAGGAAGAGTCATGAAAGGAATGATTTGCGCAATCTTAAAAATATTATCATAAAATATACAAATTAATGTTTATTGTGAGATTATATTTCATAATTAAATATATATTTATGGATAAGAAAAAAATTACATAAATTCTGATTTGATATCTCAAATGTAATGTTTAAACTTTGCTTTTACTAATTTCACAAAAAAAAACATTGGACATTTCGAAGTATTTTAAAAAAACGAATAATTTTTGATAAACTTTTATATTATAACATTGATTTATAACTTTTGATATTTATATTTCTTTAAGAACACTTATTGAAAGCTTACTTCTCAACCAACTATCTTGCTATTAAAAAAGACAATTGAAGGCAATAAAATTAAAAACTGACAAATTACTAATAAAAATATTAAAATTCAATGCAAGTTAGAAATTTTTAAAAGTGTTTTTGTTACGCGCATACGTGTCGCATAATAAAATATGCATTAGTGTCGTATTTATTGGGAATACAAATTAGTTCGGTCCGTTTTTAAAAGATGGCTCTGCTGTTATGAATGTTTCATAGTGACAGCTGGTTTCGGTGGTTTCAGAGAGGTTAAATATCTGTCAATAATATTCAGTTTATATCGCTTTGAGTTTCATACAAAAGCCACGTTTTTTACTTTGTTGAATATATAAAATTTTGGGGTAACTAAGCACCATTTGCGGGAGGTTTTATGTTTCTGCTTTAATAGGAAGAAAAGTGCAGCTGAAGAGCATCGAATTCTTGTAGAAGTTCATGGTGACCATGCTCCAACTGATAAATCATGTAGGGAATGGTTTCGACGTTTCAAAAATGGTGAATGGTGAATGAAGAATGGTGAATAGTATACTATGTTTCTGTATACTATGAGCTGCTACAACCTGGTGATTCCATTACGGGTGATTGGTATGGGCTACAATTGATTCGCTTGAGCCGTGCATTGCGAGAAAAACGGCCGTAATACGAGCAAAGACATGACAAAGTTATTTTTCTGCATAATAACGGCCGGTCTGATGTCGCAAAAGTCGTAAAAAATAATTTGGAAACGCTCAAGTGGGATATTTTACCTCACCCACTGTATTTGCTGGACATTGTTCCTTCTGATTACTGGCTGTTCCGACAGATGCAGCACGATTAGGCAGGTCACCAGCTCTTTTCTTTCGAAGAAATTGAAAATTGCCTCTTAACTTGGATCGTCTCAAAAGACGAGACATTTTTTTGAGATGGAATTCGAAAATTGCCTGGGAGGTAGTAAAAAGTAGTAGCCAGAGATTGACAATACTTTGATTAATCTGTTCATTCATTTTGTTCTGAAATAAATGCATTTTTGATCACAAGAAAATGGACCGAACTAATTTGTACACATCAATTTTTTCAGTGAGACGGAAATTTATTTTTAAATTTTTGTCTTTATATTTAATTATATGAAAGATAAAATATTTTTTCAACCTCTAAATGATTTGAACGTAAATGCTAGATGTCATTACTTAATTATATGTAACTGCTATTTAAAAATTTTATTACAATTGATACTTTGAGTGCAAAATTTTTTTTTCCGTTTTGAAATTAATGAGCAAAGAGTACTTTTTTATATTTTTCTGAAATTTAGCTTTCTCATAATGCGTAACATTGAATTTCTTTTATATTTTTATTTTTACAATCTGATTTAATAAAACGTGTGACTGTTGGTTCAAACATAATGATATGTTGATTTTAAAATTATTTGAAAATTAATACTAAAATTATCACATTTTCATGATCATTAAAATATTTTGGACATACTTCGTCAACATATAGTCTGATTATCAGTTAAAACTAATTTTGAGTCAAATTTTTAAAAAAAATTAAATTTTAAAAACAGATTTGGTTTATTTTTATTTACAAATTTGAATATCCAACAATATTATGAATTCTAATGTGCAAGGTAAAAATTACTGTACTTACTCTGTGACTGCTAATGTTTAGAGGCCTAAGATACGGGTCAAAAAGTATTTTCTCAGGAGCAAGATCCACTGGTGATTGTCTCCTCCCTTTTGTACACAAACTCCATTCAGGATTTAAGAGACCCCAGAAATCAGGACCTGAAATATTGACAACAAAAATTAATGTTGATAATTCAAAAAATATTTTTTGAAAGTAGACAAGGGATAAATATTTTCATGCTGTTTGAAATGTATTTGAGCATTGAAAAACACAGTTATATAAAAGAAAAATAAGGACGCAATATAATTAGCTGTAAATGCATTTTGTGCAAAGCTTTCATTCCAAATAATTTTTGCATTGGGGATAGTAAAGTAAGACCATGAAGCTAAGATTCGAAGGCCTATTGACTCTGAAAAAAGTAATTCAGATAATCATTGTTTAGTTTTGTACAATAAATCCTTCTTGAAAAGTCATACATGCACTACTTTTTATACATGTTTTTTTTTAGAAAAAGTCAAACCATCCTCTCTCCTATATAATACATATTTCTCTTTTTATAACAACAAGTTAAAAAAAAGTCAATTTATGTTACAAATAAGCATATGTAAGCGCGGAAAACAATTCACGCAAAATTACTGTACTTGTATGGTAAAAAGTTTGATAACCAAACCATTTTTGGTAATAAAACTAAAATATACGGTATTTTAACCACTAATGTGGTAATTTTTCCTTCATATGGTAACGGATTACCAGGAATTTTGGTTTTAAAAATAATAATCCATATTGCCACCTCTAGTACAAACACAAAACTGAAAAGTAAATTTTACAAAATAAATAGTTTTGTACTCTGTTTTAAGTTATCATAATTGAATTACTAAATTTATCTACATTTACTACCTAGCAGCATGGTAATAAAACCATATTTTACTGCTGATTTTATTAAAAGTCATTACTAAAGCACTTCGGTAAAAAAATTTCTTGATTTCCAGTGTTCTAACGGATTCCGAAACACGGTAAATTTTACCGCATTCTGGTATTTTTGATCATAATTTTTTCTCAATGAGAAATACAGATGCGCGTATGATTACAAACTTGTATATCGATGCTAATGAGGAAATAATCATAAAAACAATCTGTAAACAATCGTTTTGTTGTGTACCATAATATATGTTCCTTGAAGCGTGCTATTTGTTTTTTTACAAATTCAGTATTGTGTAAAATGACCTTATATTTTAAGTTCAAGTTCAACCAAAGGAAGAATACTGCTATCAAATTTAATAAGTCTTAATTTGTACTATAATATAGCTCAATGTGGTTCTTTATTAAGGTTACATTAAATTTACACACCACTACAATATCAAAACATTAAGACATGCATTAAAAAAAAGACAATTCCTTACAAATGTGTATAACTTTTATAAATAAAAATAATTAAGAAATAATTCCTCTTCTCAGAAAACTTTAGGTAAAGACCTTTTGAATCTTAAATGAAAATGATATTTTACACTTTTTTTTATAGTTCTGTAACTGAATAAAACTAAGACAATTAAACGAAAATTTACAATGCTTTAAAAAACAAACTAAGCTATTATAAATTATTTTTAATACTCGTGACAATACATATTTTTTTTTAGATTTTTATCATTTTACGTTTCAGTTAATCGTTTAAGTCTCTAATATTTAAATACATTTGCCTCCAGAGGCCTCTCCCTTTTGCCTTTTTATCCTTTTTTCAAACAAATGACCAAAAAAAAAATAACATTTCTAATCTTACTTGAAGCCGTTTATATACCAATCAAAATAAGCAGCCTGATGACAAGCAAGCAAGCATGTTCATAGAAAAAAATATTCCAAAACGAAGAAAGAGCAGATTTATTACCTAATTTGCGAGTAATTCTTTTTCTTACTCCACTGGAAGTGATTAAATACCCAGTGGAGCGTAGTCTGAGTTACGGATCGCAATATTCATCACGATTCTGGGTCATATTTAAAGCTACGCAAAACCTAAAATAAAATATCAAAAAGAAAAGCGTTATATTCATTATCTTTCCCCTTGTTAAAGTTGAAATTTAGTGGCAATAGGAAAAGTGTCTTTATATGCATCTGCTATAGCCCATTCCGTGCATCTGCTACCTTTTCAAGGAAGTAACAATCTCACTGCTTCTCTACAATTCATCATAAATGGCTATCTTAAATTTGCAATCTAAGTCGGAAAAATTTAAGAAACTATTTTTCGAGGAATATTTATAAAAAGATTTCATAACGTGCTATCATACATTGTAAAGGATATATTAAGCATTAAAAATGTTTGCTATTTTTAAATAAATTTATGAATTTAGATTTAAGCACTTAATCCGAACTTAAAAATAATTTATAGCTAATTAAAACAGGCTCTAAAAATGTCGTTTAACGATGCATTAACATTCCGTCTACACCTTAAATTTATATATTCTTTTCTTTCTCGGGATAATATCTGAGTTTGTTTCAAATAGCTAAATTAAAATTACTCCCTAAAAATATTTCATTTCAATTTTCAACAAATTCTTTATCAAATTCTTCATCGTTGAAAATGAAAATTTCTAATTATAAACATTATAAACGGAAAACATTTTATTAAATTTTGCTTTGAGCCCACTCTTGATAAGGGCTCCGTTTGAAGTATTTGATCAATTTAACCAAATTTTGACAGTATATGTGAAAACCTTTCCATAGGTCTTCAGTGTTTATCGACATCTGCTTACAAACATCACTGTCCACAAGAGAACGATCAGATTAGGGGACTGGGGTGGCTACTCTGATTAGAGCCAAAAAGTTGAACATCAGATTTGTTGGTCCTGATACCCTCTGCCATTGTTCTTTGGTTCATTCCTTATGCTTTTATTGCCCAGGAGCATTTTTTTTATTTTTTTCAGCTCAAAAAGGCATTTATTCATAACTGTGCAAATATTATTTTTAGTGAATTATAATTCACTCCAATGTTTAATTAGTTTATACAATTAATGTTGTTAATCATTATTTGAAATTATACGCTTAGATTAAATAAGTGTGGTTGAATATTATACACTTTTATGAGGCATTAATTGTTTTTAAAGTGTTATCGTATATGTTAAGAGAATATTTGTAATTTAGTAACATAACCAAAATTTAAAAAAAGGGTTTGTACAATCTAAGATTTTGACAAAAATATCAATTGTGCCTGTTATATACTCGAAATGGTTCGATTTAAATTTGTTAAATTTAATTGTAAAAAAGTAATAATTTGTTAATTTGTAAAAAAGTATAAATTTGTTTGGGAAATTGAAAGTAACTGATGATAAAGGATTTTCTCTTGCACCATCGATATAAAATGTAAACTGCATAAAAAATGTATTGTATCAATACCAGTATAAAAGCCTTAGTTCAGGCACTATCCTTATAATATTGAAATTATCGCTTTACAAATAAATACATAAAACATGATTTTGTTTTCTTTTCATTGTCAATTCAATTAAAGAAAATTTAAGCTGCACTGAAAATTTTCCTGTTTAATTTTTTTTATTTAAATTATTAAATTGAACAAAAGATAAATTTAGTATGAAAATTTAGCCTGTACTGTATTTAAATACTGTACATATGAGGAAGATTAAACTGAAATAAAATTCGCTGATATTGCAAATAGCCTCACAAAGATCTGTTAAAGGAAAATAATATGAAATATTATCGCTGTGAAAACTATTTCGGTATGTTATTATGAAGCACATTGACCACCGTCCATTTTCACATATAGTTTTGCGAAACTTCAATAATATTCGCAACCTGACATGTACCTGAATTCCTAACCAGAAACTGAAATCAGTGTTGTGAGAATTTGTACTTATGGCTTATCTTGCCCGTCCGATTCAATGACACTGACGATGATTAAGCCAAAGATAAAGCGATATTCACAACTCGAAGATCTCTTTAACTGCCCTCTTTAGTCTAATCCGGCCTTCCAGCTTGAGTCCTTTTGATTCACTGCGGTACATAGAGTTCCAAATTCCTAAAGCATTCTAAAGCAGGCCTACCTCCTTCCCTGCCTTTGTCAAACCTCAGTTTTGGGCACTGAGCTATAACCACAGGAGAAGTGCTATAACTGCCGACGAAGTAGGATTATGACAGGTGAGGCGTAGTTTAATAGTATAACTACGAAAGGAGTAACCAGTACAGACAGACGAAGCGCTCTCATTATAACAGTTAAACGTACCGCTACGCGTTTAATAGTGTCTCACATCTTACTCTAACCTAAAACTTATTTTGTCAGGATTTTAGATACGGTTTGTATTTGCAACTAAACCAGAAGAATGTAATATCAAGCAAGATATACTAAGTAATAACAGTTTTATTCAAAAATGTCATTATGCGATTATTTAAAAATGAGCAATTTCTATGCTTTTAATCAAAATACAAATATAAATAAATAAAAAAATACTTCAAATGAAAATCAAAAAAATATATATTTATGAAACTGGTGTAATGTTTAAGGAGAGAGATGGAATTAGTTTTTATCATTACATTTTTAACAAATACCATATTAAAAAAGGTATGGTTAAAAATACCAGAATATAGTAAAAATTTACTGCTTATCTGGTTTCACAGGAGCACCAAAGCGCTATGGTAATGATTTTGGTAAAATTAACAATAAAAAAAGTTTTTTTTTCTTTTCCATATAAATGGTTTTTTACCAAATGTTTGGTATTATTTCAGGTAAAATTTAATAATTTGATCATGATACCTTAGAATATGGCATACAACTATTTATTCGGTTAAACTTAATTTTCAATTTTGTATTTATTACGAAAAGTATGGTTAAATTTTAATTAATTTTATCGAATTAATTTTTTTTTATTACTAAAAGTATATTAAAAACAAAAGGTTGAAAATTAATAAGTTAAATAATGTAAGTTATTACATTCCCATTTTGATGTACATGTACCTTGGTAATTTCTTGGCTATGAGAAAAATTCGGAACAGTATTTTTGAAAACCAGAATTTTTGATTAATCGATACCATACAAACGGAAAAAATTACCAAATAGATGGCTTAAATACCGTTCATTTGGTAATTTTACTAAATTATGTTTTTTCATCAAGCAATACAGTAATTTCACCAGAATCTTTTTCTCTGTGCACTAATCGCTTGAATACATAAAGTTTAAAAAAAAAACACGTAGATTTTGAGGAAACAAAATTAACTATACCATGCATTTTCTTATTTTTAATTATTCATTTTCTCAATGCATGTTGTTTATTTTCAGTTGTATGTTGCGTTGTTATAAGCTCATGCAAGAATTAGTTAGGCTTAGTTAAAGGCGTGTAATGTTGTAACAATTAAATTATAATTAACAAGGAATGCAAGGAAAAAAACTCAAAATGTGTAAAACGTGTAGAGTTTGATAAATTCAATAATTTGTTGAAATTTCTGATTATAAAATCTATCTAACAATATCCCTAGATAAAATTTAAACAAATACTGAAATGCATTATAACAAGAAAGCAAAAATTTTCAATTAAAATAATAATATCATTAACATTAGTATAAAAATCATATGTATATTATGCAAATAAAGTATAAGTTATGTTAATTTAAATCTTCTTACCCGCAAAAATAATATACCGAACGAACGCTATGCACAAACGAACGCGCAAATTTTGGCTACAGAAATAAGTCTTTATTTAAATTAAATTACTTATATACTTTAAAGAAAAAGTATTGTTAATGAATATTTTTAGAAATATTATACAACCATAGGAATGAACTTCCGGGTTAAAAAAATTCTAACTGATTTTTCAGTGGAAATGTGATCTGGAGAAGCTTAATTGGGTTCAGTACACTGTACAAAATTTCGGATCAAATTACGATATAAAATGCCGGCACTTAGGTTGATTCATCCGTAAAATACCTTTTACCATTAAACCCATTTTTAACCCAAAAATATATCATAAATTTTACCGCAATATTTAATTAGAATGATTCAGGGATTTTACGGTGATTAATACTGTAAAAATTATGCTACATCAGGTTTTTGTTCCGTAATTTGATTCGAAATTTTCTCCAGAGTAATTCAAATCTTCCTCAAAACCTAAGATATCTAGTTATTGATCTTAATTAAATCATTAATAAATCGCATATACTAGGGAATACCATGCTATTTTAATATCGTAGTCATTCCCAAACCTCAAACAAATTTATAAGCAAATATCTACAGGCAGCATGTGTATGAAAACAGAATTGTTTTCTCTGAACGTAAGTACACATATCCAAATCCTTCATCTATTTGTTTCACTCGTATTCCGTTACAAGCATATCATGCTAACGTAAAAGCAAGGAATAAGCTGTGAGAAAATTTGTTTCCCCAAACTGAATACCAGACAATGAATTGAAAGGGAACGAATGGTTTCGATGAATAACACCATTTTCGAAAACATTTTTCACTCTTATATTTCCTCAACATCAGATGGTCTGCCAGATAATGAACTCCATCTGTAGGGGCAATACTATTCTATTTTGAATCTCTTCAGTCGAGGATAATAGATTTCACTGAAACATTAGGCTATTCATTCACACAAATCACGCAGTATCTTTCATGCTACACATTTCTCCAAAATCTGTTTGTTGTCATCTTTTACAATGAAGATTCTACCAGGAATAGATTATGTTTAACAAATTCGATAAATCTATTTTGATTACTAGTTTCTGCACCTGGCATTAAAAAAAACGTATACTATTTGCGCCGTATAAAAATGTTTCTTAAGCAATTTTGATCTTAAGTTTCACCTGATATACATTTATAGATATATGAATAACAAGATCTTGCAATTTTTTGTTTATTTTTTTATTAAATTTGGAGACCTTATTTGAAAAATAAAAACAGATTTTCACTATTTACCTCTAATTTTAGTTATTAAATATTTGCTTGCTAGAAATCTACAGTGTAAAAAAAGAAAAAAAATAACAGAGGGTCAGATAAATGTTTCTACAAACTTCTGGTAGAGTTAGAGTTAGTAGAGTCATTAGAAATAAAAGTGTATAGAAACCTATGGCGGAAGTGTCGTCATGCACCACAGGGTCCACTTCCCTATTATTAACTGTCTCTTTGTTTGCTTTTGAATAAATCATAATATGGACAATAGTTTCAGGCTGGGCCGGGATAGCCTGGTCGGTAGGGCGCTGGGCCCATATCCAAGAGGTCGTGGGTTCGATCCTCGCCGGCCGAAGACTCCCCGTGTAGTAAATGGTGACGGATGCACGTTAAATCTGTCGAGTCTCAAAGTCCTCCATGTTCCCACAACAAATCAATACCTCTGGGGGTACTGATCCAGGAGTATCCTTGTCTTCTGGATTTGTTCAAAATTACAAGGCTACGGAGTTGAACGTAAGTAGTCGTAAACCCATGAAATTGGGTCGGCTGTTCAACGACGGTTATAAAATAAAATAAAATAGTTTCAGGCTTGAATTTCTGTGCAAATTTAATCCTGATGATGTGCCCTAATTCCCCTATAAGTTTGTCACAACATTTACGACCATTATTATATATAATGTTTTTAAATTTGTACAATTCAACAAAAATAGACTAAGAATGTCATTAAAAATATTGTAGCTTTAAGAGCAAAACATATTTCATATCCTCTCATCCAAAATAGGCAATATAATGTATTTGCATAAAGGCAACGAAAAATTTGCTCCCCAATGTAATCCTGCAAAGATGAAATTCAAATAACTGTAGTGTATCTGAATAAACCACTTCAACATTGAAGCAATACATATTACTTCAAATATATTGGTCACAAATAAATAAAAATTTTCACAAAATCACAATATTTTTTTGAGGAGCAAATTTCAAGGGGAACAGATTTTAAAAATATTACGTACATTTTTGAAAAAAATTAAAATCAGAAACTTCTGATTCAAAAGTAATGCTTATTTTGCATAACAGTATAGAAATAATTTTTTTGCAGAAATCTTAGATATGATTTAGTAAGAGATATGAAACAGCAAACACTATGAGAAAATTTTTTAATTCTTAATTTTTCCCTCTAAATGCTTTCTTGCATTGCATGAAGTTTTGTTTCCGATACTCTATTAAAGAAAAGAATTAGTAAAACGTGCAAAAAATTTAATTTGCAAATTAAAATGGGTCAAATCATTCATGATTACATAAATTTTTGAATGTTTTTAATCTGTAAAAATAAATTTAATTTATAAATATTTATATAATAAACAATACAATTCCTTGACTGAGTTCTTAAGAACTGACATTTCTCTTCAGTTTTGAAAAAAAAAAGCTTTTTCATGGTCTGCAAATAATAAACGTGTTGATTTGTTGATCAACCAAAATGAATGCGTTTAAAGTCTGAAAGTAAGTGATAACATTACTTAAATTTAAAATAATCTTCATGACTAAATCTTTTACGTAAGACAGTCTAAAATATAAAAATCAATTATCAACATAATTTATGAAAATTAATAAACAGGAAAATAATTCACCATCAACCGAATTTACATGTCTAACATACACAACTTACTAAGAAGATAATACTACAGTCAGAGAATACAGTAACATACTAAGTCAAGTCTCCGGTCAGCTCATATTAATAATATCCATCCGTTTTAAACTGTTTATGCTTATAGCTTTAAAAAGATACGTAAATCTTTCAAAAGATGCGTATAGAAACTGAGTTGTACTAAAAGACGATTTTCATTTTATTTTTGTATTGTAATCAAATTGCAACAACAATATAATGGCTAGAGACTTTTGCACCCCACTGTTTTTGTTAATTGCAATATAGAGTATGTGAAAGACTTATTTTTGTCTGAATCTAAGTCTAAGAAGTCTAACAATGCTGTTTTTAGAAGGTGTCGTGCCTAAACTCAAAATTTAATTTATGTTATACCAATTATTATTGATTGAAAACAATAATAAATAAATAAAAGAAAAATCCCGGAACGTTTTAATTACAATCTTAAGAAAAATCGAGTAACGATTAGTATCATTTTATATGAAAATATTCATTTCTTCTCCTTGAAACAATGGAAAATGAGAGTTCCTTAATAGTTCTTAACATTAGCGGGATATTTTCTAGACGGTAGTTATTTGCATAATATCTTCATTTCAAATTCTATCCAGTTTGATATGTGAACACTGGAATAAAATTCGTAAGAATTGTTTCGTTTTATCATATGATTAATTGTATACTTATTAGTTGAGACTCTGTTTAAAAGCGTTCGACTTAACGACAATCTGCATTTAAAGACGTCATGTTGCAGTGCCGGCTGTATCATAGTTGAAAAATCCCTAAGTAAGGACAACTATTTAAAGTCAGTTTTTTTAGCCGCAATTTCTCTGATATGAGACAAGTTTGGCTATAATGGGGTTGAGAAAGACGGGGAATATGTTTGGTTAGAGAATTTCATCAAATACGATGAAGCTATTTTTAACTACTGATTAAAAAATGTAGAGGAATTTTATGAAGCCATTATGGGATAATGACTGAGATGAACATGAAATATGAAATGAGTCTCCTATGTTTCCTAATGCATGTGAAACTACTGCTATTAATGTTTTAAGACGACATATTACCTCATGCGATATGCAAGATAGCATCTTTAATAAGTTTGAAGAAATTAAAAATTAAAAAAAAAACGAACGCAATTTAAGCAATTAAGATTTGATTATTTTTTAAAAAATTAATCTTTTTCTTGAACTATATTTCTTTATTTTTTGTTTTTCTGTTTTATTCTTATATATATATATATATATATTTATAAATATATATTTACTGCAAACTTATATGGTTGAAAAGAAAACTTCTTACTAGCAGCAACATTAGATATCTTATTAAATCTTCAGTAGACATATTAAATCAATCTAGTAGACATACTAAATCTTCAATTTAAAATTTCGAAAAAAAAAACATTTCAATCTACCATGACAAATTAATAATTAAAAAATATGCAAATATGATCCATTTGTTAGCTCACTTAGCTCTTAAATTTTTAATTAGTTCAAGTATTAAAAAATATTTTTCATCAAACGTACAATTTGGCAGGTGTGAAAAATATAAACATAAGCATGTCAGAAGGCTTAACATCTCCAAACATACTATAAAATTACGCCACTGTTTGTGAATATGAGAATTGAATAACGTGATATAATTAAATAGTTAAGCAGCCTGGACAAGATAAAGGTGGAAATCAATGTAATTCTTGCAATATATAATTTAATTATATATATTAAAAACAGCACATACCTGCCAAGATCAGAGAATTCGTTCATTTCAACAAGGTGCATTANTATATATATATATATGAGAACCGTTTTGTAACAAGATGAAATCAAATCAAATCAAATCAATAGGTAGAAAGTTATTAAAGATGTTAATTTTTATAGTTTTGACGATTGTACATGAAAAATAAACATTTGTGTTATCAAATTAATCCTCGTCTTCTTTATTGACAATTCATCGAATGAAGAAGTTAGATCAAGAATGACATTCAGAGGAGCGATTCCCTAAAGAGATTTGAACGACAGCCAAATCTCCAGGTAAAGCATCTCTCACCTACCACACGCTACAGTTCGGAGATATCCCAAGCGAATTTTAATTGTAGCACTATGGTGGGGTGATAAATCCTTCATTGTTCATGTACTATGTCTGCCTACTGTTCTCGCAGTCTGCTCACCATTTGAATTGGATGGTCTCAAATTCCCTTTAATGAAGTGAGGTGGTAAATTCTGGGAATAGAAAATTAGCATCCCCCAACGCTCCTGTCCTCATCTTTTGTCCACTGGAACTGGAGTTGATTTCCCCGTTGGTCTCTGAATGTGATGAGGAATTAAGCGTCAGAACCTGATTAGGCCTGGCTTTTCGCCTGGTCTCTTTGGGACATTTCGTCTTAATTAGCTGCATTTGGAAGCTTGGATACCTCTTTCCTGAAACAGTGTTTTGAAAAGCGTGCATTTGCTTGTTTAAAGAGGGTCATCTTTTCAATTTAACGCCTTTTATGTTAACAAAAAATAAAAAAGAAACTATGCATAGGAAATTATTTTGTGGAGTAATTGAAAAAATGCGAGAACGTTAATTGCTTAGAATATGAATATATAATACGAAATTTTATCTTATGTTCTGTTTTAGTATCAGTTGTGAGTCATAATAAAAAAAAATTTTTAGACGTTTTCTAATTTTATTTAAATTTGGCACCTAACAATTGCAGATCCTAATAAGGAAAATATGTTTCTTGAACACGTAACTTTTAATTCATAACACAAATTTCTTTCAAATCACGCAAAACTGTATTTTAATACGTAATAAAAAAACTTATACAATTTATTTCCGATATAAAACTTAATTTCTCTTATCTGTACTTAATATGTTCCGTATTGATTGAGCATAGAATTTCTGTTACTGATTTATATCTGAATCATTGTTATTGATTTGCCAAGCTATTGATTTAACATTTCTCTGATAAATCTGTCCAAAGTTGGTTCCAATGTTCAAACAATAATGTTGGAACAATATCAAACTTCGTAATAGTTTAAAACATTTTACGGAAATTTATTTCCACCAGCTCTCTATCAGGGGGCTCAGCATTTAAAAGCTCCCCATCAGGGGGTAGAGACACTTAACGCAATATTATTAAGCGAATTAAGATGTGAAGACATGGCTTAGAATGTGCTTAATCGTTTCTGACACGTGTTACAGGGCATGTTCAATACGGCGTTCTTCATTTTCCAAAAGCAAGTTTAATCGTATTGGTGCATTCTCAACGATAACTCTTAGCATATCAGAAGGAATGTTACCGAAATGTCGGCGTTTTGCCAAATTATTACCTTATATAGATATTTTTTATCATAAATAGAGATTTAGAGACAACCCCATAGCCAAAAATCACAGGATTTGAGGTCTTGACCGAAGTAACCAAGAAGTGAAAATTTTTCAACCTATAATATATTTATTCGTAAAATTTCGCTTAAATAACTGTGTGACACTTGTAACAACTTGCAGTGGGGCTCTATCCTGCATAAAAATCGTAGTGTCTGAAATGCCAGGTTGATGGTGCTTAGGTATCATGAAACATCTTAACGCTGACACTAAGCGAGCTGCAGTCACATCGTATGTTACAGGTTCAGACTTTTGCTACGCATCAATGACAAATGGCCTAATTATGAAACTGGATGCCATACCTCACCTAGCGGCGACTTTGGAGCTGGGTAGATAGCATGAAGGATTTGCTTGGCTTCAATTTTGAAGCTGTGTTGACATTATCATTTAGTTAAAAATGGACCTCATCTGTCCCCAAAATTTCCCATGGCGCCCAATGCTCAAATGGTGTCCAATTCAATGTTCGTCCACTTCCATCAGGGCAAGAAATTCAAATGCGAAAGATTGTTCTGCAGCAGGATTATTACGTTGAAGTTCTTGAATATGTTTGGTTTTGTATGGGTAGAACTGCAGCGTTTTACGGTCAGTTTTGTGCACTGTACTCCATGGTACGACCATTCAACGTGTGACAGCACGTGCGCTGCACCTAACGCGAGCGCTGTCCATTGTTGCTTCTTCCATTGCTAATGCTGCAACCTCCTCGGTTTCCACAGACGTAAGTTACCTTCATATTTCAGATGCAGCACTAAGGTACTTAGATTCCGATCTATATTACGATTAACAGTATTACATTAAGGGATATTTCTCTTCTAGTGGTGAGTTTTTTAAGCTTTATTTTTTGGCGGAAAATAAATTTACTACAACTAAGTATCATAACATTTGGTGATAACTAACATCATATATATATATATATAATTTTCTTAACTGTTAGATTGTTAGAGATTAGTCAATCTACTCTTAATCTTTTTCTTAATTTCGCTTTGTATTNTATATATATATATATATATGCAATTTTCTTAACTGTTAGATTGTTAGAGATTAGTCAATCTACTCTTAATCTTTTTCTTAATTTCGCTTTGTATTGGTAAGTTTTGTTTCTTTCTCTATTTATGTTTTGTTTCTAAGCTAATTAACAATTACGATATTATTTAAATTCTTGATATATCGTTGTATTATAAAGAGTAATTGTTTTAGGAAATTCTTCTTTATTTCGAAACACCTAATCTTTCGTTACGAAATGCAATCTGAATAGAAACTCAATAGTTTTTATTACTTATTTCCATTTATGTTCTTAATGTCTTGTGAAAATATATTGATTTCAACATTTTCAGTTAATTCAATATTAATTCAAAGTCATAAAACATTTCTAATGTCTTATGACTTGATTATATGACTAATAATTTCTTTCCAAAGGAAAAAGAAATTGCGTCGCATATTTTTTTAATTTTGGAATTTTCCCAAAACATTTCTGTAATAAATTTTTTTTCAAGTTGCTTCATTTTAAATTTGCTTAATTTGCTTATTCTTTATTTATTATTAAATTCATTATAATCACTGTTTTATTTTAAACTCAAAGAACTTAAAGTATTCTATAATAGAATATTATGATTAATAGACTACTTCTTCCTCAGCAATATAAGCTTAACAGGACAACAAAAATGCTTTCTTTACTTAATGCAAGCCATACCAAAAATAAACCACACCATCTCATCTGTTCCAAAATTTGTATCTTATAAGTCTTAAGACAACAATTGTTTCACCATTTCACAGTTATGGTGTTGTATCCTTATGCAACAATCCTTAATTGTATCTCTGTTATATTCATATGCGACATTCCATAATTGTATTCGTATTGTATTGCACCTGCGTATATGTAACACAGCTCGAGAGTCAATCATGTATCTCAACTTGTTTAAGGCTTGTGCATATATTTCAGAGTTCAACACACAATCTAACTATAGTGTCACAGACGCGCTTCCAAAATGAGCACAAATGCATCCGTTATAGTACATAATTATATTTATTTTCTTAAATACAGTTTTATTAACATTAAAATACATTTCAATGACAAGCTAAGTCTCAAAGTTTGAAGCATTATGGAGTTCATAGTTTTTGGACATCAGAAGATTCTGGGCATATTTCTGGACATTACTTTGTAATTGACAGAGTTCTATGTTTAAATTTCCCAAATAATAAATTAATAGCGATAAATGCGTTTTTTTAAGCAAATCATTGAACATTAAAATTAATGAATGCAAGATTAAAATAAAAATAATTAACTTTAAATATTTATTTGAGTTTTATCTCTTTTTCTTATTTAAATTAAATATTCATCGAAGATTTTCCTTTTTAAAGAAATGCTTGCTTAAGGATTTAAGTAAAATTCTTAAGATATCTAATTCTCCAATTTCATGAAAATTTATATGAGTCTTAAACTATAAAAGAAGTGAGTATCGATATCCGATTCAGAACTTGTATCGATCAGATAACTTAAACTCCAATAAATAAATAAATAAACACGAATGCGAGAAAAATTTATTTCATTTTTTCTTACAAACATGGTGCGTTATGGGAATTAAGATAAAGCTCTCTTTGCTCGTTGAAAGAAGTAAAATAAAAGAAAAATTAAAGGAGGAAATTACGTCTCAACTTTCAGACTTTGCGACGAATCTTGGATGAAATTTACAGTTAATATGCCTCGTTCCGAAACTCCCGAAGCATAAAAACTTCTAAAAAGAGCAAGAGAAATTTAGCTTCTCTTCTAATCAACCTAAAATGAGTAAAAAATAAATATATGACTGACAAAATGAATAAAAAATGGAGAAAAGACTCGTTGCAAGGATGGCTGACTTGATTTTGAAAGATTCTTTCCTTCCCCCATTTTCTCCAGTTTCTTTTCTTTTTAAAAAACGGGACATTTTAAATAGCCTTAACAAGAAAAAGGATATCTTTATTCGAAGTTCATGAGTCAACTAGAAGAGGACCCATCTAAAAATGGAAAAATGGGACTTTGAAGAAAGGCCGACTCAGATGTGTCCAATTAACACCAAGTCCTATTCATTAAAACAAATCGTTCAGCAGTTATGCTGCATATATATAGTTTTTTTTTACTTCCTTAACTTTCTTCACGTCCCTGTTCCTTTACTAAGACGTATAAGAGCAGGTAATTAGCTCCGAAAATAACTGCAGTGTAGAGTGAAAAAAATACAATAAAAGTAGAGGAAGAAGGAGAGAAAGGAGAAATCGTCCATAATGACCAAAGAAGATTTGCTAGCCCTTTTTTTTAATGGTTTCCCATCGGTGTAGATAAGTATAAAGCGGGCAAAAGAGGCAAAAAAAAGTTTAAAAGTTACGTTAGCAACAAATGCTTCAGGCTGAAGCAAAATTTAAAATTCATCTGTGCGAACCCCGTTAGTTCTCTTTTTACAGTAAATAAATTGAGGTACTGCTGAGATGAGGTAGTAAAAAATGTATAAATAAAAAAAGATTAGGTTTTATAAATTATGTTTTTCCTTGTGTTTTTTTTCCGCTCATCATTTCTTACT
The DNA here is from genome assembly GCF_043381705.1 of Parasteatoda tepidariorum. Taxonomy (NCBI): domain Eukaryota; kingdom Metazoa; phylum Arthropoda; class Arachnida; order Araneae; family Theridiidae; genus Parasteatoda; species Parasteatoda tepidariorum. Next base: position 43,713,835 of record NC_092214.1, on the reverse strand, counting down.
CACCATGAATGGAAAAAATGTTTTGAGTTTTTATTTTATAAAATTAAAAAAAAAATCTAAAAAGAGAAAACAATAATTCCAGATAGTTTTACCCTTCAGTGTGGATGAGAAAATTTAACAAGTTAGAAGCTAACATGCAAACCACTAATAAGCTAATGTGCCTTTTAGGGGGCTTTTCTAACATTACTTAGTTTGCGTGCACATTTTAAGAATAGACGTGGAATGCTCTTAGATATTTTTGCTGCTCAAGGTTTCTTACAGAAATTTATTTCATCATTACAATACAAAAAGTAAATTAAGTTGGAAACACGTATAAAGACTTGAAAAAACATTTATCTTATTTCATTACAATTTGTTTTTACACATTTTCAAAAAATTACTTTATTACTTAAACGGTTATATAAAGCTCATTTCAATATATTTTATTTTTTAATGACAATCATTATAAACGAAAAATTATTATAAATGAACAATTATTATAAACTTATAAATCCCCTAATAATAAATTTTCTTACAGTTCATTTTATAATTAAAAAGAAAAATCATCTTTATACTTTGCTTCAGTTAAATAAACCATTGCATTTATCTTGGTATAATAAAAACTTTTATAGTACTTTTTCTTCAAACTTTTGTGATTTAACAACAAACACTTATGTCAAATAAATAATCCGAAACTGAAGTGTTACGATATTACTTGATTAAAAAATGAATTCGCTTCAAGAATATACAAATTGAAAATGACAGACGTTTCAAGTGCTTAGAAACAGGTGCCCATTTTCGAGGCTTGCCAGATGGGAATGACAAAATAAAAGTGATATGAAAAATAAAGCGTAAAGTTTCCAATGAAAAATAAAAAAAATAAAGATGATAAAAAAAACTAGAAAAACTACAGTGGCCGTGAGTGGCAAATTATGGTAAAATGTATTTCCACGCGCTATGGAGAGGTAGTGAGGAACTTATGGCGTTAACAAGGAAATCAGAATTAATGTAAATAAAACAAGTTTCCAAGGTATCAAAATATATAAAAATTATGAATTTTAAATTTGTAAATTTTGAAAAAAAATTACATATTGAAGTAAATGTCTCCTATAGTTTTAGCCAGCAAAATACTATCTTAAAATAATTTAAGGATAACTTTATATTTTTGAATGAGGGTAAAAAATGGGAACATTATATATTTTCAAATACCAAGTAGGAATTTGTCAACTCTTACAATATTCAGTAATAAATATTTTAAGAATCATGATTTTGAAATTTTTAAATAATTAACCTCTTACAGTAGTAATCAGCAAAATATTCTCTTAAAATATTTTAAATAGCATTTTTGAATGAGGGATGAGACATCTAACCCAAGAAAGTTGGCCAATGCAGTTTCGAATTTTAAAATCTAAGATATACAAACTAAGAATACTTTTCTCAAAAATATTTGTATTATCAAAGAATAGAATTATCTTCTTCAGAAGTTGTGCAATGAAAGTATGCAATTTAATAATGGCTCGTTCATTGTTTGCCAAGTAGAATACGCAAATATTTTATGAAAGAATATACAAGATACAGTTTTCCTAAGATCTTTACTGTAACTCTTAACTATAACTAAGACTAGTAAAGACTTATTTACTTGAATAAATGTAGCATCGTGTTAAACTTGTGTATTTGAGGAGATTTCATAGTTTCGCATAAATTCCTATATTTATTTTTTTAACTTTGTCTATGAGCCAAGCGTCTGCCTGCAACCGAATATTGTTATAGGACACATAGTCAGTCACGTGTTTTGTTCCTATAACTATCATTAAGAAATAAAAAGATTTCCGGAAAATTTATTTTCCAAAAAGTGGTTGTCAATTCATTCAGTAATCATCAAATTATCTCATAAGTACAGAATAACTCGTGCTTAAAATATTTCCACTTTAAAATTTTCAAACCACAGTAGAGACCAGATAAACTCAGTTCTCGCGGACAAAGACATATTGTGATATCCAAAAAGCTTGGACAAGGAAAGAATTTTTAATAAAGTTAATCGTGTAGATTTGATTTTATATTTCTATAATGCAATCCTTATGTCGATACATCACATGCAATTCATACTGTAATGGTAATTAAGCAGATCTTAGTTTAAAAAAAGTCATGATAATTAATTTGTGTTTTACTTTACTGTGTTGTTTTTCTAGAGCATACTTCCACCACTATTTTAACGATAACACGATTGCTAGTGTTACTTCTTATTGCTCTATATAGTCAATGACACTTTTGATGGTGTTTAGTCCATCTGCATGAGAATTTCCATTTGTCAATTTTCATCGTCTCCATCACATACTTATGTCTAGATTCATTTTTATTGCTTACGATCATCCAATATGCTTTCACTGGTTGCTCATCAGCATTCATCCAGCTGCGCAATCGTTGATCGGCTCAGACAAATGCAGTTTAATAACTAAATATAAAATTCCATCGTTACCTGCACTGAAATTTGTGTGGTATTCTGTGCATTAATAATTTTCTTATATGACTCAATTTTGATTTCTGGTCTTTCTTCCTGCCCTAGCTTAGTTATCTAGTAGACAGTATCATTTAGTTCAAGAAAAGGATGTCTCGATGATTTGTCTTTCTTTAGCTCTTAGACCCTAAGGCATTTTGAATATCAAATTCTCATTGACTAGATATCTTAATCTATCACCACAGATGATTTGCATTGTTGGTGGCTGTCTACAAAGCTTGTATGTTCAAGAATGCATTTTTCTCCCTAATATCATTGTTCTTGAGTGGAGCAGAAAGTTAGTCTCTTAATGTTTCTCGGAAACGTGTTCAGTGAGCAGTGTGTGCGTGTGAGAAGTCCATGCTTCACAAGCATAAAGTAAAGCACGTCGTATAAGTGACCGTCTTCAATCCAACTGAAAATATTTGAGAATTGTTGACTCCCAACATTTATAAGGGGGTCTGCTTTAACTCTGCCAAAGACTTGAAAAAGCCAAAATTCGTGAAGTGTGGTCAAATGTGTCAAAATATTACTTTTATAGCTTTGTAAAATCTGTGTCGTGTGGATTATAGAAAGCCACATAGAACAATGAAGATAAACTTTTCTAAATAGCAATATTTAAAAAAAAATAACAAATTTATTTAGTTTAATTTCCATGCACTTATAACCAAATCAGGAAATATTTTTTATTCTTAATTGAAAATTGATGATTTTTGGATTGATTCATTTTTGTCTTGTATCTGATTTCGAAAAAAAGCAATTATGACTTAATTACACATTAATTAAACACAAAATCTTCAATTACATTCCCATAGATGCTCGATAGCAAAAGAATGAAAGTGCTACTTTTTAATCTCTGGAACTACATCGGTGAATACAGAATCTTATTACGATAAAAATAACAAAATTAAAAATAGAAAGGTAGAAAAAGTATGTTCGTAAAAGAAAAAAAAACAACTGTATAAATGAATAAAATTTACAGATGGCAATCAGGTACGTTAACTTCAGTATAGATTGAAGCCTTCTTCAGTCAGTTTCAAAAAAATTGGACATTACGATGCAAAATTTGTGCTAAAATGTGCGTTAAAAGAGGATACCGTATTAAAAATGTAAGAGCATATATGTATATTAAGTATATATGTATATTACGTATATATGTTTATTAATAATTCAAGGGTATGCTGTTGAAAGAATATCTAAGTTATTCGCTTTTTATAATTATAGAGGAAGTAGATTAAAAGAATTTGGGGGTTAATAAAGATAATATTCTTATTAGGTTTATGTATAAAATAAATATACACTCATGGACAAAAAAATTAGCGCACCAAGAAGAAGTCGTCAAAATGAAACGAAATTTCACATACGTTATGACTACTTTGATATAAGTAAATGGTTAGAAAATCAAAGAAAAACGATAATCTTTGATTTTCTAATAATTTACTTACATCAAAGTAGTCATTACGTATGTAAAATTTCGTTTCATTTTGACGACTCTTTCTTGGTGCCATGATTTTTTTGTCCAACAGAGTAATTAGGTATTATCAAAGTAGCTCTAAATATTCTGTTACAATCATTCGGGTATTGAAAAGTCTTATACATAGTTTGTAATATAATGATTCCTTAAACAATTTGGAACATATTTTTGTAATATTTGTATTTCTAAGAGCACAATAGAGTTTAAAAAAAATTAAATTAAATTAAAACTCTCATTTACCCCAAAAGGGGGATTATTGCACATCATGAAGCGTAACTTAAGCTGCTGGGCTACCGAAACGCTCTTGGGTAAACCTTCAGACGAGAAGTACTCTTGTAATCGGAAGTAAACGAGCATTAACGGAAGAGGCCACGTTTATTCCTCTGTTTAAGGCACGTACAGGTTAGAGCACAACTAAATCCCTGAGGTCACGCTATTGCACCTTCGGAGCTGTGTTTTAGCAATGATGATATTATCTTGCAACGTTCGATACAAGTTGTACATGTAAATTGATTTAGAACTTAATATAGCAGTATGTCTTTAGTCGAGTTCAGTTTGCATTGTCGTTAAGTAAACTCTATACACTTAAGACGAGGTGTGTCGTTAGTGAAAATATCATTTTTAGATTTTTAAGTATTTACGTTGATGTTTACTCGAAGTACATGAAGAAGATTATTATTATAGCAGTTGCGCTAATCTGTCAGAATAACAATTCTTTAATTAGCACATGCATCGTACTAAAAATGTACTTACAAGCTATTGTCATCGATTTATTTATAAATAAATACATTTTATTTACAGAGTATTCTGTAAATACTATATTCATGTGTATATTGAGAATCCTTCTGACATACGAAGTTGATTGGAAAGATGTTAAAGACTTAATCTCTACAATAGATTTTTGGTGTAATTCGCCGTATGTGGGCATTGTCGCTGGGAGGTGTTTCACCATCAACCTTATAGACCCGATTGTTTTCCCACCTGTACTCTTATCTGAAGAAATTCCCGTCCGGGCACCTATTTTTCGCTGACGTGCAGATATCTGCGTTAGGACTGTTCCTTTCCAAAAGTCTGACTTCTATAATCATAGACTATTAAAATTTAACCCATACTAAGCCAAATGTTACATATCTGGTGATTTTCATGTTATGTAATAGCTAAAGTATCACTTTGGTTTATGCAATAAATTTTTTTAGGAAATTAAGATTTCTCACTTCTTAGATGCAGTGAAGAAAATATACTTTCAACATGACTCTCATAGATAGAAACATGACATTTTTTACCGAACAGCCCTTGAAATTAAATTAAATAAGATTTTGAGAGTTTTTAAGGAACCAATTTTTTTCTGAGATAGCTATGACTATACAGGATTCAAACTATAAAAATCGATGAAAATTGAGGTGATGATAGTTAAAATGCGTTTTAAACAGTACATCATTTCAAAAAGACCCTTACATTACAGTTTTTAAAATAGCTTCAATATATATATATATATATANAGAAATTCTGTCATAAAACATAACTGAAGATGCATTTGGGGCATGCATTTCAGATATATCATTATCAAGTTGTGTTGTTTTGGCTCCATTAAATGAGCAAGTAAATGCTTTGAACAATTTAATTCTTCAAAAAATCCAAGGAGAAATGATTATTTGCACAAGCTATGATAAAGCAACTGCTTGTGATGGAGATGAGAGTGAGAATGAAAAGCATAATGCTGCATTTTCAGCCTGAGTATTTGGCAAAAATTAACGTTACAGGTTTACCTATACATAAACTCAAGCTTAATATCAGAGCTGTTATAATGCTTGTTAGGAGCTTTTGTGTTGCTGATGGGTTATGCAATGGAACTTGGTTAATTGTGCAAAAAGTGACGAAAAATGCTCTTTTTTTTTGTACAGTTATGATAGGTGATAAAAAGGGAAATTCTGTAGTTATTCCAAGAGTAACTCTAAATACAAGAGACAGTAAAGACTTGCCTTTTGTTTTATACTGCACACATTTTCCTGTAAGTATTGCTTGTGCCATGACCATTAATAAGTTACAGGGTTAAACTTTCGATAAAATTGGTCTTTAGATTGTTCAAAATAAACCCATCTTTGGACATAGTCAGTTATATGTTGCACTTTCAAGGTGTTGCACTAAAGAAGGCATTAAAGTACAAATTGTTGCAAGCGAAATGATATGGGGAAAAAAATCGATAAAAAATTTTGTATATAAGGTTTTGTAAATAATTTTTAATTTTATCATTGTTTTTTACTAACTTTTCAAAAATTATTCAGCCAGAAATATTTATTGACAGTTCATATTTGTTTGAGACATTTGTTTTAACTAATACATAAAAGTGCAAATCTTTGGTACACAAAACGATGTGAAAAGAAAAATCAATAAAAAATATTGTACATAGCTAGGATTTGTTAACATTCAGACCTCTATTGAAAATAATTTTTAATTTTATTGTTTTCACCATATCTTTTTACAACTATTCAGACAAAAACGTTTATTGATTATTCATTATTTCATTTTATATTTGGTTGACAATTTCAGTTTATTCTGCTTTATATGTTTTCACTACATAATTTGTTTTTTGTCCGATTGAAACTAAAATATTTTGTCAGTTGACAGTATTGAAGTTAATTGGGTAATTACTTGCAGTCATATTTGCTTTTGAAATATTACTCAGCAACAGCCAATTAATAGTACATGTTTTAATTTGTTTGCCATATTTTAAAGTTTTTCTCATTAGGTTTTAATTGTTCTCTGTTTAAAATTTAAAATAATGGGGGGGGGAGATGAAGCATCATACAGGGAGCATCCAGCATCCTATAAGATCAATGATTTGAGTCAGGCTCTGTCACACCTGCTTTGGATACAAAGATTAATCTCTGGCTAATGCCCTATAGTAATGTGATAAATAATATTGCTTCCTCACTTTATATAAGTTTATAATATTGTTTGCATAAAGGTTGATAATAAGCACCTCTGACATTTTACAATCTTATTATATTCTCTCTGTGCGATTTTGATGCAGTAAAATTGCCAACTAATCTCCAACATGAAAATTACTTTAATTTTGTTCGCAAAGAATAATTTTTTTATAGCATAGCAATTATTGTAGGTTGAGGAGCAGGGGGCGGAGCCGTCTAGTATATATATAAACTCATGTTTGTGAAAATTGCAACACCATGAAGGACTTATGCCAGTGAGTTGAAATTTTCAGGAAATGCAAAGTAGAGCATAATATGCAAATGATTGGAATTTCAGACCCGTAGCGCATGCGTATGCTGAGCAGCGCCCTCTGAACGGCGGATGGATCCGAATAAATAGACGGCTGTAGCCAAGCGAGTATGGTTATCGGTGGTTATCTGTTAGTGGTAAGCGTTAGCTCAGTCATTACTTATGCCTATTCGACGAAAGAGAGCGAGATTTCAACACCTTACGGAGTTTAAACAGGGGAGAATAATCGGCCTCCGTGAAGCTGGATTATCTTATCGTGCAGTAGCCGCTCGTGTGCAGCGTAGCAGCAGCGCAGTGATGCGTGTTTGAAAGCAGTGGATGAACGAATGTCGGACAACTCGGAAATCCGGGAGTGGACCCCGAAATGTCACGTCAGCTCGCGATGATAGACACCTGTTCGGCGTTGCGCTAACGGACCGTACGGCTCCCTCAAGACAACTGGCAACACGGTCAATAGCTACAGGTGTTTCATTGTGTGCTTCATCAATTAGTAGACGTCTGCTGCAGCGTGGACTGCGCGCAAGTACTCCTTTATACAGGATCCCTCTCACGCTAAACCTTCGCCGCCTGCGGCTGCAATGGGCCAACCAGCATAGGGACTGGCTTGCTGATTGGCAGCGTGTCGTGTTTTCTGACGAATCTCGCTTCAATTTGTGGTACCATGATGGCCGCATTCGTGTCAGACGCTATGCCGGTGAATGCCATCTTCCGGAGTGCGTTATCGAACGCCACAGTGGACGAACACCCGGATTTATAGTCTGGGGTGTCATAGCACATCATGGACGATCTCAATTGCTGCGAATTGTGGGTAACCTGAACAGCAACCGGTACATCAGTGAAGTTCTACAGCCCCAAACTGTCCCCTTCCTTCAAGCCTTGCCAGGTGCTGTATTTCAACAGAACCATGCCCGCCCCCATATTGCTAGGACTGTTCAATCCTTCCTTGCATCGCGACAGGTACAACTTCTTCCTTGGCCGGCGTATTCCCCGGATATGTCACCTATTGAACATATGCGAGATTTCGCTGGTCGGCGTTTCGCTCATAATCCTCGTCCTGTTGCTTCTACGGACGAACTTTCGGTACGCATACAAACAGTATGGAATTCTCTTCCTTAGACAGACATTCAAAGTTTACTTGACTCCATGCCACGTCGTGTAGCAGCACTTATTGCGGAGCATGGTGGTCACACGAAATATTGATTTCGATCTCTTGTTATTGTTTGTTTGCTTTGAAAGTTTAATCATTTATTTGTACCACGACCACTCAACTGTGTATTAAATTTCATTCAATTATGACGATTCCTTCATGGTGTTGCAATTTTCACAAACAGGAGTTTATATNATATATATATATATATATATCACCGAAATTATTTGATTTCTAATATTTTCCTATTCAGTATTAAAAATTTAAAAAAAATTATTTTCAAATATTAAAGGACTACTGACTCTTGCAGAAATTAAAATGCGTTGTTTAAATTGTATTTTCAGTAAAGTGCAGAATAAAGGAATTAAATATTAAAACAGATTTCAAGTATAAAAACTTTCGTATGTGTTTGAAAAAATACTTAACTGTATAAGTGAAGTTAAACAATATTTAAGTTTTGTTTTTAAAAAAAAAATGGAAAATAGTATAATTAATGCAAAATATATATATTTCAATGCTCTTTTTATGCTATGCTAGTTAATTTTCGAGTGCTAAACAAAATATATTTCTAACTTAATACTATCTCAATAAACGTAGATAATGTGCAAAACAGTCAGACTGGTTAATTAAATCTTTAAAGAGTTCCTCAAACAAGCGTAAGAATAATCGTTTTAACTTGCTGAAGTCAACATCTTTTTTCATTATAATTAGGTAGAATTATTTTCATCCTCAGATAGCTGCAGAAGTTCTCAATAACATATAGATTTGACTCATTACCTTTAGATTATGACATTACCTTCAGATGAATAAGCATTTAATTTCTGAAGTAATTATAACTCCATATCTTAAACTCCTAAAGATATTTAATTTTTATTCACTGATTTTTAATTTAATCCTTCTCAGATGAGTTTATTATAAATACGTCAAATATATTAAGCTGTTCGCAATTTCTTAAGAGCTTCGCATAAATACGTCAAATTAATTAACCAGTACTATAATACTTAAAAAGAAACTTCATTCCCTACAAAAATATGTAAATAGGAAGTAACAATCGACATGTTTCAGGCGCTCAAGAACAGATGCTTATTTTCAAGGCTTGCTAGACGTAAATGAGAAGAAAGAGACGTGATTTGAATTATAATACATTAAGTTGCCAATTAAAAATAAAGGTGCAAAACAGAACTAGAAAAATCACAGTAGCCTTTTTACTTTTGTTTCTTCCATTCGCGTCTGGCAAGTCGTGAAAATGGGTGCCAGTTTTAAAGCACTTAAAACATGTCGACTGTCATTTCCTATTTATATACTTTTTAAGCAAATGAAGTTTTTTTTTTATCAAGTAGTACATTGTCGCTTCAATTTCTTGGGTTTATTTATTCAGTGAAATTATAATTATTTAATGAACTAAAACTCATTATATTAATTAGTTTTTAACATAAATACCAATATGTATTTAACAAAACATAAACATTTATGGACAACAATTTCAATTTTGTTATATTCCTTTTCTGGTTAAATTTTTTTCCTCATTTATATCATATATAATAACGTATTATCTAATATGGCAGAAAAATCAATTATTAGAAGCAAACAGATCAGGTGTTTTGTGAATGCATAATTAAATATGCAGTCAGAAAAAAAAATCCCACCGATAATTTTCGGTCTATTGACCCCGAAGAAATTATACTGCTTATGTTCAATTGATTGCTGAAGTAAATTTACTTCCCAATGACATTTACCACTTCGCTATAGAAAACAATAACACACCTTTAACATAAATCATTCTTTAAGTCTCAAATTTGAATCCTAATTTAGGCATGTAGAAAGATCCCTTTAACTTAAAATTTTGCCGCTTCTAAGAACATAGAAAGCATGGATTTGCTAAATTAAAGATTTGGGTTTCTAAGTTCAAAACAACGCAAAGTTTAGCTTATATTTTAACGGCGAATGGAGAACAAAGAGGTGACATTGGGCTGTAACTACGTCCAAGCTTTCAAACTCTATTCTAAAGTTAAAGGATGGCTAATTGGAGTCGAGTCTATGAGACTTAGCTCAGCGAATCTTATCAGTGTACTTCATTAAAGGACAGCCACTTATCTTTGTCAAGTATTTTAATCAAGTTACTTCTGAACACAAGCAGTAGGTTCTATTAATGCAAGTTTCGAAGAATGTAATAGTGTTGCTTTGAAGTATAAGAATAATGGTTTAGCAGCGAAGTTTAGAATGATTCAACAGCAAATTTGGGCACACTAATTATAAGCAATTTAAGATAGCAACATGGTAACTTAAATGGTTTCTTTTTAAATAAAGAAGTTAAAAAATATTTTATCTAAATGGAATCAAATTTCTGTATTTTGTGATAGGGTGTCAAAAGGTTTTGATAAAGTTGTTTTTTACAAACCTTATTTTTATAGAAAATTTGCGCAATTTTATTGCTTCCTCATTTTTTTAAAAAATTCAAACTATACCTGACTATTACGGAAGTTAATAAACGCAAATATTAGTATATGATAAAGTGTAATATGAAATTTACTCCTCCTACACAGTAAAAAAAAAATCCGAATTAAATTTCGATAAAATGCACCGGCGCTTGTATAACCCGTAAAATACTATACTGTAATTTTTACAGTAATATCCATTACATTAGAGTGATTCATTATGGTAAAAGTTACGGTATATCAAGTTTTTTTTTTGTTTCGTAACATATTCTGGTTAAAATGGATTTTACGTTGTGCCGGTGCTATTTTTAAACGTTATTTGATCAGGAAGTTTTTACAATCTACAAAATGTAAGATCTAATATTTGATAGTTAATAAATTTCTTTCGATTTAAAGCACGCTAAATTTTAATTAAGTCTGCGTAATATAAGGTTGATTTAGTTCTATTTTCTTACCTGAAAGCTTGGAAAGACTTAAAATGTTTAAAAATATATTCAAAACAATAAAATATTTCTTATCTAATTTTCTATTTATATATTTTAATACTTAGTAAAAATAGGAATTTTCTTGTGTCTGAAATTTGAGCAGGATTACCGAAAAATGATCTTCAAACTCAGTTAATTATCTATACTAAAAATTTTTTTTCGTAATTTGAAATATTTTTATATAAGTTTTGATATTCTTTTCATGATGCGCTTCGATAATTTTAAACACTAAGTTTCAAACTTTATATATTTATTTTTACTGCACAGAAATGCCTTGAACTTCAAACATTATAACAGCTCTTAGAGTTAATTTTATATGTTGAGGGCTTATCTTTCGAAATTGCATTGCTTTTCGACATTAAAGATAAAAATAGATTTTTTTCCGTAATCTACAAATAGACTTGACTAAAATAGTCTTGACTAAAACACAATAAATAAAGCATACGCAATTATTTATTAAATGATCATTAGGTTTACTCGTAAAAAACTGTGAACCACATAGTAAGCAAGTTTACACACTCTGTAACAAAAATTACGATATAAAGTTCCGCTACTTCGGCTGCATGATCTCTAAAATCCCTTTTACCGTGAAATCCAATTTTCGGTAAAATATTAATATCGTAATTTTTACTGAAATATTTATTTATTTAAAGATACTCGGTGATTTTTCAGTAATTATTACTGTTAAAATCGCGGTAGATCAGATTTTTATTTCCGTAACATATACTGAAAAAAAATAGATTTTATGTTAAAAAGTACCGGTACCCTCAGTGCTGGTACTTTCCTTAATTTGATCCGGGATTTTTTACAGTGACGGAACGTATGATACTACTTATATTATCTGGAGTAAAACTACTTATACCAATGTCATATGAGTTAAATATGGGTCAGTAGCAAGGTTTAAGGACAGATTTGATGTTTTCCTAGTAGAAATGCATCATAACATAGGCATTTTTCAGTATTATGCATTTTTTTAATGCTTTAGCTTTTTTGAATGTCTATAACAGCCTGGTGAAAAAAATATGCATAAATGCTTTAGATGTATGAAACGTATATTATTCAGTACTGAGAAAGAACTACATGTTATGTGACAGCAAAAAGTATGTAATTTCCAAAATCTTTTTTGGGTTTGGAAAAACACTTAAATCAGTGGTAATTACTATTTAAAAACATATGAGCATTTCCAAATAGAGACTAGTACAGTTTTAATAAGGTAACTATTCTATGATATAAAATCTAAGTAGGTGTTTTTTTTTTGATGAAGAAATTTCACCCTGTTGCTAATGGCATACAATTGTTCAGCGTGTTTCAAATGCGAGAGTCAATATAACCATGTAATAAATATAACAATAAAACCAATATTTTGTTTTTTTAAAAAGTAACTACTAGGAAGTTTTATACTTTTGCACAAGTTTTCATGAAAGGGATATACAAAATGAATTCCAACTTTAATTCTTTTTTATCAAATTATAATTGTTAACATATTTTCAATTAAATGAATTTCTTGTAAATTCTTTTAGCAATTATATTTTATTTTTACTATGCTTAGTACTCTAAATAGATTTAGTTGAACACGAAGAAAGCAATTCTGGTAAAATTACCGTACTATATGCTAAAGGCATTTTTGACGGAAAAAAAATTGGTAATAAAAATATACGGTACTCAAAGCTTTTATACGAACTTTTCTAATCGTATGGTAACGGTTTGCCAGAAATTTTGGCTTTCAAAAATATAGTTCTTAATTACCACACATTTAGTAAAAATGCAAAACTGAAAAGTAAATTTAACCGAACAAGAGGTTTGTGAGCCATGTCCAAAGCATTTCAATAAAAATTACTGTGCTTTTTGCCGTTTCCATAAAGCCAGAAACACGGTAAAATTTTCTATATACTGATAGTTTTGATCATAAATTTTTTCTCAGTGCATTGTTTGATTACATGACATTTTGATGGTAATTTCATATTTTCAGTCACATTGATATGCATTGTAAAATTCACATTTTACATAACATTAAAAAAATAGTAAATTTTAATAAAAAAATTTGATTGTTTTTTTCTTCTATGAGAGTTTTAGAAAAAAAAATTATTAAACCCTTCTATTATTGCGTGCATTGTAAAATATTTGAAAACTGGCATTAAATTGTTTTTAAAAAAAATACTGAGTTAAAGGAAAAGGCCTATTTTTGAGACTCTCATCGCATTATTCACACTATTGAGAAGTATTACCTGATTTTCTGAAGTATAACTACGAACTTTAATTAAAAAAATCTATTATTTTGTGTCAGTTTAAAAGCCCCATAAATATAATTATTTTTTTCCTCTTAACGATTTCAAAAAGTGAAGGTCCGTTAATTAATTCCATGGCTAAGAGCTATGCAAAATATATGTCCCCTTTAAGTTGAAGGGAGTTCTCTAAATCACAAAGTAACTCAGGAAAAAAAGAAAATAAATATAAAAAGTAAGGGCAAAATATCACTAAGAGGTGTTTCCCTGTTTCTAATAATTTAGCTTTAACGTTTCCCCGCCAATAACTCAATAGAAGAACAAAAATAAGTAGTCTTTGAAAATAAATTCAGTCCGTTGAATTAACAAAATTAATGACAAGAATAAAAAAGCAAGATGAAACGGCAAGCTACTAAAAAGCAATAGGAAAATAAGATACAATTTAAGTCTTTACTGCTATGAGACATGCATTTTCGATGTCATTTCCTAGACATATAATTGCCATGCTTAGAAGCGATCTATCATTCAGTGGTTAGTGTAAAAAATGTCTAGAAAACTATTGTTTCATTCCAAGATTCAAAGCATATATCTCGGTTTTATTATTCTTTAACAAAAGAAGTTAAAATAGATATCATACGGAATTATTTAATTTAAAAAACAGTCATTTACTCTTTCTTAGAATTGTTCTACTGAATCAGTTGGAATTAAATTAAACTAAACTTTGGTATTTTATCTGAATTGAATAATTTTGACTAGACAGTGGATGTATTTTCTCTAGAAGTGCATTAGTTTGAATAGCAATACATTAAAGAATGGTTTAAAGAAGTAGTCTGCAGTTTATTATCTTATAGATTAATAAAACATGCTAATTCAAGAAATTTAAAAGTTCGGAAATAAAATAAGTAAAATGATTAAATTTACTGCCGGGAATTCAATTTCAGATTCCATAGCTGTAAGCAAAGTAAAATGAAATCTATGCTTCTATAGCACAGTAAGGTTTGTTGGTTTTTCGGTTTTATTTAGTCATTTATTTTTGTTTTGTGCTTCAGCTCATAAGAAATGATTTTGTAATAGGAAATATATTTTCTTAAAGAAAAATAAGAGGAATTCAAATTAGCTTCAAAAATGATGCATAAAAAATTTTAGAAAATATATTTAGGCCACAAAAATTATTTTGTAATATTTAGATTTTTTGCTTATGAGCGTCGTTTTCTGTTGCAAAATAGTTGTCAACTGGCTCGGTAGAATTCAATTTCTAATAAAATTTTTTGCATTATTTTGGTATCAAATGAGAAAAAAGCGACCTTTGCCCAAAACTAGTTGTTAACCAGGTAGCTTTTTAAGAGCACTAAATTAATCTAAAAATGCTTCTGAATGACATTTAAAAAAAAGTTGAACATTATTAGTTTTTATCAGATATCAGAAATATTCCTTTTTACTTTCAAAAATAAAAATAAAAAAATATTTGGAGTGAAAGAAAGTGTTTACATGAAGGAGTAAATTAATTTTGTTATACTTAAACCAATATTTAACTTCAACCATTTTAAACACTGAAAAAACAAATCATTATTATTTCCAACGATATTTGTCTATACTCTATCATTTAAGTCAGCAAGAAAGAATAATTTTTTTTCTTAATTTTGAATTGTGGCTCTTTTTCGTAAAATAAAAATTTCGTTAAATAATATGTATATATATATATATATATATATAGAGAGAGAGAGAGAGAGAG
>NC_092214.1:43607614-43698017 GCF_043381705.1 Parasteatoda tepidariorum | reverse complement strand
TATATATATATACATTTAACTGGGGAAAAATACGTAATGGAAAACTTCTTGTATAGTAGAGAATAGCTGTAATTTTACTGTAATAAATATCAAAACATATATAGTATATTTATTAACAGAAATTTTTTTTTCTAAATATAAAATAAATTCAAGGAATTGTTTCTATCAATGGGTACTTAATTTCGGCCAGAGAGATAATAACTTCGGAAGTGAAAAATGCGATGATATATTTACAAAGTTAATTTACAAAAGTTAGCGAAAGGAAAGATAAAATGGCCTCGAAAAAGAAAGAGCCATATTTTTTTATTTCTACTACAACATTGCAACATAAAATTGAGTAAGGTACGGACTCGGCATTCCACTAATCAATTTAGGGCTCTCAAATGTTTGTCCCTTCCATAAAAGTGAAGGAAAACGAGTTTGATTGCGGGAAGTATCCAACCGGAAAATCTCTGTTTACGTCCCAACGTTAAAGGTGAATCTGTGCTATGTACTTAAAACATCCTCCTTTCTTGCCGTGAAGCTACTATAGAGCGGGCATAAAAATAATCCCTACCTATATATACGATCTCTTTTGCTTTACCACTTTGTTAATTACTGAAGATGAGGATTTAAAACGTAGCTATACGTAAAGCTGGACTCTTTTTTAAGAGTTTCTGAAAATGAAGGACCATCTGAGGTAGGTCTTGTACTCAGACACGTCCAAAAGTCCTACTTAATTAGGATGTGTTTCTCGCGAAATGAACACTTGGCAGCCGCTCGTTACAGAGTCATTACTCTTTCCGGCCCTTTGCCATAAATCTTGCGTTGCAAACATTTAAAGGAAGTTATAACTGGCGAAACTTTTAAGCCAATCAATATTAACGTTGAAGTTGTCTAACGAAACTGCCTGGTAAAACAGTATGAAAACGGAAAAGATTCCGTGTAAATTTTGAGAAAAAAAAAGAACTAAAGCATTAAACGAGTCATTAAAGGCCGATTTCCTATGTTTTGAAAGTCTTTTAAGCCATCTTCTCTATTAACGATCGTTTCGCAATTAAGGAATAATTGACTTTTTTTATTCTCTACTAGCCTAATTGTGAAACCACAGATGGTAATTTTTGAGTCTCTTCACCGAGCAACTAACACTATCTAGTTTTTGTTTTTAGCTTCAACGTCTGGTAAACATATGTTTACTTCACACTTAGTTTTGTAGTTTATCTCTCTATTATGTTTAACAAACATTTATTTCAGATGAAGTAAGCAGTGGTAAAAGTTTCAACCAACGTTGGCCTTATTTGGAGGAAAAATTGCTGCTTCCCCAGTTTTCAATTACGCTGTTTCTTTTTAACGATATGAAATATGGTACTGTCTTTATTCATATTAAAATGTGTTTTTATTTGAAACGATGCCAAACAGAATTTTATTATTTTTTTTTTTTAAATAAGTACTAAATCTTTACAACAATGAAGATGAAAATTATTTTAAAATCCCAAATATTTCTAAACAAATAGTTTCTTATTTCAATAACGATAGCATTCAAAATATGACTTTTTCAAAATTCGATTTTTCAGGCCAAACTAGTCTAACGATTTCGCTTAAATTTTGCATTTTTGTAAAGTAAAATTGCATTCTTTAAAATAATGTAAAAATGTGTATATCCTGCAATGCAAATCTTTTCTTTTTACTATTGTTAATAAAATTTTTAAAAAAATAAATATTTACTAAAAACAATTCTTTTTATGGAGTTATCTTTGGATAAACAAATTTTGTAATTGTGTTCAAAATTTTTTCAATTTGCTTAAGTTCTTCAGATACTTCGAAATACGCAAGAAGTAAAATTAGCATTAAGGGATTCAAACTTTGCATCGCTCTCCTGGCCAAACTATTGGGACCATTTTTCTTTGATTGTGGCTACCCTCTTCGTTTGGAGGATCAGATATCTGAATCCGTTGGGCGCAAAAAACGTATAGTTATTCAGAGAAAGTGCGTTCTTGTGTATGATTTTGTAACTTAAATAACCGTCTGTTTTAATTAATTAGCATATTTGAGGTCATTCCTTCGAACCTTTAAAACTGAGTCCCAGAATGTGAAGTTTCGATCGTTAGATCAAAAGTTATTCATGGTGGTCCGTTTTTCATTTTGCGCAATGGGCATCGAGATAAGAAGTATGTCAAAACTACTCAAATATGGTAAATAATAACGCGTTTTCGGGCTCAAAGGGAACATCTAAAAGTACGATAAATTGTACCTAAGCCCTTTGTTAATGAGTTATGTTAGAAATTACCAATTAAATATTGTTTGTTCTGCTGATCTGTAACAAATTTTTCAAATTTAAAATATACAAAACTGGTCAAGAAATTTGTAAAGTTTATTATCATTGCTTCTTCTGGTTGAATCTTTCCAAAAAAATGTTTCTCCACTGCTTCATTAGAGCATATTAGAGAAAGTAATCGTTTACTATTGTTGTTATATGCAAAATAAAACTTTTTTTTTCGGTTAACATCTTTATGCAATCGAATGTTTACTTGTAAACTTCTTTTTGCAAATAAAGCTGATGGTGCTTCAAACCAATAATTAAATCAAATTAATCCATTCAATTACTGCAGATACTGAGAAAAAATTTTTTTTTACAGTTGTTTTTTGTTTGTTTTTAACTAAATTTTATCAAAAATTTTCAAATTCATAATGATTGGATGCGCTTTTGAGATAGTCGAGTATGATGGAGATCACCCAGAAAAGTTTCAAAATCCAGTTCAAAATTATGTATCCAGATAAAAGAAATCAGCGTTACCAATGTTGTAGCAAAGATTTAATAAGTGTCACAAATTACTCTGATCACTAAGAAAAAGTATGGTCAAAACTAATCGAATGTGATAAAATTGACCGTATTTCTGACTCTATGGGATCATGAAAAAGAACGGCAATTTTTACCGAAATGCTTTGGTAATGATTTTCATTAAAATAACAATAAAATATTGTTCATAGTGTGTGTAAAATT
This sequence comes from Parasteatoda tepidariorum, assembly GCF_043381705.1. NCBI lineage: Eukaryota > Metazoa > Arthropoda > Arachnida > Araneae > Theridiidae > Parasteatoda > Parasteatoda tepidariorum. The sequence continues at coordinate 43,695,037 of NC_092214.1, read as the reverse complement.
TGGTAATTTTATCATGATACTTTAGAACATGGCATGAGAACTGTTTATTCGATTAAATTTACTTTTCATTCTTGTGTTTTAACTAAATGAGTGGTTATAAGACCTATAATTTTTAAAACCAGAATTTCCGGTAAACGGTTAACACATGATTGGAAACCATTACCATATAAATGGTTTAAATATCGTATATTTTGGTTTTATTACCAGAATTATAGTTTCTTTTTACCAGAAATGTCTTCAACTAGAGTACGGTAATTTTGCCAGAATTCATTTCTTCATGTATTTGTCATACGACATATATTTTTTATTTAAAATATTTTCAATACAAATACACGCTGTTTTTAAAGGAAAAAGAAATACATAAAATAAAAATGTAAAAAAAAAATGAATAAGCAAAAAATTGAAGAGAGTAATAACTAAAAAAATTCTTACCAAAATATGATTAAGCCTTTACTTTTTGATACCACTTTAAATTTGTAGTAGCAAGTTCCAAAAATAAATACTAATTTGATACATAAAAATAAATTTAAGAAAAATCTTTCTTTTAATTTGCTCTCAGAAATTAAAAAAAACATTGTTTTGTTAGTTTGACATACCATCTGAGAAATGGTAAGAACTCGACATATGTTATATAAGTAAGTACCACCAACCCATTTGTTACGAGATCACCAACTATCAATGTAGGATTATTTTTAGACAGAAGACAACGTTTCTATAAACAAAATCAAATAATCTGTAACCGAAAACAAAACAATGCATCAAAAGATGGTTATTGGTGTGATGGTTTGAGCATATGGCCTATAGGTGTGATGAATTAATTAGCTTTGGATTTGTATTTCCTCTAAATGTGGAGAGGGGAGTATTTTTTGGCGAAAATTCTTGTAAAGTTCAAAATCATGCGTTTCCCATTTTTTCCGTAAGTTTTAACTAACATCTGCAACGTCTCAATAAATGTAATAAAAACTTTAAAGCCTGTCTGTTATTCATGGTATACAATATAAACTTTAAATTTGCTATGTAGTTTTTCTTTTAAGTCTGCCAACTTTTGCACATAGAATTAATGATGATTGAACAAGCAATTATAATTTCTCGTCTAATGAGACTCGATTCACAAAAAAATAGCTTTCGTTCTATGACGTTCTTAAGAACTACGTAATAGATATGCCAGAAACTGTTTGATTTTGTCTAATCCTAATATTTTAAATAAAAACTGACTTTTTTTGTAGCGCATGCATCCGAAAGTATGATAAAGTAAGTATATTTGAATTGTGTTTAGAATCTTCAAAATAGAGTTGAGAGATTTAGTTTAGCCGACTTATAAGATTAAAAATTTGTTTTCCTTGATAGTTAACGTAGTGTTGAGTTTAATGAAAAAAATATTAGTTATTAACAATTGTTTGTATTTTTTTTCTTAGTTTTGAAGTATTAAGATCTAGCTTGCCCCTAAAAAATTCATAATCAGGATTTTTACATATTTGGCATCTTTTATGATAAACTACCTCTATTACAAAAATAAAAAACAAAAAAAACTTCGTTTTAAGTTTTTTGAAATTCTATTTTAAAGTTTATGGAACTAAAAATAGAAAAAAAAAAATTTCAGCCATTTTTCTCGAAATCTATCGCGTAGCATTTACGATGTTTTCACAATTGCACGGCAGTACTATTGTGCCCTATTGATCAAAGATCTCTCTGAAAAATCATGCAATAAATCAAAATGCTTCGAGTGATACGTACTTAAGAGGAAATATTACTATAACGACTTAAAATAACACAAAAACCTGTGATTAACTAAATATTATTTTATAAATTACTTATTGAGTATACGGCACTTACACGGACAAAACATCTCTAGTAAAATTACAGTACTTAATGCTGAAAAAATATCGGATAAAAAAACTCAAACAAAATATAAAAAATAAAACCAAGTTATACGGCATTTAAATTATTCAATGGGTAATTTTTCTGCTTATATGGTTCTGGTTTAAATAAATTCTGATTTTCAAAATTTAGCTCTCATTACCACACGTTTAGTAACAAATTCAAGACAGAAGAGTAAACTTTATCGAATACTTAGTTTTTATTGCACGTTCTAAGATATCATGATAAAATTACTAAATTTTAACACAGTTTATAAAACAATATTCTTTACGTTAATTTCACCAAATTCAGTACCAAAACGATTTGATAAAAAGTACCGTGATTTCCGATGTTCCCATGGAGCAAGAAACACAATAAATTTATCTTATTCTGGTAGCTTTGACCTTAATTTCTTAGTGCCAAAAAATAGGTTCTAAGTTAAACCATATTATTTGTACCTTATAGCGCATTGAACCATCTATCTCTCTCAACTTTGCTGCGACAACTTTGCTGCTTTGGGGGAAATAATAAGTAAAAAAAATAACAAACAACAGTTTAAAAAAAAAAAAGAATGAAATTTTATTTAAAAAACCGGGAAAAAAACCGGAAAAAAAGATATAATCTTTTCATCAGCCCACACGATTATATCCGTAAAACAGAGTGCTTTCTGATATTGTATCAATAAAGCCAAAGCAAAATATATTAATACAATAGTGTGAGGAGCACTCAAAAATTTCTTTTATAAAAATTACAACAAATAAAATAGAACACAAAGAGTAAAAATAACATGTAAAAACAGAAAATGAAAGAAATAAAAAGAAAAAACAGTAAAATTGAACTATAAAGCGAGTAGCGAAATCAGATCAACTTACATGGACGGAAATTTTTCAAGAATGTTATATATATATATACATATATATATATATATATATANATGAAACTTATATGACTTATATGAGACTAAAATCTTTGCTGAAAATTTATTGCAAAATAAATAAGTATTTTTACTACAGTGTATTTTTTCTAGTTTATTTTAAGGCTAAATTTAATTATTTATACGTCTGAGTTTAAGGTTTTTATATTACACGAAATGAAATACGAAAAAAAATATTTTGAATGCATTTAAATTAGATTTTGTTATGTTTCGTGTAAAAGCGTGGCCTAATGAATTATTCAAAAGTTGCATGACTGGCAGGCAGACATAACAATTCAATTTCACACCCGCGCATGTTTGAACTTAACGAATATAAGATGAGTGGTATTTTTAGGATTACATCCAACCTTTCTCACTACAACTCTTTGACAATTGCACTCGTAAATTACGTACTACCTCATATATATATATATATATATATATATATATTGAACAGAGTAAAAATCCTTGGCAACGTTTTCTTCAGAAAAAATTGAAATTTTTTTAGAGAAAACAAAACTATTTACGCTAATTTTGAAGATTTTAATGGACAAAGAAAAAGTTATGGGTTCATAGATCAGCTTTAATTATGAAACCAGGTATAAAAAAAACTATCGATACATTAAATGTTTTAGTGCGATTTTTGAAGTGTAACATATCAAACTTTTGAGGATCTTCTACCAACATAATCGAAGAGTTTTTACTCATGAGTGTTTCCCACATGATAATAAAACTGCTCGCAATATTCCCCAAAATTTTTAGCACTAGATCAAAATCTTTTACTCTAGGAAGAAATTTTATGGCCTTGGTGACACTTTTCTTGAAATTAATAGGGGCAATTTGAAAGTAAGTGCGACTTTTCGGGACCGGAAATGGCACTCTTAAAGTAGAATACCGCACTGCGCATCTATTATTGTATGCTTTTAATGGTTTCCCTCCATTTCTAAGACTCTCTTAGCAAAAGCAGTAATCGTATAATTTTAATCTCGAAGTTGTTAGATTAGATTTCTGAAGATTTTAAAGTATTTCTAGCTCATTGTTATCTCTATATTTAGTTAATTCACATTCACGCAGAAAATTCATAAACAACTCGAGTTAAACACTAATTTGGAGTTACATTTTACGGTAATGAAAACACATTTATGGGTATATTTTAAAACCTTAAAAACTGAGGTATAACCATTACTAGTTGCACATAAACTCCAAAATGTACTGTTTAAAGTTAATACTCATAATGGATTAATAAAATGTTGTGATCTTAAAAATATTAAAATTTCGAATTCAGAAATGACTGGCATTTTTCTAACATTATGAAAAGCCTGTTTACTTTGGATTTAATGTAGCTTTGTGATAGCCTGGATTTTTATGTAAATCACGTTTAAATGTAAATCTTTTATAAAATATATTTAACTTACAAAATTAAAAGAAAAACTAATTGTTTCAAATGGGAAGTTTGGAATACTTATCACAGAAGAAAAAATATTTTAAATGATAATCTTCAATAAAGGACATAAGACTTTAGTTATTAAATTATTGCTTTATAGAAAATTACAAGCATTCAAGGATAACATTCGTACAAAATGGGGTTTAAAACTTGCAGCATTTTCTGTAAAGTATGCAGGATTTAATAGTTTAGACGAGAGCTTTGCATTATGAAATAAAATGCACTGAAATTTTAAGTACTTTTTTATCCTAAAATTTCAAGACTTTATGAGTATAAAGCGTAAAAATATAGATTAAGGCTTATTTTAATTAAAGCACAATTACAGAAATGTTTTTAGACTTATGTCACTAATTTGGAAGTTTATAGTTATGCTTCGAAGTTTATAGTTTAAGATTAATGAACTTTCGCAATTAAATATGCAATTATCACTGCCAAGTTCATTATTGTGTGATATAATGCGTATACCACGGATATAAAAATATTTAGAGAAATTAAGGTAAAATTTAAATTAAAAGTTACAATACTTTCAATTACAATACTTCAAACAATACTTTCGAGCAAATAATACATAGATTTACTCTTTCTGATGAAAAAAATTTGCATACACTTTAAAAAAATTAGGTAAATAGTACCGGCACTCAAGATGTTGGTACTTCTTATCGTAAAACCCCTTTTCACAATAACATGTTATGAACAAAAAACTGATATAATTAACCATGCATATCAATGAATCGCTAATTAAATATTACTGCAAATTATGGAATAAGGTACAGTACTAATAAATGCTGGTAGTTTATACCATAATTTGGTTCAGAATTTATTACAGTGTATGATCTCACGTTTCTCATGTGCAATATGCCTATTAAAAGATTACTCAGTTGAAAGTTCCAATAGTATCAAATGTTATTATGCAATGCAATATTTTTTTTCTTCGTACCTTTGACGCGGACGTGTTCACCTCGCACCTTTACCATATGATTTGCTGGAGTTGAGATACATAATTGCAGAAATAATTCATAAATTTTGCGTGAATTACTCCGGTCTATTTAAACAAAGTGAGGAAGGAATTGAACTTCAGGCTGGATTTGTGCGAAATGACCTTACGAATGGTGCACATATTGGGAAATGGTACACATATTGGCAAATAGAAATGGTGTACTTATAAGACGTAACGGGAAAAATAGATTTGTTTGACTTCATTTTAATCAATGATCTGCGTAGATAGTTTAAATTAAACTGCTATAATATACACCGAAAAGCCATTACATTATGATCACCCTCCATCTATAATAATGGGTTCGCCCAGGTTTTCATGGTTTCTGGGCCAGGAATAATATTTTCATGAGGCAAATTAGGACCCATAATCCTCATAGAACAATCCCTGACGTCTGTAAGCTACTTGAACATAGTTGCAAACCAAGTTCACCCATTCATGGCAACAGTTTTTCCTGCAGGGGATGGTGTTCACCAGCAGGATAATGCACTACGTCTTAAGGGTCGAGTCGTCATGGATTGGTTCGAGGAACATTCCAGTGAATTTCAAGTCATGTCTTGGCCCCCAAATTCACCTGACCTTAATCCAATAGAGCATTTGTGGTCCTACTTGGTAAACCAAATTCGTGCTGTCACGCTATCCCCTTGCAATGTGAGGGAATTGCAGGACCAGTTGGTGAGCGCTTGGTACCAGATACCTCAGACTACCTATCAGCACCTTGTGGAATCAATGCCACGGCGGGTGCTAGCAGTTTTGAGGGCTAAAGGGGATCCTACATGTTATTAGCAGGGTGGTCATAAAGTAATGGCTCTTCGGTGTATCATTCAATGTAAGATATCCATTTATGGGAAATATGTATTTCAGAAATGAGTACACTACAATTTTTACAACAACCCAAAAGGTTTGAGATAATTCTTAATAAAAATTAATTTGAATGATTTTGAGATAATCTTAAATAAACTGAGATAATCTTAAATAATAAAAATATATTCAAAAATTATTATTAAATTTTAGTGCCGGTGCTAAAAGGGTTTTTTACGTTTATTATAGGAAGTTATTTTATTTTTACAAGATTTGTAGGTTGTAGAAAAAGAATAACTCATATTTTTAGGTAGCATAAAGTTTGTTGTATAAAGAAAAAGTGCCTTGCCAAATAATAAAGGAGAATAAATATTTTTTCTGGATTCTTTTTTGTTTCAAAATAAGAAAACTTTTAAAATAGACGGTAAAAGATAAAATATATCTATTCTAAAAATATGCTAATATCCATTTAAATTCATTTCTATCCCTTTGAAAACATTCTTTGTTACAAAATAAATATTGTTTCTGAAACATTTGCATTTTTATGCGAAGAAAAGTTGTTTTCTTTACCTCTAATAGCTACAAAATACGGTATAGAAAGATTCAAACTTGAGTTTAGATATTTTATCATGAAAAGGAAATCACAATACAAAATTACAGAGAAAAATACGCTAAGTTATATGTATCTAGTACAGAATATTTTCGTTGTTGAATATGTCTCTTTTCTTCTTGGCAGTACTAGACTTTTCTTATGTGATACCGTTTTAAGACTTAAAAAAATAAAATTTCTATTCTTGATAAGAAAAATATAACATTTATTCAAAAAAACTGTTTTAATTTACATAATCAGCATACCGAAAGACAAACTGACTTCGTAAATATCAGTCTTACTATAATTTTTTTTAAAAAAATTGAAATTATTTTAGCATTTAAGACTTATAGTATATTTAACGCTTTCATCAATTGAATATTATTTTTATTTAAAATATTATTTAACATTATATCCTAATCACAGGAAAATATTTTATGTCATAGAAATACTTATTTGACTAATTACAAATGAACGTAAGTGCATATATACTACTGTAAAATGAATATAAGGGAGAGGTGGGTAGGACCGGGTAGGGGGGGAGACCCTATACCTCATTTGCTTCTCAAACTCTAAATTGCTTTTTACTAGTCATGAAGTAGGATCTGCCATAGTGGAATACTGTTGATTAATTTACGGTGTTAGTGTAGAAAGGTTTGTTTTACTAATGTTCTCTCATGTTTTTAAGTCGTTCTTATTTATTTTTCATTAGAGTTATAAGAATTATTTTTAATCTAGCTTATTATGTATTTACTAGAAATGTCTTCCTTAACAATTAATAAGTATTTAGTCCAATAATAAGAATCTTCTGTTACGTTTCGATAACCTCTGCTAAGACAGGGCACATGCTTAATGTTAGTCTATGCTTAATGTTAGTTTATGCGGGTCTATACTACCCCCACATGCTTAATGTTAGTCTATACTGGTCCTAAGAAAGTTGTATTGCGGCGACGAGACGGAAGAAAATAACTTAATCACTTTTAAATTTAGTGCATAATCATCTTAATTACAGTGAAAACTAAAATGCCTGTGACTTTTTTACTAAAATTCCGGTATTTCTAAATTCATCATAGAGTTAACATTTCTATCCGGTCTAGGGGAGTAAGACCGCATAATTTCGAGGAAATGTTCGAGGAAAAAAAATCATTTAAAAAAAGTGGTACATCCACTTTTTAGGAATGATATATTTTTCAGAACTAAAGAATGAATATATTAATTAATTCTGACAGTTTTAAGGTCAAACAGTTTAACAGGCCTTTCAAACTTAGTTACCCGATCTTAAAACACTCTCAACTACTGCTTATCCTATGATGTCACTGTCAGTTTAGGAGAGAATATTCATACAATCAATATGTATCTTGAAATATTTTTTTTCTGCAAACAGCATTGAAACAATTGTGCAATTTTCTGAAAACATCATTTCCCGGTATTCAGGCATTTTATTTTTAAAAATTTTATGTTCAAATAATTATTACTATCGAAATACACTACTTAAACAATTCAGGACAAATCACTCATATGTAAGATATTAAGTCAAAACAAAAACTGCGCGAATATAAACAAATGTGCAATTTCTTTAAGAATGAAAAATAAAATTTGAAAAAAACATGAAGGATTTACAGGGAAAAAAAACATGTAGGCTTTATTTTTTCTTCTTTATTAACTTTGTATGTTGTTGTTGTCTTACGCCGATTGTCCATTTTAAGGCAGACGTTTGCTCTACTTCTTGGTTTCGGTGGAGCCATCTATGGTCAAGAATTTAACTTCTGACGCACACATATGTCACAGCTTGTTTTTACAGGGAAGACACATTAACATACCATCCATTCATCCACAGATCGTAATTTTGACCTGAACCAGAGTACTATCAATATCCGAACCAGTACTCCCAGAGGTATCGATTCGATTTTTTATGGGAACTTGGAGGACTTTCTGACCTTGAGCCAGTTCAGCGTGCGCGAGCCACCATTTGGCGCAGTGGTGATAGAACTCACAACCTCTTGGACATGGTCCGAACACCCAACATTAACTTTATATTTCAAATGGTAATCCAAAGATTAAAATACTCAATTATAAATTTAGTACTATTGTATAAAAAATGAATAAACACATTTAATAATAGGTTCAATGATAAAATTTTACTTGAATCAACGTGTGTAAATCGTGACGTAAAATCTTTTTAAAAGAATGTACGAAAGATATTTCAACTGTGAACATGTCCTAGTTTAGTTTCTAGAGAACTAATTATTCTTTTATTAAAAAATTTTACAGAGTGAAGTAAAAATAGTTACCCAATCAGTTAGTTAACAGATTATAAGCTAATAAAGAAAGGATAAATATATTTAATCAAGCAGTGATTAAATAGTAGTGTATCAACATTTTAAAAAATGCATTTCAAAATTTAAATGACGACGCCTTCGACTGTTGACAAAATACGTTTATGCATAAAACATTTTTGTTGAATAATTTTATACGTAAATGATTTATTTCATCGCATTTAAAATGAATAATTTACATAGTTTAATTTTCATCATTACTGAATATTTGTCATTTCAAAATAAGTTGAAGTAAGTTGGCGTTTGATTTTATAACGACACTATCAAAATAACAAATTTTGAGGATTTTTAAAGTATATCTGTTGTGCATGTTAAATAATTATGGTTCGTTTCGCAATACAATTTTCATTTTACAAAAATCGAAAAAAATATCATTTTTATGTGGTAAAAAGGAATAATTCAAATCAATGGCAATGGTTATCAAAGCTATAGACAAGGAGATTTTAAAATAACTTTGATCCATAAGTACCCAAATGTAACCTTTTATATTTATAAAGCACTGATTACTATGACACTTATTTAATTAATCCTATTCTCCAAATTTATGCGCTATTTAAATTCACACCTTGCCCAATCTATAGTGAGAAAAAAAGTAGAGACAAAACTAACGGAATATTCTAAAATTTACCATATTTTTCGCTCGATAGGAACATCAGAAGCTCGATACTTTTTACTGAAACGCTTCGGTAATGATGGTAATTGCCAATAAAATATGTTTTTATAATATGCGATAAAATTTGATAAACGACGAAACATTTGACAATTTCATCATGATACTTAAGAGTATGGTATAAAAATAATTTTTTTTGGTTAAATTTGCTTTTGAGTTCTCTATTTTTTTTTATCTAAATGTGTTGTAATAAGAACTATATTTTTGAAAGCCAGAATTTCCGATAAGCCGTTGGCACTTGAATGAAAAAATCATCAAATAAATGGTTTAAGTATAGTTGGGCTTTTGTTGCTAAGCAAAATTATGCTATTTTTCGTGGGAAAAAAATACTTCATTACTATACAATTCGAAAATAAATTTAATATAGGAGAAATTTTTTCAGTTTTTTAGAGATAGTTAATGTTTTTGGAGAAAATCAATCATTTATGTTCTTAGCCGATAATCATCTCATATGATGCCACTTTTTTACTTCTTTTTACACATAGTTCCATTTTCTAAAATTTTACATACATCAAGAAAAGTAAGTAAATTCATTTTTTTCGATCGTAATGGAAGAAGAAAAATATGTTTCGTAGAAAATAATATCTGAACGAAACTAATTTACCTATAATTAAATTAACAATACTTTAAAATTAATAAATTCTTTAACTAAATGCATTAAAAGTCAAAAGGAATAACTCGAGACTATTTCGCATTCATTCATAATTATCAAAGGGGAAATGTTTCTTATATAGTTACTGAAAACATCCACGATAGCTTAAAATAAAGCGCCTTTGTAAAGAGTTACCACAAAAAGTCAAAATACACTATTCAAAATGCATATATTTCTCAATATACAATTTGAATATTTGCCGAACAACTTCAAAATGCTTGTTGAATACGTTTCAATGAAAGAGAAGTAAGCCCTACTTCATCTCTAATGAAATTCTTTTCATACTTCAACATCTAAAATGAAATTTGCACTGGCGTTCCCAGAAATAAAAATGATCAGAAACTGAAGCGTTCCGTATCGAATAGTGGAAAAGTTTTGAAACCTTCCTATAATCATTTTCTAAAACATTAGACTTTTGCCGTTGAAACAAATGCCTTCTGTTACCTCTAAAGCAAATTACTATTTGTAATACAACTTGGAATTCCACTGTGGATATATTTACATAATAAGGCAATTCAGACACTTCAAATCGCTTTTTATATGTTGAATACAGGTCAGATGAATCAGTATCAAAACAAGACAAACACGATGCATCATCAGTGATATTAGAGTTACCTCAGGGCGACTTCTTAGAGAGCCAGTATGGGATTTCTAGGCACACTTTGGTTATTGTTCTTCAGTGAGATTTTAAGAAATTTAAATAAATGTATATATAATGGTCGTCTTACGATTGCTGTAACGAAAAAAAAATAATTTCTCAAGGGAAATTTCTGTAGGGTAAGTAGAAAATAAAATTTAAAAGGATTCAGTCCTATGTTACTCTAGGGAGGGTAGGTATGTCTTTAATGAATGCCACGATGCGTTTTATTTGCGTTACACGTAAGTTCCGCTCTTAAAGATGAAACTGAAGTTTGAATTGTTAATTGCAGATATTATGCCTATTTTTTTAAACAAAAGTGTAACATGTAACAACTTTTTATCTTATTATAATTTTTACAAAGAAAAACGACAACATAATTTGTAAAAATTTAAACTAGATCTTGTTTTCTTTTTTAGCAAATAGTATTGAATGGGGATGCATTTAATATTTTAACTTCTCATGCAATTTTCATAAATTGTTGTGTTACAGTATAAGGTTAAAGACTTATTTGAACTTCCAATATGATTAAAAACATTAAAAACGTTTGAAACTTTCACAGTCTTGTTTGTTTGAAATATTTAGAATTATATAATATTTATTATTAATTAAATCTTGTTTTTTCTCTCCATCAAATAATATATAAAGGGATGTATTTAATATTTCATAGTTCTCACACAATTTTCAAATGTTATGTTGAAGCATAAGATTAAAGACATCATAAATGTTTGAAACATTTGCAGCTTGTTTTCTTAAATAGATAAGATTACAGAAGATTTATTTGACTCCAAATTGATAATAAATTCATAATTAACTGATAAATTATTTATTGATAAATGAATAATTGATAAATTTATATGATAAGCTGATAAATTGATAATTGATAAATTGATAATTGATAGATTGATAGATTGATCGATTGATAATTGATAAATTGATAATTGATAGATTGATAATTGATAAATTGATAATTGATAAATTGATAATTGATAAATTGATAATTGATAATTGATAAATTGATAATTGATAGATTGATCGATTGATAATTGATAATTGATAAATTGATAATTGATAGATTGATAGATTGATCGATTGATAATTGATAGATTGATAATTGATAGATTGATAATTGATAGATTGATAATTGATAGATTGATAATTGATAAATTGATAATTCATAAATTGATAATCGATAATTGATAAATTGATAAATTGATAATTGATAAATTGATAATTGATAAATTGATAATTGATAAACTGATAAATTGATAAATGATAAATTGATAAATGATAAATTGATAAATGATAAATTGATAATTGATAAATTGATAATTGATAAATTGATAATTGATAAATTGATAATTAATAAATTGGTAATTAATGAATTGATAATTGATCAATTGATAATTGATAAAATGATAAATTAATAATAGATAAATTGATAAATTACTAAATGATAATTGCCAAACTTTAAGCAAAATAATATATATTAATTAACAATTATTTGTTTTTATTTTTGAGCTTACTCTTAGATTCAAAGATTTATCGTTGATATCAAAAAATATTTATTAATTTAACTGAATATATCTCTGACATCTACTTTTATACTGAGAAAAAAGCTTCCACAAAAAATCCATACTTGTGTGGTGAAGATACTTTTGAAAAAAAAATTGAGAATTTGGATAACTTAACCAAAATTTGCCATACTTAATTTATTTGATGATATTTTTTCGTTCAATATGGTAATAGTTTATTGTTAATAGTTAACGGAAATAGTCAAATTGCTGTTTTAGAAATTATATTTCCTATTACCGTACATTTAGTAACCCAGCAACACTAAAAAGTAAATATAACAGAAAAATGATTTTTACACTACGCTCAGAATCATCACGATATAATAACTATTCTGTTTTTCAAAACATAAAAGTGTTAATTAAAACATATGCTTGATCAAGAATAAGCAAAATTCTTCTTATTAATAGTAAATGTATTTATGTGAGTAAAAATAACATTTTACTATTCATTTGATAATTCTAAGATTTTATTAGCTACGCTCCTTGCCAAATAGAATGGTAGTGTATCGAAATATCTGTTTACATTTCAACGGTTTATTTGAAATAACTGTTTATTGAATAAGTTAATAGAAGTTAGATCACGGTTAATTATTTATTTTTCTAATACATTCCTCCATTACAACGGGGAAAAAAGGGCCTGAATGATATTTTCAAGTGTTTAATTCAAGCATATATAGTTGGAGAGACGTCATTCATTCAGATTCAGAATCAGTTCAGGTTCAGAAATGGTAATCTTAATGTATTCATTAATTCAGATTACCATCTTCTAATAGCTTCGAATACACATTTTTGCCAGTGCGCCATAATAATTAACTTGAAGAAACTACGGCATTAAAATATACTATAGTTTTAGATCTATTCTTTGAAAACTAACATATATTTGTAAGAAAATAGCGAACAGTTTTTTTTAATTTCACTGAAATAATTTAAATGTAACGTTTCTGTTTTATTTTTTGAATACATATAATAAATACTAAAAGCCGTAAAAAGGGGTAATTTTTTTAAAAAAATCTTTTTTTGCTACTGTAATGATTGACAGCACATTAGTAATTGTATGAGAAATATTTTGTTTCAGAGTGCCACACATTCCTCTAAGTGTTTTACTTTAAGAAATTTTAGATGTTATATTCTCCATATACCAAGCCTGGAGAAGTGTATACCTACTTAATTATATCAATCTTCATTATATTTTTAGCAATTTTTTCTTGATTATGCATCTGTATTGGTTTAAAAATAATTCAACTAAGATATTTAAATCTGAAACATAGAGTGTAAAAAATACCTAAACGAAAAAGCTTTGCTATCTAACTACGAAGAATAACTATTCATAAATGCATAAACTCATTAGGTTTAGCTAAGAAAAATAGAACTGTTTTTCAATAGACGTAAAGCAAAGCTTAAATCTGTCCCTCTGATCTTTATACAATAAGGGTTAAAACACGAAAGTTCTTTTAAGAAAGTTTCCTTCTAGCATTTAATAAACCTCAAGTTTCTATTTTTTAAGTTCTTATAGATGATAAATAAAGGGCAGATAGAAGCATATAAATTACAATTGATTGTTTTGCAGCAGATTTAAAATTTGTGGTGATAAAACTTTCCAAAACTTTCCAAACTTTTCTTTGGTGTGGTCCAAAACTTTCAAATTTTAATTCAATTATTCTCAAAAAACTCAAAATTTGATCAAGAAGGGCATCGTATTAAATTTTTATTTACTAGTAAAATTTAATTTGGATTTGCACATTATTCTATTTAAATTGTTTTAAAACGAATTTGTTTTTTACTATCAATGCTACGTGACAAGGTAAAATGTGGTAGGAAGATGGTAAATGTTTTCTTTTAGTCTGAAAACTATGCATAAAAATGTTTAAGAAATTAAAAAATAATCAATTACACCGTTACATTATCGCACGGGCTATTATTTAGTTTAAGTTCATTAATTTTGTTCTTGTTTTCCTATGCATTTCCCTTGAATTGTCTAATAATATGCAACGAAAAAAAATCTTCGCAATTATTTTACAAGTTTTTATACACGTTTTTAGAACTCGAGACTTATCATAAAAGCTGTAAAACAGTTCATATATGTTTACATCGCAATACGCTTCCTAAAAGTTTTTTTTTAAAAATTGCATAATATTTAACGGCAATAAATGCCGCTAAACACAGGAACAAAGAAGGCGTCTCATCACGTAAAATATTCATAAAAAATTTACATTTTAATGAGTTTACGAATAAAGAAATGTGCGTCCCTGCGAAGATTTCATGCAAGTAAACATTACAAACCTGGGATCTGACAAGAATAAAGAAAGGATCTCATTAAAAATAGCAAAATCTTAAAACTGAAACAAGTTTAGGTGCTTAAAACAATTTTGTCAGCACCGTATTCAATTTAGCAGTTTGGCGTTAAGTCTCAGTATTTTCTTCTTCGTCGTAGTGAAAAGCAAACTGTACTTAGTAAGAAAATTTTAATAAAGTAAGCAGGAATTTAAAAAAAAAAATATGATAGTTAACCGTCGTTTAAGAAAGCTGTATTTAAATACTTAATTTATTATTGCATAGGATAATTATTAAAAATTTAGACAGTATTGCAATTTATGGTAAGTATTGAACAGTCATCTAATCTTAATTATCAGGTGATACGATATCTGGTGATATTGGTTAATCAGGATATTGGTGATATCAGGATATTGGTGATATCAGGTGATATTGCTTAACATTGTAATGCAATACGTTAAAAATAAATACAAATAGGAAGTACATAAAAAATCTCCTGAATAAAAACCCATTGCATGTATGTTTAAATATAAAAGTATTGCATATAAACTCGAGGAGAAATACTAGCTTTTTAGTGTTAAGGGGCTCTGTGGTAGTATCATCTATGCGTGAATCTAATTTTGGAATAAAGGACACTAAAAACGTCTCATGTGCTGAAGTAATGGAAAAATATTTTATTTTACAACCATCGTTGAACAGCCAACCCAATTTTGGGTTTACGAGCTACTAATGTTCAATTCCGTAGTTTTGTAATTTTGAACCCAATTCAAAAGACAAGAGAACTCCTGGATCAAGTTTTGAGGGAAATTTGCATTCGTGAATTGCGTTATTGATGGAACTAACCAGCATTTGCGCTACATGGAAAGGAAAATCACGCAATCCTCCCATAGTTATCCTGATGGCAAGGGGATTCTGACACATGATCCGTCTACCACTGAGGATATTTAATGTCAACACTATGATCGGGGCAAGCCGAGCACGGAATTCGTATAGAGGAGCTATAGCTGTGATTCGAACTTAGTTCACCTCATTGTAAGACGAACGCTCTATCCCCTGATCCACCCCGGCCCATGGAAGAAATATTGTGGTGTTAACGCTCTGATTCAATCCTCGTTCAGCCTGCAATCATCCAATAGTGATAAATTAGCCCTCTCGGCCAAATTATATGTCCAGCGGCATGGAACTAATTGGCTTAACAAAGAGTTCATCGCATACTTATTATTAGAAGGTTAATAAGTACCTGATGATGATGAAAATATAACTATGAATTACTAATCCTTATCACATGGCTTAACTACCACTTTTCGAAGAATATGCACTCGATTTTTCTTGGTAGTGGGCCTAGTTGATATGGATAATTTTTTGTTATTTATCCGTATTAGATGAAAACAGTTAATAAATGATTTTGTCTAAGTTCATATTTTTTACAGTTTTTTTACTGTTTTGGTTCAATATGGTAAAATAATAATAAAATAAATTGTTATTTAGCTATTCTTTCCGAGAAATTCCATAAAGTGCAAGGATGAAGAAGTTTCATCAAATATTTGAGAGTTTTTTTTCCTTCAAAAAGGACGTGTTATCGTGATGTGTCAAAAAATACAACCGAGGGATTGCTGAATTGTCAAAAAGCTTAATTTCTTTCATTTAACGAAAATAAATTTGCTGTAAACAGGGAAGAAAGAAAAAAATATGAGTTAGCAAGCATCTTTACTAAATACCATGCAATAGTTATTCAACAGTGTAGCATATGAAAATTAATGCCACTTGTACAAATTTTACTTTTCGTTCGTGTATTGAAGGCACAATTGTGTTTATTAAAACAATTCCCGGATTACATTTCCAAAGGGATTTTTCTGTAATCTCTGGTGCAGGGTTCCAAATTAATTCGAGTCATCCTAACTCTTTTTATTTATTCATTCCAAATCAGATTATAATACTGATTTCTTTACTTTAAATACGCAATACTTTTTTAGTTTTTCGAAGTACATTGAATTCTGACTTTCAGTTTTTCGCAATATATGCCGTGTTTTTAAATTCAACGTGATATATCCGATTTCTCTTGAGTAATTTTGTTAATGAAAATGTAATAACAAGTACAAAAATTGATATCCAAACTAAGTACATTCAATGAGTTAAATAAAAATGGTGTTTGACTGAAAATCTTGATAACTCAGTCACAACCTTTGAAATTCATAAGTTATCACTGAAATTTACGATACTTCTCTAAAATTTATGATTATTCCCCTCATTAGAATAGGTCCTCACTATTCTTTATATGAGTTTAACGTGAATAAAAGCTAAATTACAATAAGAGTTTTGTAGTTTACTTAATTGTCGTAATAGGAACTTTAAGAATGAATAAAATATATAAAGGTCATTACACCTTTATTAGAGTCAATCATATTACTTTAGTTTAATGAAACTCAGTCATTTTCACCATCCTTTATTTACTAATCATTTTATTCCCGCACTAATACCAAATAAAACAAAAGATTAATCAGTAATTACCCTTGAATCCTACCTAAAAATACTAAATACCTGAATGATGATTCTAAAATAAAACAGTTTCTACGATTCAGTCTAAACTACTGATTGCAAAAGGCGTTAATGAAGGGTAATTAGTGAGATAGGATTGTCTACAGCCTAAGCATTCTCTTTGAAGCGTGTGCAGATCGACACAGCTGAGATGCAATTTCCGGCCAAATCACGAAGATAGGCGATTGTTTGAGATTCCTTAGATGAGCTGAGAGACCTTGCGAATGCTGCACTTGCCGAAAAGGGTTAGGAAAGGGAGAAGGACTGAATAATGAGAGATGCTTCTATAAATGGGGAGGGCAGTTATATTTACCTAAAGCGCACATGTCCATGGGGATTAAAGGAAAAAGAAAATATTTTCTTCATCTCTATTAAGACATTGTTTAATATATAAGGGCAATATAAGGGGGAAAAGCTATTTTTACTTATTTATTTCGTAGTTTTTTTCTAATTTTATTTCACAATAAAAATAATTATGGTAAGTTGCATTAATTTTTTTTAATTAATTACGAAAAATATTATTTCAAAACACCAACTGAACCTTCTCCTACAGCAGTTCAATATGCTTCAAACAATTCTTATCTGGAATCGATATTGGATAGACTGGTTTCCCAAAAGTGATTTAAAAAATCAATTAACCTTCTCATTCATATGGGCTGCATATGAGGACGTATATATGTTTGCTTCATAATGTTATTCAGATTCGAATTTTTGATGTAATTTGCATGTAGTTCTCATTTGGAGACACCAAGCAGTTATTGGAAACTACACCAAGGGACAACCCATTTAAGAGAGTTAAAAGAATATGATCTTTATGGAAGTCAATGGAGGATTCAGAGAAGAAGTGAAATTCTGATATTTTGTTGATTTATTTTGGAGCGTGCATGGACTGTTTTGGAGTTAAACATTAGTGGAAAAGTTGGTGTTATTTCATATATTCTTATACCTCATAAATGAAATTTGAAAGTTCAGTTTTTTTATATTTAAAGCTATATTGATAAAATATACCACAAATTTACACATAATGTCCTCATGCGAGGACACCAAGTTTTGACAATATAGTACAAAGAAATTTCCAAAAATAAGTTATTAGGCTACAATTCGGTAATAGATGAGTTTGTGACATATCTATTTTTTTTAACTCAAATGAAATATCCATGCATGAGAGAGTTGAAGAAAAACGGAAGAAGATAGAATTGATAGATTTTTCTGCGTTCTACTTAGATAAGAAGATTTATTTTTCCATGAAGTTTCAGCATTTGTTTCAACGTTTGTAAAGAGAGGGCGCCACAATCTGTGAAATTCTATAAGACAATGGTTTCGGCTGTATATTGGACCATTATAACTGAAATATTTCCACGAGGGTCATTTAATTTTTTATTCAGACTTTCATGGTGTTGCTGCATTGTAAACAATTTTTGCGTATCTGAACACCGAAAGTGGCAATTTCCTTGCACTAAAATGAAGTTACACTAAGTTCTAAACCAAGAATCAAGAAATACCAGATTAAATGAGTAATTTGTCAAATTAATCGGAGAAGGTGTTTGAAATTGCTTGTTGAATAATCGAACACAATATTCTTGATTAATCTCTTAAGTCTTACTTGGTATTAAACTTATATGGCTATGATCAGTTTTTCAACTTAATCCGATAAGAAGACTGAATCGATTATGATCCTGAACCTTTCACTCCCGTTGATACTGATGGTTTGACAGCTAAGCCTAATTATGCGATAATGTCCGCCATAAAAGACCAAAAATTAAAAAAGTGCATCTCTTTAGAAATAATGTTTATAATTAAGTTAACTCAGTCATTATGTGTAGCTGGAGTCTTTTGTCATCAATCATTAGAGATATCGCTTCTAACACGAATTAAATCGCAATTTACCTTTATTTTCCAAAACTTACGGAGCACTCAAGAACGACAACACATTCTCCAGCCTGTTACCATCCATGAAAATATCTAAGCTTGGTGTAAGTTTAATCAATTAGTGGTGTTAAGGTATCTAACTAGTGCAAAAACACGAGTTTGGGCAAAATTTTCGAAATTGAGTTCTTAATCAATTTAGAATGCCAGTGCTGTTAGCTTTCTAAAAATACTTTTCTTTATGCTCAAATTATTTATAATGTTATAGCAGTTTTCGTGCAAGGTGATAACAGTGAATAGATTAATGATTTTAAGCCTTTAAAAGCGTTTATCTCAGAATAAGATTTTTTTCACATTTTACACTACCTTAAACACGATATCTCATGTTGTTTTTAAAATAATTGTCAGCAATTTTTCATGAGTGTTTATAGTTATGGCACACATGTCTTGAACTACAGATTAATAGCGAGAAGTAGAATTTGATTTTTTATGCATGTTTTTTCGCAAAGACAAGTGCAGAAATTTTTAAAATAATTACTTTTTTAAACACTAAATCCCTAACTCAGTAGTGTATGGACTTGCTTTTAAGATAATAGTTCAAAACATAGTTGATAGCCTTCTAAATAAAATCCTCAAAGGATTTTATGTTTTTGGGGATTGAATTTACTTTACGATGTTTAGCTTATACGCAAAAAACTTCTTACTTTAAGCTAAAATGGCAATTTAAAAAATAAATAAAATAATAATTTTTTTTTTGCTATTTTCATAAGTTTAGACACATAATAAAACAAATAAACTTGTTTTTTAAAGTTTCATATAAATTATTAAAAAAGTTCTCGAAACTAGTCGGATACACCTTCTAACGAGTAAATGAATGCTCGATTCGACTTTAACTGAGAATAAAGTTACCATTAACACAATTTCTAGAGTTATTCAACACCGGATTCAGACAGGTATTACACCTCAGATTTTACAGTTATTTTCACATCATGGCTTTTTTTAAAGAGTTTTTTTTTAATTAGCAGCGCCATCTCTTGCCGATTTTTGAAACTTGGCATGAATAATGAAAGACCGTTTCCCTAAGTCAAACGCAGAAAACTTTCGTTTTTTTAAAAATCGTTTTAATCTCTTTCAGTTCTTTCGTTAATTGATTTTTCAAACAGTTTTTTTCGGAACAACCGGGTGATATAATATGTTAATTTAAATTTTTTGTCAAAAAATTTTGAAAGTTACCAATTTATATTTAAAAAGATGTTGATTCCTGAATAATGATATGTATTGCAAATTTACCTAACGGAATACCTTTTTAATTTAAAATTGTAGGGATTTTTTAAGAAGAAAAAAAGGACTTTTAAAATTAGCTTTAATTCCGTTCTAAAAAAAATGAATGTATTATTATGTTTTTTGAATTAATCTTAAATTGAAATAAAGAAGAATTTAATAATTCTTTTTGTAAAGAAAGGTATTTTTTTTACAAAAAAATAATGATGAAGTCTTTCACTAAAAGTCTTTTGTAAAGCAAAAATGTCTTATTCAAATATCAAAAGCAATATATTTTTCTTGAAATGAAAGTATAAAGAAACCTTTTAAAATATTTGGAAGTGGAGTGATTTCTTTTTAAGACATCCAGGAACATCAATATATTTCTCATTTATGGCAAAATATAAACCAAATGTTTGAATATCATTAGTTAATTTTTTCTTACATTTAATGAACTAAATGTAGTGACTACTTGAAAGCTTACTGATTAATTAAAAGATAAAAGTCTTAAGTGATTCTAAAAAACGTGCTTTTAAAACTTCTCAAATTGAATCTTTATGAATAACATTTATTTTAAAGTAACTTGTTATTGCCTAATTATATTCTCTAATTTGGCTAGTTTGTAAGCTATATAATATCAGCTCTTTCATCTCATTTCAAAAAGTGAAATATTATAATGACTGTTTTTTTTCTTCTGTTTATTAAAATTCAATTTTCAATTCATAGCTTTCTATAATTTGTTTTAAAAACTTATTGGAATAAATAGACGCAAAAAATTATTCAAATTCCATTCCTTATTTAAATATAAATTACAAGTTTATGATTTTTTTAGAAATAAACAGAACATGATATAATGTTAAGATATATTTCAAAATGTTTTCAATTATTGAGATTGTTTTAAAAAGTGTTTTGTTGCTTAACATACACACTTCAAGTCATTAATTTATTTTTACTGACTAAAACGTATCATGGAGAAAAAAAGTTTGAATCTTTTCAGCTATTTAGTATTTCAACTATTTCAAATAATGGAAGCTTCGACGCAGAACCTATTTCATTTTATTTATAAAATGCATATTTTTATTTACTTATTTAAATTATATGAAAATGCATCGAAAACATTGATCTCGCTAAATTGAATTTAGTTCCTTGCCTAAAAATGCCCCAAAAACACGATAGATAATTCACTAACAAGAGCCCTTATGATCGTAATATAATTAATGTGTATTTTTAATATTAAATATTTTACATAAATCACATTACCGGTTCATTTTTCTTAAACTTCTAACTTTATTTTTGAACTTTTGTTCTATTTTGCTGCTTAATATGTACACAAAAACTTTTTATATGATTTCGGATCAAAACTATGCGTAAACAATTTAAGAAATGCGTAGTTTTAATGTTAAAAATGCAAGGAAAATAATCCCTAGTTTGTTTGTGAAAATTTGGGGTGGGCATTTAAAAGACGCATTATGTGCTGTGTTCTCTGAAATATCCATTCAGCCATGCCCATTTTCTAAAGTAGCATTTTGAACTGAATCGATTTTCTTAAACACGCATTTCAAGCTACGTCTATTTTCTTAAGGTATTCGACTAATTTCAACAACTTTTTTTTTAAATATAAATATAAAATTTTGAAAAACTAGTTTGTTTTATTATGTACAAAAACTTATAAAACTAATAAGAAATTATTATTATTTTATTACTTTTTAAACGGCCGATTTTAGCTTAAAATAAGGCATTTTTTTGCATATACGTTAAACACTGTAAAAAAAATTCAATCTCTCAAAACAAAAAATCCTTTGATTATTTTATTTAGAAGACTATCAACTATGCTTTGAAATATTATCTTAAAAGCAAGTGCTACTACCGAGTTTACACTACTGAGTTAGGGAGCAATCTATTTAAAAAGGCACATTTTTAAAAACTTCTGCACTTGTCTTTTCGAAACAATATGCATAAAAAACCAAATTCTACTTTTTTCTCTTAGTCTCCAGTTCAAGACATGTGTGCTATAATCATAAACATTCATGAAAAATTGTAGTCAGTTATTTTAAAAGCAACATGAGATATCGTGTTTAAGGTAATGCAAAATGTGAAAAATATATAGCTTTGAGATAAACGTAATTAAACACTTAAAATCATTTGTGTATCCACTGTTATCACCTTGCACAAAAACTGCTATATCATTGTAAATAATTGGAGCATAAACAAAAGTAAAGTATTTTTAGAAAGCTAAGAGTGCGGGGATTTTTAATAAACTCAATTTCGAAAATTTTGCCTAACATCATGTTTAAACGCGCATTTTGAACTATATCCAGAAGTAAACGCTCACGAACCAACTGTTGTTTAAAATCAAAGTACAACAATAAAATATAAATGAAAATTCACAAAACCAAATGTTATGATTAATAATGGCTAGTTTAGTAAAATCATTAACCACGATTTTTATGAGTTGTGTGCTTCCTAGCTTTACCTTATAACATTTCCAGTATTCAAAATACTAAAAGGGTTAAAACACTTTTTCGATTGCAAGTAATACTAACATCTTTAAAAATTATGCATAGGTTGTAGTACGAAACCTGTTTAAGGAATGTAACAAATTCACCATATTTGTAATTTTTTCGTTAATCACTTTAGTTATACAACATAACTATCAATAACTATTTTGAATAACTTGTATTATTTAGTGTTATCTCGAAACATTGTAAGATAGCACTTTATATGAAATGCATTCGAGTACTCAATATTTTCAATTTTTATTAATCACTATAATTACATAACAAAACTATTAATAAATATGTAAAATGCCTCATATTATTAATCGTCATCTTGAAACATTACATCATAGAACTTTATATGAAATATGCATTCGAATACTATACACTCGTAGTTTTTTTATTACTGTAGTTAAACAACAATACTTTCAATAAATATTTTATAGTATATTTCAATATATCATATATCATTAAGCATTATCTTGAAACATTACGAAATAGCACTTAGAATGAAATATACATTCGAATTCTCCACATTTGTAGTTTTTTTTAATCACTTAAGTTATGCAACAATATTATCAATAAATATGTTAAACACCATAAGTTATTAAGCGTTATCCTGAAGCATAAGGAAACTCCATAGAGAATCGCATTTTCTTCGGTGACGAACATTAATTTTATTTCAAAACTTTTGCATATATTCCTATTCAATTTCTTTAAAATAAATTTCATTAAGAAAGTGCTTACTTTTAGCAATAAATAAAATCCATCTGAAGTCCATGCGATTACAAAAAGCTTTACGTATGATAACATGAAGGAGAGAATGGCAAATAGAACAATTTGTCTTTCTTTGTATCTAATATTTACTATCTGCGTTTTTTGCTCTCAACGCGGTGGCTCAAAAAATCCATTTATTTCTTTTCTGTGTTCTTTGTCCGTTTATTTTATATGCGAGGATTCATATATTGCTTGGTTGCCCTGCGAATTCATTTAAACAAATTTTTTTTCTAGTTTATTTACGCATTTATTACTTTACCAAGCAGAACTCCAAAAATTATGTATTTTTTCTTCTTCCGTGTAAAAATATTTCGGAAGGAATTTTATGCTCTCGATGGTGTTTTGCTGATAAATGCAGTATTTTATTTAAAGTAGTGTAAATTCTTAGTTCAAAATTTTGTTAATGGAATTTGAAGGTATATTATGATTAATAATGGCACTCTTATATTTTGCCCTAAGTAAAGATTTAGCACTGCTTTAAGTATCACGACGAAGATCATAAAAAGGACTTTTTAGAACAACAATACATTTCATGTTTTTTTTTCGAAAATATACTTAAAATACCGATTATAAATTAATTGTCCATTAGTTTATAACATTTTATTTGACTAAATAGTAATTATATTAATATTAAAATTGTAAATTTAAATTTCAGCTTTAAAATAAAAATTTAAAAAAATAATTTTGTGCTTTACATCAAAGAAATTTTTTTATAGTTTTTATTGATATTATTCAAATATTGAGCACAAACGTTTCTTTTTAAGTCGTTGTTTTTACAACTTTATAATTTATAATATAACTATAATAATATATGTGTCTTTTTAGTGGAAAGACATTCGAGGAAATATTTTGAATTTAAGCAAAAGTTTGATAAAAATATTTCTTGTGTATATATAGTTTTGATCATTAATATTACATAACGGCCATTCTTGTACATAGAAGTCATGGAGGTTAAAGCTGCGCTGTTCTATTGAAAAAAAATTTATATATATCTACTCTCGTAATCGAAAACCGTTTGCCCTGATTAATTAAAAGAAAACTTTTTATTTGATAGTACAAAAAATTACAAAATAAAATATTTAGTTTTAACCATCAGTCCAATAGACCAGCACATTTTTGGCGCTATCTTTGTGTTGAAGTAATTATTAATATATTTTAGAATTTTTTACTATAATTTCTATAAATATATTATTTGACTAATTTTTCATTTCGTTCAGTTACTTTTATTCTGCTCGTCCATTTTCATATTTCATATTATATACACTCAGAAAAAAAATAGCCAAATCTACCAGAATATGGTAAATCGACCTTATTTCTAACTCTATGGGAACACCAAGAAGTTTGATAAGTGCGGTAAAATTTAGTAATTTTGTCATGATACCTTAGAGCATGGCATAAAAACCATTTATTTAATTTGCTTTTCAGTTTCGTATTTTTTTCTCAATGTACGGTGATTTGAACTATGATTTTGAAAACCAGAATTTTCGGTAAAATGTTACTCTATAAGCGAAAAAATTATAAAAAAAATGGTTTAAATACCTTATAGTTTCAGGTTTTATTTGCCCGAATTGAGTTTTATTTTTGCCGAAAAGTCATTACTATACAGTACAGCATTGTTACTAGATTTTTTCCCGTTTATTACGTATATATATATCACGTAACTGCCGTCATTCTTGATATACAATAAAATTAATTCAGTAATTGAATTTATAAATGCAGTACGATTATACTGGTATAAAAGACAATTAAGTTATTTTTACGGTGCAATATAAAATAATAATTAGATTTAGATGCATATGCACTGTAAAAAATTTTAGTGTATAGTTGCCGCCATTTTTGGTGTTGATATAAACTAAAACAATTGCAAAATTATCACAATTCAAGAAGACACATTTCCTTTTTTTTTACTTATTCACGGTTATAATTTTATTTATTCGTTATATGTTCAGTTAGTTACTGACTCCACATATTTTGATGTGCATTTGAATCAATTTAATGTCTTCACCACAAAAAAATTTGGTTTAGAAATCAAGCACTATTTCATTAATATAATTAACATAATTATTTCAAAAATTTATTATTTTGCCAATTTTTAATATTTTTTTACTTGATAACTATAGATCTATACTTAAAATTGTAATTAGTTTACCTCAACACCAAAAATAGTGACAACTAAACTCCCAGTTTTTTATTGCATATATAATAATTCTTAAAATAACATTAGTTTGTAAATCAAGGAACAGATATATTTTAGCGGCGAACTTTTGTTTCTGTATATGTATAGTAGCATGGGTGACAAACAGCATGCTCACGCCAACTCTAAATTGTAAGCAATCTTCTGATTATATCCAAAGTGCGCCAACATCGGTATTTTCGGAAGAGAAAATAATTTGAGAATGGTGTGAAAGCGCTTGAGTTTTTTAAAAGCGTTACCATCATTGGTGTTTATGCTTATTTACATCTTTTAAATTTTATATGAAAGTTCGATTTAGTTTTAAGTTTAAATAAATTGTTCTGTCACACAATTTTTTGGGTTGTTTAGCATCGAATTCAGAGATATATTGCAATACAATTTTTACAGAATAATATTCCAGTTGAATTTCTGGTTTTAGTATTTAGAATGGACTATTGCTAAACCATCGTAGACTCAGTTTAATCGAGATAGTTAAAAGGAATTTCTCCTGTGCTTAAACATTTAGAATTTTCAAAATTGTTCGAAGTTGTGAAACTATTTTTCCTGCTAAATAAAATCTTCCTGTTTTATTATTATTTGAACTAGTTTTCAATGAGGCACCTTTTCTGTTTATGGGATGGGTCAGGGGCTTTAAAATCTCTTTGCAAATCTATTCACAAAAGTTTAACACAAATAATATAACTACAAATAATCAACAAATTTCTAAATTTTAAATGCCAAACAAACTGCGTTATATAACAATTTGTGAAAAGTTATTGCCAATCTACAGTTCTTAGTAGCTTAAAATGCTCATAAAAGAAGTACTGTCCGAATTTGAAACTCCATAAACTGTTAGTAAAAAATAGCAAAGAAAATATATCACGAATAAAGCATGTGGCATATATTTATTTGATATGTTGTTATACCTAGGAAATAATTACACATAATTACTTTAACAGTGATTTATAATAAATATTATTTACTTGCCTTTAGATGATAATTATTTTTAACAAATATCATTTAAAACTTCTAATGTAATTTCGCACTTGAAAACTTTCCTAGAATAAAATCCAAAACGAAATTTATGAAATTGCATACTTTTCTCATCTAATTAAATAAGCAAACACTCTAAAAATAATTTATTGATTTTGCGATAAGAAACATTTTCTTATTTTTTGAAAACACTTATTAAAATTTATGAAATAGTAAGCATAAAATACTTTGACAGTTAGGAATTCGCTTGATTTAAACGAATGATAAAGTATTCTGATTGAAAACTAAAAACGCCAAAATGTTTTATTCGTTTAACTTTTTGCATTCAGAAATTTTAAAAAGGAGTTATGGGGATTCTGAAGATATATGGATCATGTTATATCTATTTATTCAAAGGTCTGCATTATTTCTTAAAATCGCGAAAGAAAACTGAAACACTTATATCTTGAGTTTTATATACAAACTTCAGAGAGTTTATTAGAAAATAACTACATCGTTCCAAATATTTATTCAACTCAACGTGCTTTGCTATGCAAAAATTCTGAAATTTTAAAAAGGAATTCCATTGCTACAAAGCACTAAATCGTGAACTGATTTTATTGAATGTTCTTTTACGGAGTCAGATAATAAACTATATGTGAGGATACGTGACTTAAGCGTAAATAAAATGTAGGAAACACAATTTTATTTAAAATCTAAAAAAGTATTTTGTAGTATCATTTTTAATGCAATATATAAAAATATGTTATTTTTTAACACTTATATTATTTTCTGTTTTTAAAAGCATTGTTTTTACCTTCTTGTCTATTTTAAAGCCTTTTTTTGGATTCCTATTTATTGTAATTGATTAAGAATTTGCAAAGTTTACAAAAAATTGCTTTGTCGCTTTATGTGTATTTTTTATTGTTTTATCACGTTTTTCGAAATGACGCGGGACTTAAAAGAAAAAAATGTTACGAAACACATCTTAATTTGAAATCTAAAAAACAGCGTTAATTTCGCAGTATCATTTTTAACGGAATATCCTAAAATATGTTATTCTTTAAAACTTGTATTTCTTTAAATTTTTAAAATCTTTGCTTTTACCTTCTTGTCTATTTTGATGTCCATTTTTCGGATTCCTACTTATTGCATTTGATTAAGAATTTTTAAAGTTCACAAAAACATTGTTTATTTGTTTTATGTGCATTTTTTAGTTGTTTTTATCATTTTTTTTGAAATGACACCAAAATAAAGAAGAAAATCATTACTGAAAAAGAATACTTGGTATTTGTCTTTGTTATTACAAACAATATAAAAAGCAAGACCTTTTAACTTCTCATTACTAGCGTTTATCCCTTTTAATAACAATTCTCTTAGAAAAACAGATAATTAAATCAGTGTATATAATAGATTTATAGATATTATCAAAATGCTATTAGAACTACTTTGCATTGAGGAAAATTTAATTAATCATGAAAAGCTGAAGAAAAATAAATTTTCAATTGTTTCAAATAAGCATTCTTAAAGTTCTATAGTTAATGCAGAGCATATATACTGGTTGGTTCGCAAATAACATATTTTGATGCTCAGTTTTCAATAGTTTGACAGATAAATTGGAAAGTTTTAGTTTTTAAATTTAGCAATATAGGCTTTAAAGGATTTTTTAAAAATAATAATAGGTTTTCTTTCAAATAAAATAGCACAAAACTTTCATGGAAATCGAAACCACTTAAAAATAGATTTAACAATCTCATCAAATATATTTAAATCTTACAGTACCAAACATTTCAAAAATTTTACGCAATGGTTTAAATAAAAGGGTTATTAGTAAGTGAACACTTCGGTAAACTTTGGTTTTAATTTATCCACATCAGAAACAATTTTAGGAATAACAATGTTTCGAAAATAAGAAGAATAAGATGATATATTCTTATAATTCCTTTATGTTTAATTATAATGCCTCCCAAAATTTAAGAAAGAAAAAACAGATGTAAGACACGGTAAGAAAGTATTTTAAAAATACTAACTCGTTTATAATATCTAAGATACCAATACAAAAACGAATATTCAGGCAATATTATTCTGTACAATTTAGACCATTTATTAATCTGTAACACCATTAAGAAGAATTATGACCTACTTAATTCAAAGACCAATCGATTCCATTGGAAATATAAGATTGTCTAAAATAATCTAAAAAGTTTCAAATCAAAGTAAGTAATAAAGAAAAATATTGAATTTAACCACCAGAGAATTCAAGTAAAACTTCATAGAATCAGATATCTCTTAAAAATTATCTGATTATAGATTAAACCGATATATTTATGATTTTTCCAATAATGTTTCGACATTAAAAAATATTGTTATATAAATCTTAGATCTATTTAACGTTAGATTGAAAATAGTGCTAGTTGAGAAACCAATAAAAATCGGTTAAAATTAACAGAAAACTTTGCTCATATTTCGGAAGTTGTCCATCATGTTCCCACTCCTTTCCCAGCCCTGTTATATTCATTTTTATGCTCACAACCACACCTTTTTCCTTTTTCATGGATTTTGATCCTTGATCATGGTGATTATCTACATTCCTCAAGCTGAAGCTATGAGTAGTAACAGAGATTTCAATAGCATATGGTTCAATGGTCAATAAATGCGTCAGGTAGTGTTCATTAAAGCTGTGATTAATTCAACCTTTTGCTTCGGTGGGAGAAGAGAAAAAAATTGGACCTTTTACATCTCCTGTACTCTACTATCATCAATCAAAGGAATGAACCCACGTGATCTTAAAACAACGGTCGATATAGTAACGTTTTACTTCGTTATGCGACGATACGTTTTTTTCCCGTTGTTACCCCTCTTTCACGTCTTTCTCTCTGGACGTTTCTCTTGTCTTTCTTTTATTTTTATTTCATTTTCAATTTTATTTTTTGTAACTGTTTGCATTTTTAGAGTTTGAAATTGTCCCCAATGTCGCTCTTTGAAATTTTTATTTATGATGCGAGTTCGGGACAAATGACGGAAATGGGTTTGTTTCGGAATTAATTGCATTTTGATATAAGAAAGAAATTGTTTCTTTTGCTAGAAACAAATGCGGGAAAAATTAAAAAAAAAAGGGGGAGTAAAAAAGTTGTGTTTCTGAATGTTATTTTTTGTACCTCAAACTTAACAAACGAAATAGTTGAATTGGATTTCCGTGTTCGGATGCATTAATTTTACGAATTCGATGTCATTTCAAAAGTTTTTATAAATCGTTTTGTTTATTTTAACCAATTATTTTGGCTTAGAAATGTTTTTTACGATTATTATTAATCGGTTTTAATGCATTCTATGCAAATCAAAAGTGACACGATAAAATGTTACTTATTGCTAAACTTCAAATATTGCATCCACACAAATTATATTTTTTGATTTTTATACAACTCGTGTTTTTTTTCTAATTTAAAAAAAAAGCAGCTTCTTAGAAAATAATTTTAAAACATTTTACTAAACATTTTTAGTCTGGTTCATAGTTTTTTTCTATTATATTTAATACAGTACACCATTACAATGACCTTACCATTATAACGACAAATAAAATAAGTTCCATTTTTGTTCCAAAAATGCAATGCTTTTCTAGCATCCATTTGAACGTTTGCCCAGAATTGTGTGATTGTGTAGAATGACTAAACTTTAGTTTCATACTTTTACTCTCATAAGATTTCCTTCGGGAAACAATGTTAAATTTTTTTTCGCTTTCAAAACAAAACGTTTATATTGACAAAGCAAAAATTCCAAATAAATTAAATGAAGAAATTTTTTGTCTCCATTTCTTTTGATGATACTGCTCATTAAATTCGAAATATCTTCAATTTTCTTAGAATTAAGAAAGCGGGACACTGCTTTTTTGATTCTAAGGGATAGAGTCAAGTAAAATTTGGTTAAGAGTAAATATTTAATTTTTTTTTCCTTTTTTCGCACTTGCCATACCACAATCTCTCGTCATAACATCCGTTTTCGTGAAGATGACAGAGTTCATTATTTATAGTCTTTTCATGTATAAATGTATTTATATATGTTACCGGCAAAGTATGAAACGCGGGTATTCTATTGAATGCCCAGGCATTGTATATAATGCCGGATGTTTTTAGGCAAGGTATTAAATATGAGAAGTATTACATACTTTACCTAGTCATTATATATAATACCTAGAAATTCTATGGAAAAACAAACAGAGGCAAAGTATGAAAAAAAAAAACGTCCTGGGGAGATTATTATGTAAATGACGTGCATTTCTCAAAAATAAAAATTTTATTCAGAAAAAATAATGAGAGTGCCATTAATATTAAAATAAAATAAAACTAATAAAAATTAAAGTTGTACAAAACATAATTTAGGCCTTTCTTATCAGGTATTCTCGTACAAACCGCAAAGTGCAACTGACAAATTCTGAGCTTGAGGCGCGCGTTAAAAGTCACGTGCCTTGCCACATGATATTCGAAACGAGCCGGAGATGTATTTTATACTTTGCCGGTTTATCATTTGGCATTCTATAGAATGCCTAGGTAAAGCGGGAAATCTAAATCGTTTTATACATTGCGGGCTAGTTTTAATTATTATATACAATGCCAAAGCATTCTGTAGAATGCCGGATTTCAAACTTTGCAGGTAATTATATATATATATATATATATATATATAAAGGAGATTATGGCATATACTACTGAACAGTCTGATTGTTTATATAGAATATGGGTTTCAGTTCTATTTTCACCACAACTGCTCTTGCAAATCACTATTCCGACGAATTTTTTTAAATGTGGCAAATCATTAAACAGCTCTAAATGCCCGCCATTTTAAGATGGGAGACATTTCAGAAGAAAAAAAATATTTTCAGTCATAAATTTTTATATAGATACGAAAGATATTGTACATTTGTTCAGTATTATAAGTATATACAATATAGAAGAATATCTATACTCGCCACCTTCATTAGAAATACTAGCTAATACTAAATTTTAACTAACTCAACAAGTCAGAAAATAAATATACTTAATAATCATAAATATTTCTCTTTAATCCCATAAGCTTAGTTTAAAATCTAAAAGTCAAACAGAAATCATTTTTCTTTGATTTTAAAGACAACAAAAAATTTGCGATAATGAGAGGATAAGCACTTTTTATGCCCAATCTTAATTTGTTGTTTCCCTTTCTCTCTCTTTTTTTTCCAAGAAATAATCTGTAAAAACAAGTTTTACCCTTTTGAACAGAAAAACTCGTTCAAATGAAATAAATCCTTTCACATTATTAAGAAAGAGTTTTCCCTGACTACGTAAAGTTCGAGAACGAAATAGAGAGGAAAATATTCCCTGCATAATTGGAAGTGAGGATTGGGCGGATTTGTTATGCAGTCTTTTACAAGAAAGGCTTAATGCGATTGTACTATAATCCGCCTAGCGAGTTTTGAAAAGAAAAGTCCTGGTGACAAATCATTTTATTTAACAACTGGGTGTAGAAAACGCACTATTTTGCTTGTTTGTGATGTGAAATAAATAAAGAATCAGGAAATATTTATTAAAGGTTATCTCAGAGCAACTTAGACTATTCATTTTAGCAAACAGAAAAGCTGCTATGATCTAGGCATTGTCAATGAAGAAGTATTACAAGGATTGATTATTATAGAAAATAAAAATGAAGCGCATCAAAATTTGTGAAATAAATTAATTGGAATTTTGTTACTTGTAATTCTAAAGCCTATTTGCATGTGTGTAATAAAATATTCATTTTTAATACTAACGTATTTCTTTAAAATTAAATTAAGGTTTATTTATTTTGATATTGATATCATTATGGTACTTATTTATTTCTTTTTTTAAGAAGTAATAGTTATTTCAATAATTGAGTTGCATTAACCACATTACAAGCATTCTATATGCAAATATCCACTTGACACTCATATGTAATAAATGCGAAATTTTTAGATTCATTGCTAATTATGTTGCAAATAATTACTTAAATATAAATTATACTCATACCAATTTATCATTAAAATAATAACACTTTCATATCTTTTAATGCTATTAAAATTTTAGTTTAAAAAATATAAAAAAATATGTAATCTTAAAAATAAACCTTTTTGGCGTAAACTATGCTCTCCTTTTATATTTTGTCCAAAATGTGTTATTTCAAAAATATAATCCCTTTAATCTTTTGGAACATTTTTTATTGGACATTTATATAATAACTAGTTTAAAAAACACCTCTAAAATCTCTTTCATAAATTCATAATCCAAAAGAGAAATGATAACAAATAATTTTAAATACTTAATAAGACGCAAAACGTAATCTTAAAAATAAACCTTTTTCGTTGTAAACTAAGCTCTTCTTATGTATTTTGTCCAAAATATATATTTTCTTAAGAATATAACCTTTTTAGACGTTTCAAGATATATAATTAGAAGTTTCAAGTTATTAATTTAAAAAATCATTCTAAAATCTCTCTCATAAATTCATAATCCAAAACAAAGTGATAATCATAAGCTTACTTTAGTACAGACCAAACCACAGATCATAGGATCAAACCCATATTTCATGAAGACAGGCCTTAACCAACAGCTGGTAAATCGATCAGAACTAAGAATCAAACACACAAGCACTGATACAGATGGAACAATACGTGTTAAGTGATAGTTTGGTCACCTTATTGTTTTTTTTTCTTCAATGATAGTCTTCCTTTTGTTTGAGATAAAAAATTCATGATGACTCAAACACCGACAATCGCTGTTTGATAAAAATAGCAATAAAATTTTTCATCAATAATTTGTCTTTCAGATGCTGTTTTTAACACTCCAGTTTTTGAAATAGTATTTCAATTCATTTAGTATTCAATATTTATTTTTAAAATCAGTCAATTAACCACCAAATACTGGAATTTTATGTTTCAATGAAAATAGCATCCTTAAATATCAGTATAAAAAGTATAAAAAGAAATGATTTCTACAACTAAAACTTATATTTAATTATTGAAAGGGATTAAATTCATTGATTAAATGTATTAAATTTATTATTTCATTAAATTTGTTAAAGTTTAAAAAATTGTGCAAGGGTACCTGTCATACAAAGATTGCAACATTTGAGAACGAAAGCTGTAAAATGCAGCGTTAAAGAATACCATTATGAATGAAAAAATTAAGATGAAAATAATGAGTAATAATTTTGTGTCAAGAACTTGAAAAGCAAATGTGCGTAATCGGATTTTAAAATCAGCATTATTGTAGACATTTTTATTGGTAATTTAGACTACTTTTAAACAATCTATGACAACATGAGAACTAAATTATATTAATTAAATAAGCAAGCTGTAATGAAACAAAATGGAATTAGTAAATAATATCTCTTTATCTATGTGTTATTTTATTTTATTAAATCTGCTATTTTTTTCAAGTTTTCCTTAAACTCAAAAAATGTTAATTCAAGTCTTATTTTAATTTTACGCATTTTTCATTGCTTTCAAAATTGCAATGTTTAAGTAAAATTCTACTTAATTATAATTGAGTATTAATAGAGTCTAATTAATTATAATTTGCATTTATTTGAGTTCAGTTTTTGAAAAGTCATATAACACAATTACTCATTTTTATTCAAAATATTTAACGAAACAAATAATGAAAGGTACAAAAATGACATGTGGAAATATATAAATCGAGTTTAATTTATATCATTTTCAAAATATATTGCCTTGAAAATCTGTTGTAAATTATTATTTATTTATTTCCTAATTTAACACAAACAGCGTTCGATAAAACAATTGATTTTCATGTCAGTCAAAAATATATTATATGCATGGTACGTGCATAAAATATATTATATGCACTTAATGTTTTTATAATTTAATAAATTCACTATCCAATTATTTTTCTAAATTTAAAGGCAAAATTTTTCGAAAATCTTTAAACCGTTTTGAATAAAATTAAAAAAAATAGCACTAGATTTTTTTTGAAATTATTAAACATCATTTTTTTGGTTTTTAAAATCGGATAAGAACAGAATTACATAATGTAGAAATCATCCAAAATATAAATGCGTATTTAAAAGTGAAATAAAACGAAACAAATTAAGTTTTTCGAAAAAAAAAAAGAAAAAAATACGAACTAAAACAAATGGCATTTTAACATTCAAAAATACCCCAACTTGACAATCCAAAACTTCGCAAATCAATGTCATTAACCATTATAAATCCTCACCTTAAATATAACTTTAAAAAAGTTGATTTTTAAAAATAAATCTTTTATAATTTAAAATCAGAAATCATTAAATGCTGCCTTATACTCTATTAAAGGTGATTTAAAAATATTCAGGCAATCAGATACTTGAAGACAAACTCTGGCATGATTAGTTAAAAAGTTTTATCGACAGTTTGATTTTTTAAAAGCATTTCCTCTTTTATTTTATCCGAAAAAAGATTGTTAAAATTACCTTATCGAAAATTTCACCTTTTTTTTTTATTGGCCGTTTCAAAATATTTTTTCAATACTTGCTGTTTATCGAGGTAACCGATATTCGGATTTAAGCAAAAAGAAAAAAAAAAACTTTTATTCTCTCTTTTTTACAAAGTAATAAAGTAAGAAGAAAACCATAAATTAAAAAGGAAAATTGCATTGAATTTACGTTTTTAGCATCCCCCACAACGTACATCTTGTCATATGTATGACTACAATATATATCTTCTTTTTTTTGTACTAAGATATTTTTTCAACTTTCTTTACCTAAATTGCATGTTTCAAACTCGGAAGATAATTGCGATAATTTTGAGGGTAATGCATATAAAAAAATCTTTATCTTTTGAAAAATGAATAAATTTCATTGCTGTAGGAAAGTTTTTGAGTCTGATTTCACCATTGATTACAAAAAAATGTTTCTTCATTATTATTTAAATATTTAAATGACATAAATGTTTTTGAAATAAGCGTGCTCTGTTACTAAGACTTTCCCTAATGTTCCAATTATCTTCGACAAATAAGAAAAAATGCTTAATTTACTTTCATTTTTTGAAAATTCGGTATTATTTGAATTCATAAATTCATTTTATTTTTAAATTTAGCATTTTAATTATGATTAAATTAGGATCAAAGCTATAAACGTGAGGTATGAAACGAACAGGTAGAAAAGCTTCAAAAAAATGGTACATCTTAATAAATTTAGATATAATTATTAGAGGATTTTCTAACACTAAGGTGCAATGTTAATGGTTTGACAGCGTGACCTATTATATGCTATTTTATCAGTCCAGACGATATTTTGATTTAAGAAATCAAACCCTAAAACGTGCTTTTTTCGAATAATCATACCTTTTTTTTGATAGATTTGGAATCTTGACACAGAAAATATCCAACAGGGAAATGGTTAAAATAATTTGGTCAAGAGAGAGAGAGGTCAAAATCATTTATTTTATCTATTGTATATCCTTGCTGTTTATTTTACTTTTGTATATTTCGCAATTTTTCAAGAGAGCAGTCGAAATTATATATTTTATATAATGTATACCACTATTGTTTATTTTACTTTTTGTATATTTCGCAATTTTTCAAGAGAGCAGCCGAAATTATTTATTTTATATATTGCATACCATTACTGTTTATTTTACTTTTGTATATTTCGCCATTTCTCAAGAGAGTAGTCGAAATTATTTATTTTATATATTGCTTACCATTACTGTTTATTTTACTTTTTGTATATTTCACCATTTCTCAAGAAGGCAGTCGAAATTATTTGTTTTATATATTGTATACCATTACTGTTTATTTTACTTTTTGAATATTTTGCCATCTTTCAGAAGAGCTGTCGAAATTATTTATTTTATATATTGTATATCCTTACTGTTTATTTTACTTTTGCATATTTCATAATTTCTCAAGAGAGCAGTCGAAATTATTTATTTTATATATTGCATACCAATACTGTTTATTTTACTTTTTGTATATTTCACCATCTCTCAAGAGAGTTGTCGAAATTGTTTATTTTATATATTGAATACCATTACTGTTTATTTTACTTTTTGTATATTTCGCCATCACTCAAGAAGCGGTCGAAATTACTTATTTTATATAATGTATACCATTACTGTTAATTTTACTTTTTGTATATTTCACCATTTCTCAAGAGAGCAGTCGAAATTATTTATTTTATATATTACATACCATTACTGCTTATTTTACTCCTTGTATATTTCACCCTTTCTCATGAGCTCTTTAAGTGAATTGCAAAATGTTTGCAAACGATTGCAAAACTATATTTCAACAATGTTTTATGTTAAAAACTAATTTCGTATTTATAGTTGCATGTTATTTTTTATTATTTGATGCATTAATTGTTGAAATTTAAGGCATTCTATTTTTTTTACTATTTCATCCTTCGTATTTTTAAAAGAATAAAAACGGCTGAATAGCACTTAAGAAATAAGAATAAGACTTCGCTGAGGTGGTGAAATGCACAAAAAGTGAAATTAACTTAGAGGGATCTGAAATGCGTCCCGCTCTCCAGAATAAGTTATAGGGACTATATTTCTAAAATCACGGCTACCCCCCCCCCATTTTTTGCTTTTTGAGGAGCAAGAGTACAAGTTCGTCAGAAGAAAAGTGTGCTTTTTGTGTAAAATTATCAGACTACACTTTTGCATCAGACTTCATAATATCGTCCATACTGATTAACTAGAATATTAGCCCCACCCGCCGTAAAGACAGCACCTTGGTACGTGGCAGTCCAATCACAAATTATTAAAAAAATTTGAAAAAAATCTCAAATTTAAAATTTTAAAATGAAATTTTTTTAAACCTATCATATATTATTCTGAATGTGGCATGTTTATAAAAAATGGAAGATACAGCGATGAATTAAATAATAACCGATTGAAGCAAAAAGGAAGTTCTGCTTAAATAATGCTTATGATACCCGTTTTTCAAGAGGAATGTAAGGGAAGCAGTAATTATAAGTAATATAAATTTCACGCATATTTACGAAATTCTACTTTTAAATAATGCAAATAAACTATTTGGTTTCGAATGGGTTTTTAACAGTCGAAGAAAAAGTTTGAAGCTCTAATGAAGTACATATATAAAGACATATTATAAAGTATTCCATGGAAAGTATCTAATAAAATATGCAAACAGCTAATAGAATAAATATATTTTTGAATAGAGTTATTCATATTATTATATCTACATGGCGTGATATATACTTTCTACATACTCCACTACTCTTACCTATCTTCTTCTTTGAGTACATTGCTTACTATCAATATCGACAATATTTAAATTGGAATTTTTATCGCAATTTAAATATTGTCGATATTTAAATTTATGATCTTGAAGACTATTTGGTTTAACAGATAATAAGTTTGTGCAACAAAAACTCACCTGCTGATGTAAGATTAATGATAAATACGGAAATGCTCGCACGTGGTTACCTGTACCACAGCAGAGGTTTTTTTTATTAACTACTTATTGTACTTTAAGCCTAAAAATTAAAAACCCAGATTTTTATACCCAATGTTTTTAAATTAAAGACTTAGAGATTTCACCTTTAACATTTTGAAGACTAATTATTTATTCTTGTTCGTGATAAGTTTTATTATCGTCTTTCTATCCTTTTTTACACAAAAAAGCCTAAAACTAACTTAGACTGTATTTAAATATGAAACAATAAGATATAATACACTTTTCCCACGAGTACTCATGGTAGTATTTTTTTCTCTGTGTAAAAATCAAGATAATACATTCTTTTTAATTTATTGTGATATAAATCTCCTCATTTCCTTTACTTTATGTATACAGAAACTTTAAATATGTATTTTGTTTTATTTCTTACTAGAGTACTTCACGTTAAGTATCACTAAGTCAGCATTTGTGAACAATATCCTATTTTAATCCAAAAGGACACTGAATATGGTATAGTTTTCAACTATTTAAGTTATTTTCTATTCTTCCTGTTTTATTTCATATAAGTTTATCGTAAGCATATAAATTGAGATTGTAAAAATAATTGAAATTCAGTTTGGTTGATTTATTCCCAAATAATTCAAAGTGTGGATACTTGTTTGTATGAATATTTCATGGTTAATAAATCAAACCAATGATTTTTTAATTGAAAATTTTACTTTATAAAAAACATATTACTTCATAAAATATAATACTAATAAAGTAATCAGTAAAAATATATTACTTTATAAATTTAAATAATGATTATAATAACAATTAAATGTAGATTGAATAATTTGGGAATTAATAAATCAAACCAATCCAATTTCTTAATTGAAAATTTTACTTCATAAAAAACATATTTGTTTTTAAAATATAATACTAATAAAGTCATGCATTAAAAATATATTACTTTATAAAATTCAAATAGTGATTATAATAACAATTAAATATAGATTAAATAATTTGGGAATTAATGAATCAAACCAATGAACTTTCACAATTGAGCATTTTACTTTATAAAACCTATATATAATAAAAAGATAATACTTTCTTATTTAGTTTTAAATAAAAAAAATATATACTACTATTAACCGATAACAATTTTTAATAAAAGTGTAACAGTTGTGCTATTTTTTTATATCAGTTTGCAATTGTATGGCATCAATAATTGCTTGAAAACTAATGATTTATGATAGATAAAATCATTTATCTTAAGTGTATCCCTAATTATAACTCTTAAATACTTAAATAAAGATAATAATTAAATTTATATAAGGAAATACAGTAGTATTTTTTGAAATCTGAAACAAATTGATCTCTTTTATTAGACGCTAGACATAGGTTTTTAAAGCCTGTTATAAAGTAGTAATAAATGTATTACTTTTTTCCCCTTTCCAGATCGAAATAAATGTGAGACATCAAAATTTTTCGCTTAAAGGAGTAAAAAGCTCGGAAATTCAGTTATTATGTATCTTAACCCTCAACTTTCAAAAGCATTGCCGAAATGAACGTCGGTCGTAGGTCACATGATCAACAACGAAAACGATATCAAATTTTCTCTCTATCTGTACAGTAGGCTTTCGTTTAGCAACAACTCTCGATGCTTTCAAGTTCGGTGGGTAAACCCCATCCCACCTATTCCTAAATCCCAACCATATAGCATTTCGGTCTCTCTATCCATATCGGAAAAACAAAGAGCAAAAGAAAATGGGAAGTAATAAAAGTGTTGAAAGTAGCGTCACGGTTCGTGAATAGATGGTTTATTGGGAAAGTGGTTCAAGTTGGTTGTTTTATTCCATTATAGCTGCTCGGATATTTATCACTTAGAATGTAATAAAATAACAAAAAATTGTGATAAAGGGAAAACTCTTAGACTTCTTTTACGATCAGTACTACATAAATCACATATGTTACTTTTTCTTAATGTGAATTGCCACAATATATTTATGAGAATATGATTAAAAATATCACGTGAAGGCATAAAAAGGAACTTAGAAAAATCTCCTTTATTTTAGTTCTAAAACTCTGAAAAGTAATCAATGAGCGTTTTAAATAAATAGTATTAATTGTTTTCTTTAGCATATTTTAAATTTTAGGGTAGAAATATTTAATAATTAATAGTAAAAATTAGAATTATTCTTAGTTGTGTTTTGGAATCATATTGACGGAATCATACAGTGATGAATCATATTATGATGATATGTATCTGTTACATTGATCAGATACATTAGATATTTAAGAGACCTTAGTTTAATATAATTTATGTATATAAGGTATAAAGCAGTATAGAATTTGAGAATCATATTATAAAATACTTCAGCTTCAGCTATTTTTATCCAGATATATTATCTTCTACATGAATATTAATGTATATATAGGTTTCAAATCTTCAAATCTTATAAGTAGAATCATGCTGTGATCCATTATTTAATTAAGGCATAATTAAAATAACAGCTAACATGTCTATTAGACACATTAACAATATATGACATTAAAATAAGATAAATGGATATCGACGAGGTGTTGTATATTTCTTAACCATTATATTTGCTTTCGAAAAAAAAAGAATTAAGGAATAATTTTAGCATGGATAAAAATAAATATCTGCTTTTAAATGTCAGTTGTCAGTTTTTTTAGTTATATTTTGTTTAATGAGAAATGATTTAACTTATTTCTGAACTCATTCATTAACTCCTTCATTCTTTAACTCATTATTGATATAATTTTGCATATTTTGTTTTCGAAAAACCTAAATGTTTATTAACCAGAAAACTTTTTTGTCACACACGGAGAAAAAAATTTTGATAAAATTACTGAATGTATGGTAATAATATTTCTGGTATAGAAACCAAAATTCTGCTAAATAAAATCAAAATATTTAAATTGTTAAGTATTTAAATTGTAAGGTA
This sequence comes from Parasteatoda tepidariorum, assembly GCF_043381705.1. Taxonomy (NCBI): domain Eukaryota; kingdom Metazoa; phylum Arthropoda; class Arachnida; order Araneae; family Theridiidae; genus Parasteatoda; species Parasteatoda tepidariorum. Next base: position 43,653,859 of record NC_092214.1, on the reverse strand, counting down.
TTTAAATTGGTAAGATATTTATATTGTTGACTTTTCCATTCATATGCTAACGGTTTCTGCAAATTCATTTTTCAAAATTATAGTTCTTATTACCACACATTTAGTTGAAAGTACATAACTAAAAAGTGAATTTATGGTTTAAAGCAGGGCATAAATGGGTTTTTTATTATCTGCTCTAAGGTATCATGATAAAATATTCAAATTTAACCACCTTTACAAAATTCTATTAAATATTTACAACTGTTTTTACTGTTATTTTTACCAAAACTATTACCAAGGCATTTCGGTAAACATTACCAAATTTCTTAGAGTCCCCGTAGAGTCAGAAGCATTATAAATGTTGCCATATTCTGGTAGTTTGGACCATGTATTTTTTTGCGTAACCGACCACATCAAATTTCGACATTTTTTTTCAGATAGTTTAAATAATACAAAGTTCGATACTTGAAACAATAACCCCATAACAACATCATATTTAGTTTTTGTTAATGAAACTCTGTTTAAAACAAATCATATTTAAAACTTAGTTTACATAAAAAGAGATAATTTAAAAAATACTGAAAAATATTGGCAAATTCTGCATTTTGCTTTTAAATAAATAGTTGTGCTAACATAATTTAGTTTTTAATTGGATAATAAAATCTTAATAAGACATCAACAAAGCCGAAATATTAGGTCTTTAAGTATAACAGTGTTGTATAAGATTTTAATTAACAATAAATTATCATGTTTTATTAATTAAAACTTAACTATTGTAATTAAAAAAAAGACTTTTATTTTACAAAATTGTAATAAAAAATATAAACGATAACTTCCAGATAAAACACTAAATTTCAACGCATTTCTCAAGTACTAACCCGGAAAAGTTTCATTGCTAGAGTGCAGTAAAGAATTGCTGGCTATCCAATTGACTAAATTTTAATCTACGCAAAATTATTTCATCACAGCTTTCTAATTTTAATTTTTTCATAAATTAAGAAAAAAAATTAATAAATTGAAAAAAGAAATAATAGTATGCATTAACTGAAATTGCATTTCGAATGATCTAAATGCTTAGTGAATATATACTAAAAGTTAAAAGTTAATAAAGAAATACGATCTAGTTTAAGAAATAACATTACGAAATACATCTGATAAAAAAATAACCTGAGCATAAAATGCCATTTTTCAGTGTTTTTCAAATTATTTCTTCTATTAAAAATAAAAACCTTCTCGAAGATTTAGCATGTGTTTCTCTATATTATTATCATTAAATATTAAAAAATAATGTCTTTTAATTGCAAGCTTCTATAATAACCCATTTTCAAATTTAAGATTGAGAAAAAAGGATTAACATTTCCCCTTAAAATATTTTTCTGTCCTGGAAAGAGAAAAATAATCTTTGTCAGAAAAAGAATAATAACTTCAAAATCTTCAAGCTTAAAGCAGATAATCAGGTTACCTGAAGGAACACCAATTTGTACATGTATAATATCAAATGACAGAAGAGAAATTTTTTAAAACTTCCCTTTTTATTTATATAAAGAAACTCTTCTTAATACACAGTAGAATATATATATATATATATANTATATATATATATATAGCAGTGCAGATTCTTCTAGCTTATTGCATAAAACAATTTTAGATTTAAACTAGTTTTAAATTGCTCTATTAGCACTTTATAAGTATTCATGAGTATTCTAAGGTAAATATTACTGTAAAATGTAATCTCTTCATTCCTTTCAAACTCTTACTGTAAATTTTAAAAGAAAAGTAGTTTAAATTATAATCCAAACAGCGTAAAAGTTACTATTGTGCGTGAAAAATACAACTACTGTACCACAGTAGTTGCACTTTCACGTACTACGACGTCACAACTGATTCCAAATTTTTAAACTTATTTTTTTTTCTGATATTAACAATGTACATTGTGTGACAGCATGGTACAGATGTTGCATGCTTCAAATCCTAGCAACTAAATCGAGTTTCTTTCTCGTATTTTTCATTTCTAACGAAAAAAATACTGTTAATACACATCTACTTTGATGCTCTAGACAAGCAAAATTGTCAGCTTTATAAATACATCACAAAGAAACATTTCTTTATCAGAGATGTAATTCAGTTTTTGCTTTCAATCACATCCCTCAATTTTATTTTACATTAATTAACAAACATGATATTAATTTTAAGTAATCTTTAATTACAGAGATATAAGTGAACGAGAAGCACTGAATTTTTACTAAAATCAAAATATACAATGCATAGCTAATGACGTTTCGCGATTTTTAATTTTTAAACAATTCTATTGCATGCATGAGCACTCGTTGTCATAACCTGTTTAAATTTTCATACATTCGTTTTGAATAAATAATATTATGTCATTTGCTAGAGTCTCCTGGGTAATTTGTTTCATTAACTGTACCATCTAATGAGTAAAAGCTTTTGTAGCCTTCGATATATTAATGACAATTATGATTAAGCTCTGTTCTAATTGTCTCAGTATTTGCGAAAAATATAATTTAAATGCTTTCCTAGAGAGCTCAATTTTAGAAATATTAATTTATTACTAAGCCTTTAGACTCAAAACTACTAATTTAAAAGACCTCAATTTGTAGAGAAAGATATCATTGCAAATATTGGTTAAGAGAACTTTGTAATTAATGTCCGTAATACCAATGCTGTACTATTATTAGCTCCTGATATTAAGAGTCAGATGCGCTAGTTAATGTTTTAAAATGTTAAATCTCTTGAGGTCTATATAAATTTGTTTCATGGCCATTTGTCACGTTTGTGTAGGGGTTTTGAATGCAATGGTTTTGACATTGTTTTGTAGTCGTTTAACTTTTTATTCCAAAAAAAAAATGAATCAGACCTTATGAATCAGATCTAGTACCAAGATCCATTTCCGTTTTTTTTTCTTTTAGGATTGCAAATTCCATTGATAAACAGTTATTTAATCGAAACCACAGATCATTTTTTAATTTACGACATCTGCCAATTTAAAAGCATTTACATTAGAGATTAATATTCGCTGCAAAACTTGAATCTCTCCACTCTTAGTTTACGAGGAATTTTTCTGAAACATGTATGTCAAGGGCAAAAAACTAATAAGTTGGTCTGAGCTATCATAACTTATTAATGCGAGCTAACTTAGACTATCAGTAAAATTTGCACTTTTTTTTAAATACAGAAAATTCAAAACCAAACGCATCAAGATATTTTTAATTTTCTTCTTGTTAATTTTGTGATTACAATAGCTTTAACAACGACTTACATTGTTTAGTTCCTTATGAGTTATAACCTATGTTTCGTGTTTCAAAGTGTTTGCAAAGTGCACCAGATTCACTGGATGACTCACGGTAAGAATTTCAATTCTAAAATTAAACCGGTAAAAAAACTGACAGCAGTCTGTCTATTCAATGAGCCTTAAAGTTTACTGTTAGAAAGATTCCTTAACCTATACAGTTTTGTAACCATTTAGAACTGGTAGGGTTTGAAAGCCGAGAATACAAAACTAAGCGGTTTTGTAACCATTTACGATTAGCATGGTTATGGTTGTGAATTTTGTCAAGTGAAACATGGAATGGTTGTTTCACTTATCGTAAGAGATAAGAAATACACCTTTTTGTGTTAAGCAGCTTTATGGTGCTGCCATGTATGCGTGATTAAAAGTATCGCATTTTAATAGTCCAGGATCACAAATTGGGAGTGCAAGACACTGGAAACTTTTGATGTCTTGAAAAGTGGAATGTCCCTGGTTTGTGGAATATCGGATCTTGAAATGTGGAATACTCATGTTTTGAATATTGTGGTGTGGGCGATGGGTCTCAAACCCCGGTTCATAAGATTTACAGATTAGCCCGCACGTCTATAATACGTAGAGAGCTGCAAGGAACTAAGTTGCTTTATTTGGTGGAAATAGTAGTTGGTGCGATAAAATTCATGTTGTTTAACCGTATTAAGTGAAAGCAGTTAATAAACGGTTTTTGGGTTTAAAAAAAGCAATAAATACAATAAGTAAAATAAAAACAAAATAAATTGTTATTTTACTATTTTTTACCGAGAAATTTCTGAGAGTGTACAATAAAAGAGGGTAGCTTTTAAAAAAAATTGCATATGTTTTTCTTTTTTTTTTCAAAAAGATCTTTGAGTGGTGGTAAGTTCTTTAGAATTTTTTCTTATCATCCTGCCAAGCTTAGAAACTTTGTTCATTTATACCATTTTTCTTCTAGTATGCAATTCTTTTAATAGGGATATCTATATCATTGTAAGAGGAAATAAAAAATGACTACTTTCTTACACGAAGATTATGGAGAAATTGCACGAATGGAATATTATGCTATTACGATAATAACTCCCTCATAAAAAATATACTTAATAGTGCGGTTGAATAAAAAGTGAATAAGAAAACGACTCACATTTACCTTCCTTTCTCCCACCCTTTGTACCTTCAAGATAAAAATTGAATTTTTTCATCTAAATTAGTTTAAGCAGCTAACGTTCATGAAGTTCTAAATTTAATATTCGTGACTGAAGAAATGTTATTGTGCAAATACAGTTTCGCGATATTGCTGGTTAAGTAGGAAACAACTAGATGAAATTGTTTTTGCAACTATTATGTATGCTTGTAAAATTATCTATGTTTTATAAATCATAAAAATAAGGGTTTATTTAACTAAAACAAGTAATTTATTTTGCGATGCAAATTTTCAAATTGGAGTCAAAAGTTTATTTCTGAAGATATTATATGTCCCTAAAAGAAATTTTAAATAACTATATCATTAACTGACTAGGAAAAGAGATAGTTATAAGTGTTTGTACGAAGGCAATCAACACAATTCATACCTAATTAACTCTCAAAATTCACAAAATGTTCATAGTTTTTTGATGAAATATTCTTTGGGGAATTAATTTGAGCGAATATTTTTTTCAAATTATGAAAATTGTCATTTCTCTTGCTATGGACATCTTCAACTTAATGGTACATATCAATTAATGTACTAGAAAAGAAGTACTAGTAAATAAGTACTTTCTGATAACCGCGGATTGAATCCGGATTTGACGAGCGAGTGTTCTAACCACTAAGCACTTTCATAAATTTCTCAGAAAAAATAGTTGTTTTCTCAGAAGAAAATGTTATTTAACCAAATTAATTCAAAATAGACTAATAATCAGGAAAAATTATATTAAAACTGCTAACTGTAAAAAAAATTGTTTTGCCACGCACGATGGATTATCCTCACGAATGTTTCCCAAACTGTCGCCAATAGCCCATTGCTCTAGTTCGACGTAAATAAAGTACTTACCTACCACCCTAGTACGATTAAACAGCAAAAATTTTATCCATTCTAACTAGCCCTACACCCAATGCGAATCGCGAGAGCCTAGCTGAAAGCTAAGCCACATGATAAAGAATACGAATTAATATTTTAAGTTTCCATCATCGATGCCTAACACAACAGCGAGTGCCTAATTATCTCATAGTAATAAGTATGTGGTGAACACTTTTTAAAGCCACTTAGTCCCTTGCAGATGGGTACATGCTTTAGCCAAGATTGCTGATTTGTCAGTTTCCAAGCCAGCTGGACGAGGGCTCGAAACCCAGCGGTTTGACACCTCAGTATTTTCTCCAGTCCTTCAAAATGAGGAATTTTCAGTGTCTTGCACTCCTTAATCGATTACCCTTGGCTATTGAAACATGAAACTTTCATTCACGCATAGATGGCAGCAAAACAATAATACTTAAAACAAATAAGTGTAGCAGTTTCCATCTCTTATGAGAGTTGGCACCACTAAGTAAACTAATTGAGCCGCATTTCACTTGACGATATTTCCCACTCATAATCTAACTCCCATGTCCATACCCTAAGGAAAAACTAACATAGCCTAACTTCCTTGTCCATTTAAATTTTATTTTTACGGTTTTGAAATCATGCTAATTTTAAATGGTTACAAAACCGCTCGATTTCGTAATTTCGGCTTTTTAATCATACTAGTTCTAAATTGCTTCAAAATCATAAAGTTTAAGAAATGTTTCTAACCTCGAGCTTTACGGTTCATTGAATGGACAGATTGCTACCGGATTTTTTTACTTAATTTCAGAATTAAAAGTCTAACTGTGAATCATGCTGTGAATCAAATGCACTTTTCAGACAAGCACTTTGATGCACAAAACACAGATTCTAAATTTTTTTTAATTGAATATTATAATAGTATACATTCTAATTTTCTCCAACCCTGGGAAAAGGCTATTAAGCACATTATTTTTAAAGTTTAAAGTAATATCACAAAAGATGATCATAATGCGGGGAAAAAACTCCGAATTTGTTCCAGCATTCTCGTTTTATATACATTTTTTTAAAAATTCAATATTGTGCAAGAAATTTTTCTCTTCATTCTTAACAGAGAGACGAAGACAGTATTAAGAAGTTTTTATTTTTCTTTAAAATTCTTATTCTAGAAAGCGATTCTATTAGTTAAAGAATGAAAAAGCATTGACTCCTACAATTTCAATTGGTGAAAGACAAACAGAAAAGATTTTGGAAATAAGACGACAAGTCCACAACAGGATTTACTTTTGCATCTTATCCTTTGACGAGTATCTATCTCCAAAATTTCCTTTTCAATGCTCGTCGATCCGTGAAATACCCCTTACTTGCATATCTCCTATCGCCAGAAACTCCATATACTTAACTTTAACGGCGCATTGAATATTGTAAAGAAAACAGTCCTTTCTTACCAACCAAGGCAAGCAAAAGATCAATTCTACTTCAAACCGTTTTCTTCGAATAAATAACTCTGGTTTCTTTCATTTTTTTTCGTTCTCTTAAGAACGCGTTGTTTTGGGCGTTAGCTCATTCGTGCGTACGTACGCGTACGTGTGCATCCAATGAATCATCCCAGCTCCCTCAAACTCTTAAATTTAGTTCTTTTCCCCCGTCCGAGTGAACAACAATACAACTGGTACAATTTGTCTCAGCCGAATCTAGCGCTTTTCTATTTACTAGGCGCTGTCTATGGTGGGGAGGTGTGGGTGTTTGTGTGAGCTGCTAGTTCTTATCTAGTGCCCCTTTCCTATCAAATACGCTTTGGCCTTTATATAGTTTTGTTTCTATTTTGCTTTGATTCTTTTTCCTGCTTTCTCACCAAATCTTTCAATCCAAATCGATTGAACCCATCGAACAAGAGCACCCATTTTGTCTCTATCTTCGAAGGGATGGTATCGTATAAGACGCTAAAAGGAAGTGGAAATAACCCAGAGACTGGGACTTGAGAAAAGTAAGAAGAAAAGAAAAGAGAGAGAAAAAAAATCGTGCATCATCCAGCTGTTGATTCAGCAGAAAACAGTTGTAAGATAAAATATTCGATTCTGACGACCCCCTTACGAATTCCCATCACTCCAGCATTAGGAAATTGCTTCCGAGGGGGTGGTAAAAGACGGTAAAAAAAGATTGAACGAAGGGTATAAAAAAGGTGGTAAAAATGAAGGGAAAAAAATGACGGAATCGTTAATTGATTTCTCGCTGAAAATTTTCTCCGAATAAAAGGCATCGAAGCCTGCGAAAGCGATTTCGAAACTTGTGGTTCGGGTGTGATTAAAAAACCATTTGACAGTAAAATGCACTGTTTTTTCTTCTTTGCTAGTACGGTTTACTGACTGAAACAACTCAGCTTCGTTAATGTAGTAGTCAGGAGTTTTCGGAAATTTTAAGTTTTCTATCGCAGTTCTGTGTAAACATTTAAAATCTTTCAAAACACGTTGAGTTGAAAAAGGGGAAAAGCGTGAAAATGAAGTAAAAAAAGAAAGTAATCCAATAGATTAAAAGCTTACGGTTGTTTGTGTTGAAATAGTTTCAAAATGTAGTGTAGTTTTGTAATTTAGAATTTCTTCTAAGAGTTTACATGGAAGTATTTTTTTCATATTTGAAAAACTTAAATAATTTTTAAGTTTTAGGTATTAAACCTTGTTTTGGAATCGATCTATGTATATATATATATATATATATATATATATATATATATCCGATTGTGAGCAGTTGCGTCTTATATATATATATAATAATGTGGTCAGTTATTTAGTCATTCATTTATCAGTCCATTTATCGTAGTCAATCATTTTACGCCATTTGCTTTTACCTCTCAGACAAGTTTATACCATTAATCTGAAAGGTTTTATAATCATGACAATGCTATTTGAAATTTAACGTATTTTAAATAAGGAATATCTGCAAAATTATTTTTTAAAAACAGGAGAGAGATACGTGCATACAGAAATATTTGTAGACAAGTTATTGCTACAGATTTAGTTTTGACTAGACATTAGCTTTGACTAGACATTTGACTAGAATATTTATGATTATACTAATAATTACTATGATGACTCAGTCCTAAATGATAGTCAATTGTGTTTATGTTACAGTGACTTGAGATTTTTTAACACATCATACCTTTGTCAGAAGCGTCTGCATATCATACCCGAGTATGCCTCCTGTAGCGAATTAATTTACTTATATGAGCATAAAAGCTATTAATTTCCAACTCCTTATAATACTTTAATTCAGTATCAAATTATTAATAAGTTCCACGTATGTTTTAGCTTTATGTATGTTTTAGGTTTAACTGTACAACAAGCATCATTTTTGATGCTGATTGTTCTTAAAAGAATCAAACATGTAAAGGTTTCATACAGCGAGTTTTTGTATCTGTTTATTCGTTTGCTATACTGCAAAAAATTCCGGATCAGATTACGGTAAAACGTACTGGAACTCAGGATGACAGTATTTTTTTTCGTAAAATCCATTTTTACAGAATTTTTTTTTTTATATTCCTTAATATTTACAATAATAATTACCGTAAAATCACTGAATCACTCTAATTAAATAAATAACACAGTATAAATTAGGGTATAATGTTTTACGCTAAAATGAATTTTAAAGATGATGCACTCAAAGTGAGGGTATTTTGTACCTTAATTTGCTTTGGAATTTTTTACACTGTACCGAAGACATTTTGAGGAGCCTTTGCTTTAGACCGACTGGTTCTGAAGTGATCAGTAAACTGTTGAATATTTGTCTGAATCTTTACAAAATTGTTGAAAAATAATTTGATTTTGAAACATTAGCGGGATTTGCGAATGGCAGATTTAAAGTGTCTTACTTTTCTTTGAGAACATTCTCTCCTGCATCTTGCGCAAAGATTTGATGCATCTTTTTTTTTCTATGATGTCTCATAGTATAAAATGAGAAGAAAAATAGTAAAAGCCATTGGAGGCATATTTATAAATTCATCGTCTTGAAGTCTCTGATAGATTACTCAAAAAATTCATCACTTTTAAAGGCAACTATTTTTTTATTATGCTTTTGCATTCCTTCCTGATTGCCTTGAGTCATCTAATAGAAGAGACAGAGCGCAGTTTTGAAATACTAAGACTTCCAGATAAATTTTCTGAAATATGTGTATCTCATTTGGTTGATAAAAAATATAACTTTTATCAAAAAGCTCAGCTAAATATGAGAAACTTTCTGTAGACTTACTAAAAAACCAATATTACTCTTCTTTGAAATGAACCAGGTTCGTATCACAGCAATGACTTGGTAATTTGCATGCTGTTGCCATAGTTCTAATGCAAAATGTTACTAGAAGTAAACGATTCATTAATTAGAACTTCTTTGCCATTGCGTTAAGCTTGAAATATTTTCGTTTTTTTTTCTATTTTATGAAACGCAATTATGGATTAAATTGCACATAAAAAATTTCCTTTCAAACGTTCTTGCATTTTTTTATTGTGACGTTATTCTTTCCCAGTTACGATGCGCAGTATTACCACGTATTGCAAAGAGTGAAGAAATAATATGTAGTCTAGAAATAGATATTTTAAATTTAGGAAAAAAATATATTAGTTTAAGCGTAATTAGTTCCTTCGTAACGTTTGTAAAATGTTCTAGCAAAATAAAGCGGCTTCTAAAATAAATTGGGAGTATTATGCAAGTCCACCTTGGAAGAGGTATTAATAGTGGACAAAAATCGACATCACTTTAGAACGGATCTGGATATTCACTATTTGTGTCCTAAATTTATATTTTTTAAATGCAATGAATGTTTTGAAAACTCAGTGCAAATTCTATAAGTGTCATGTTCTGTATCTAAATATATACTTTTCAGCCGATCACGTGGCCGAGTGGTTAGCGTGTCTGACTGTGAAGCCATTGGCCGCTGGTTCGAATCCTGCTCAGGGCATGGATGCTTCTTTCTATCTGCTTTCTATGTCCTTTCCTCTTTGTGTGTGAATTCGTGAATGTGATCTGCCCTATAAACGGATTTGTGGTTGTGTGAAGTGGGCGACGCTGCTCCACCACCGTAGCTTCGCCACAGGTGCCCACTGGGTAACGAGAAGAGAGTAGCAGTTCTGCCATTTCTGTGGCCAATGGGACAAACCCTAAGTGCCCAACATTAAAAAAAAAATATTTACTTTTCAGAAAAAAATATAAAATCAAATGAATTGTTTTAATTTTTATAAAATTCTTGTTTTTATAAAATTCAATAAGGCTTATTACACCAATGATATTCATCTTTAATCTTAATTAGCAAAAAATTATGTTTTATTCTACATTCATTTAAGTTTTTAAGATCTCCGGTATAAGATATAAATATTTAACTCAAATTCTAATATTTGAATTGTTTTAATTTTACTTTTAACTACTAAAAATATCTTCAACAGTAATCAATACATTTAAATTGAAATGATGCTATTTTTACTGCAATGATGAAAACTCAGTTTAAAAAAACCCGAAAGAAAAAGAAAATTTCAACAGAAGCAGTGCTAACACGTTTTAAAATAGTAATTTTTCCTGCCTTTCGTTAATCTCTTCCACCAAAAAGAAATTGGACTAAATCCCATTTTCACACATTTCTATTTGAAGTTTTCTACCCTTTCTATACAATATCTCATCACTGAAGATAGAAAACAGACGACAAAAAGAAACAAATAGATATCTTAACAAACCCAACTTTCAGCTTACCTCTATATAAATAACCGAACTGGCGTCACAAACTTCGCGCTTCCTATATCTCAGGGAAAGCGATTCCCGTGTGGCACATACCATGAAGCAATCATTGCGGGATATCATTGATTTTGATGTCACATCACTTGCACCTGGTTTTCATCACCTTATGCTCCGGATAGACAGGTTTTTCTCGTACCCGGGTTTAGGTACTCTACGGAGCAATGAGTTTTTCGAAATGCTTAGGTCTCAATTTTAAAATCGATTTTTATTTTCCGATATTAGAAACTTTGCTATCATAAAATATGGCCTCAAGTGATGGAAGTAAAATAAAATCCTCCTTTCCTCGGTGGTTGAGTATTTCATTTTATGACGATATAAATTTTTAAAAATTAGGTGATTTTTGGAAGTGACATTAATTATTAATTTTGTGTTGCCTTTTTCCGATAATAGAATGAAAGTATTTTTTTCTTTTTTTAAGTAAAAAAAATTAAGGTGTGCTTTTAAAACATGACATAAACAGGATTATTTTTAATTGTCGATGTTTATTGTTTATATATATGAAGAATTGATCTTTTATATCTGTTATATCCTTGCTCTTACGATTCTAAATTTTTACAAGGATTATGCATATTTTTTGATTATATTAATAATTCTTATACATGTAAAAGTATAATCTAATATTTCAATAAAGATCTATATGGATCATCTAAATATTTCACTAAAGATATATGTTTAAGATACTTACCAAAAAAACGATGTAATTTAATTAAAGGCAAATGTAATTATCAAAAAAAAAAACATTTTTTTAAATGAAGTCAGGGAAAGTATTTTTGATAGAGATGGTATTTATAGAAATTTATTTCAGCATTGATTTTCTTCAGAACTTCGTAATTGTCAGAAGCGGAATTAACCATAACGTTAAAATGCCCTTCGCATAAAAAGCGACCAGAAGAAATTTTATTTTCTTGGATAAAAGGGTTTATATTCTTGGATTTTTATTTTCTTGGTACCTGAAAAGTTATGAAAAAAAATTGTTTTTATATATTAGTGTTCATATCCCGATATTTCTATATATGTTAAAACTTTCATGGAAGTTTATGTGTAGACTTATGAACCATGATTTTTTTAATAATATCTGTTATCTTCCTTCCTAAAAGTAACGTGTGTTTTTCATGCGATAAAAATTTAATTTAGTTTATCAACCGCTACCAACCTTTTCTTTTAAATTTTGCATAATAGACCGAAACAACTCCTTTCTATATAGTTAAGGACGTTTCCATGGATTCATCCAGCACGTAATGCAGAAAACAAATTAATATATTTGTCAACAAAAATACTGTGTAACTAATATCAGTAGGTTAAACATCTGAGTTACAAATGTGAATACATAAAAATAATTGAATTCCTTTACAATTCCGGTGTTAAAATGCTGTTGTTTATGTTAAGAGGTTTTTTTCGATATATAAAGACTTTTACGAAAACATATGCTGAGATTTTCGAACCACAACGCTATTTTATTTAATAGTTTTTAGAAAGATAAAGAATAAAAAATCATGCTTTACATTTGCTGTTTTTATTTTCTTAAAAGCAGAATATATTTTTTATGAGAGTAAAAGTCGAATCAGACATAATAACATTTGAAATGATATTCAGGTTTAAGAATCAGTCTAAAATATTTTTTATTCAAAACCAACTTGTTCAGTTTCACTGCTAGACACAGATTTTTAATTTCAAATATATATATATATATATATATATAGGGGAGAGTTGGGTAGCCCCGCCCAGCGGGTACCCCCGCCCACTGTCAATTTCATATGTATAGAATATTTTTTCAAGTCAATGGGCCATCNATATATATATATATATATATATATTAGAACTATGGTGTAGTTAGTCGTTTTTGTAAATGACACGATTAAGCTAAAATTTTTAGCAAATGAAGAAACATTCACGTCGTCTGTTTGTGGACATCATTATATTTCACATTTCATCATTAGATTTACATCATTTCAATTTAAAACGTTAAAAGTTGAATCGCCTTATTTAAAATTATCCTGAATTTCATTTTAGATATACTTCTGATATTAATGGTAGTATAAAATTAAATTTTAAAATCTTGATTTGCATTGAAATAAGACCAATAACAACGCTTAATTAGAATATATGAAATAAAATGTATTAAAATAACGTTAACTAGCCTTTATGTAATATTTCTTAATTCGCAAATACGTTATTAGAATTTTATAAGCTTTAAATCATTAGAAAACAATTACAAAGAATTCCAAAGTAATTGAAAAAAATATTTATAAATATGTTTTAGTGAAACTCTTTGGATGTATATACTTTTGCATTTCCTATCTTATCTAGAGTTGCTAATGGAACAAAAATATCGACACAAAATGATGATTCATTGTATGATGGCGTCATTTGCTGATGATAACGTCATTTCCGATTTATCGGCGTTAACGAAGCCTCAGTGATGTCATAAACATTTATGGTAACATTCGTCATCTTTCTATTTGGGGATTTATTTTGATGGATAAAACTTTTACTTTTAGTTAATATCAGCAAAAGAATATAAATTCATTGCAGCGTTAGTTAATAAAAATTCACAATCTGAATGCTTTTTAAAATAAATAAGCGTAATGTTAACTCTTTAAGCATTTAATTGAATAAATTAACTACTGCTTTAGTGAATTGGTCTTTCACAGTTTTAATGTAATAATACAAATTGAAATTATGATCAGACATAGAAGTAACCAAGTTTAAATAGAAGTAAATACCTGAAAGAAAGAAATTAGCAATGTTTAGTTCTTGACCTCATTATTATTACTATAACCAAAATTTAATAAACGTGTTTTTTAACCATTTTGGTGTAATAAATAAGTGAACATATACATTTATTTTGTATTCCCTTTGAATTTGTATTTAAAGTTTCAATTTAAATGAAAATTTGACTATTCGTATTTTTGAGTTTCTTAAAAAAGTTATCAAAGTTGGTATTTATCTCAGTATTATCGCAGTAAAAAGTTATCAAAATGTTTTAGTTTATTGTTACTTCTTAATATTACAAAAGTGTTTTCTTTCATTATTAACAAATACTAAAAAAACATAGAATAAATCTAACGTACTTTTTGCATTCTTCAAATACCGTAGAAAATACAATATACATGATATAATATTAATTACATGATATACTCAGCGTAAATATCGAACACTATTGATATTCCAACTAAATCTACTAGTTTGATATTATTTGAGGCATGTGACATTTTATTTTCCTGAAAATGACGTAACCAAATATAAACTATTGTTTCTTTAGCAAAATGTCTGTAAATATTTATTCATATTTAATATAAAGGGAGTTTGAAATCAATGTAAGAATTTTTCTTTAAGCAACCACCCTAGGGTCGTAGCCATCGTTAACATCTTTATATTTACCGGAGCTTTGAGAATTTCACTCAGAAAATTAAATGCAGGGTTTTTTAACTTTCCAGTCACGCTTTCACACCTTTATTCTTTCAATTGGCAGCTACACGTTGACGCTCGAACAATTCCTATTCAACCAAATGTCACTTCAAATAAGCAAAGAGTAAAAACAAAATTCACTTTGCGAAACGTGCGAGGAATATCAAAATTCAAAGAAGATAAGGAAACAAGTTCTCCAATCTGAAAGTGAAACTGTTAATGAGTTTCTGATTTCGAGAATAGTGACGATTTACTCAGAATTTTTTGAATAAATAATTAAGTAGCGCAACAAGTAATGCTGAATAACTGTCCATAAAATAAAGTATAAGTAATTTTGAAAAAAGTGATTGCTTTGGGTAAAAATTATGATTGTACTTATAAACTTATCGGAAGTTATACCGAGTTTAAATGGTATTGTAGCAGAAAACTATTTATTTGACATTATGTTTTTTAAAGTGTCACTTACTGTAGCAAAATAAAATAATAGTCAAGCATATATATATAATATTTATTTTGAAATAATTATTCATTATTTCGAAATATCACTACGTAAAACATGTGTCCAGAAGAGAATCTTCTGAAACCCAGAAAATTTTTTGTCTTATTTTATTTTATAATTCTATTATTGTGTTTATATATACACACACTCACGTGCAATATTTGCTGAAAGCATATATTGATAAAACAAGACAAATTTTATGATACTGAAGTAATAACTAATAATAAAGTATCGCAACACGCAAAGCAACTATTAAATAAATACTTTTGTAACGCAGTGTAGAAAAGTTAGACACAAAAAGTAAACAAAATTTTGAAATAGCAATCACAGCGGTTAAAAATAATAGTTAAAATTTTGAAAATTATAAGAATAAATTTAAACACAAATGTTTCTGGATATTTACTTTAGTTATCAATTCACCTTTTTTTTATCTATTAAATTAATATTGCTATTGCTAAGATATTTTTGATATAAAACTATATAATGAAATTATCAGAGATACATAAGAACCATTTCAATTTTCTAACCCAAACTTCTAGTCTTTTAGCTGATTATAAAGCAGAGGTTTGTGATTTGCAAAGTAAAGGCCACAAATCATAATTAACATATACATTTTAAAAGCATAAATCTTTCCCCGAAAAATTCGATTTTCAAATTAAAAAATTTTATTATTAATTCCCCTTCTTTTTTATTCTTTGGACAAGAACAAATTTATTTTCATTTTAAAATATTTTGTAATATAATAGTTTGGAATATTTTTTTAAATATTTTCATTTTTAAAATTTTCATGGCATATTTATCATACGTTATAGTTACTATATTTTGTTTATCAAGAATTAATATCCATTGCAAGAAAGATAATGCATATTTATTCAGAGAAAGTACGTTTTTCCGTTTCATTTTTTAACTTAAAATATCTTCTGCACTTATTAATCATCGAAGTTAAAGTTAGGCTCTGGAGGCATGGTAGCTGAGTCTTAGTCAGTCTTAGTTGAATCCAATCATTCGATTAAAAGTTATCTGCGGATTTTAATTTTTTATGAGCACTATACATTCAGTAAAACTCTCACTTCATTATCTAACATGGTGTTTTAAAAAATATATAGAACAGTTTCTACGTTTATCATGCATCTTTTTTTGATAAAAAAAACTTTATTTTAACGATATATTTAAACTATGAAAAAAATTCAATTTTAGCTTGCGCCATTGAATCCAAAAAACCGGAAATTCATTTTTGTTGATGCCTATTTTCTTCAGGAAGTTCTATGTATTTTACCCCATGGGAGGTGTATGGATAGTTCTGAAAGTCTTGAGTTAGAAAAAGCTGTCATAGAACTGATGAGAAAAACGTTCCCTAGGGAAAATATCATGGCATTTACAAATCGTCATAAAAATATGCTTTCTACGAAATTTAACTTCTTTTTGCACTTATGACGTACTGAAATTCACATAAATAATGCTTAAAACAAGATTCACTTTAATTCACATTCATAAATTTAACTATTTTTTTTATTTGAAATAAATATTAACAAAAAATGTTTTGCTATTAAAAAGTGTAAACAAGTCTAAAATTTTCATTTTTATAAACTTGATAATTTAAATTAATTAATTATAAATGTTTGTTATTATAAATATTGATAATTAAAAATATTGATAATTAAAAATATTTGAAAGCAAATACTTCAGAATTTGGCAAAATGTATTCGCAAAAAAATAACTAATAGTTTCAAGACAAACCTTATAATATATATATTTTTTTAAAGAGTGATAATGACTGCGTCAAAATTAAATTAGATCTTAACTTTTTTCGTGCCACAATTTGTAACAACTGCACCAATAATTTGCTTCCAGAAACTTTGTTTTTTGAATTGTATTAGAAATTTAAACTTAGACATGTAGTATTTTTTATTCTCCTGAATAATATTTTTATTCTTATTGTAACAATGTCTGAACAAGAAAGAACTATATTTTGATGCTATCCGAAAATAAAAAAAATTGCTGAAAACGTATACGTATTATAAAAAAAAAAAGTATTTTAATACACTTTTTTAACATTTAATTAAGTTATTGCAAGAATATATTATATACTTTAAGAAGAAAAAGATTTTAAAACATTACTTTAAAATGAA
The DNA here is from genome assembly GCF_043381705.1 of Parasteatoda tepidariorum. Classification (NCBI taxonomy): domain Eukaryota; kingdom Metazoa; phylum Arthropoda; class Arachnida; order Araneae; family Theridiidae; genus Parasteatoda; species Parasteatoda tepidariorum. The sequence goes on along the minus strand of NC_092214.1, from coordinate 43,636,778 downwards.
GAACCACGGTATTAATTTTATAGCAAACTATTTCGCATTAGATTGTCTTTTATTATCAAAAAATGCATTTTCGTACTAAATTATAAAATATAATTTTCGAGAAAAAATTATTCTTAATGAATTGTACTAGGAAATGTAAATTACGTTGATTCTAAAATTTATCTCTAATCTTAAAATTACAGTCCGAATTTATGATTTCTATAAAAGGAAATTTGGTTTGCGTCGTCAATTAAAGAAAATGCTGCCTAGAATTTTAAACAGTTGCTGTTACTTAAAATAATACTAATGTTCCCGGAAAAAAAAGATTAAATAAAGCTTTTATTAATTTAAATGAACTTTGTTAATAACATAATATTTTAATTTAACTATGTGTTTAAAATTCTATTTTTTTAAATGCTTTGTTTTATTTTTTACTTGAATATACAAGTTTAAGATAAATCATATATTCCTGAAATACTGTGTCTTACTATGGGAAAAGGTACATACAAAATGTTTAAATTAAGCCAAATACACAATAAAATAAATAGTGTGCTTATAATTATATGTGATTAGCTTACTGAAATATACGAAAATAAAATATTTACTTAAAACTGTGAAAGAAACATTAAAAGGTATGTATTTTAATGTTTAAAACTGTTTAAATTCTCATGATCTTTCAAAATATTTTCAAAAAATATTTTTTTGGGTGTCAAAATCTATAAGGGGAATTTTTTTCATCTACTAATAAAATAAATAATATTTGAGTGCCTTATATGTACACTTAAAGGAGTTTATTTTCAAAATTTATTTTAATTTTCAAAACTTAATTTGGATTCAAATTTTTAAAAAAATTTGAGCTCAGAGTTTTTGAATTTTAAATAATATAAAAAAAAATTTTTAGCATTGGTTAAGACTATATAATTATGTATTCTTAGGGATTTAAACTCCATGTCAATGCAAACAAAAGTTTAAAACTAATTAAAGTTTTGTTCTTGTGGAAAACATCACTGCCGTTAGAATTTTCATTCTAAACTTACGCTAAAAGAACCGGCAGCAGTGTGTCTATCCAATTTACCGTAAACTATATTCCTTTACAATAACGGATTTGGATCAACTTACAACCAGCTGATATGGATAAAGAACCCTGATTACAAAAATATACGTTTTTACAACCATTTACAATTAACATTGTTCAGAAGTAAATTTAGCTGGACATTGGAGTTAGTTAATAATGGGCTTTTCGTTAGGTAATTGATATTAAAATTAGATTGCAGATGAGTTGTATTTTATCATATAAACCGTGGAATGTCGATTAATTCGTTTAACGGGTGGTGCCATCTATCGTGAGAGATGGTAAATACGTGACTTTTTTGTGCTAAGTGGCTCTGTGTTGCTGCCATCTATGTGTGGATTCAATTGTTCAAGATCGCTAATACGAATGGTAAAACACTGAATAGGATTGGAAGAAATATTGTAATGCGACTGGAATTCAGATTTCCGTTCATGAGATTGACAGACTAGCCATCTCGGTTGAAATACGTACCCAGCTGCAAGGAACCAAGTGGCTTCCTTGCAGCTTACTTGGCGCAGGTGGTGGCTCAAGGTAGGCTTATTTGACACAGATAAAATTCTGGTTTTGGAAAAGCAAGACAAAAAAACTGTATATACACAATGTCTGTCACATTTAATAGTTTGAATACTATCTTTTCTAATGATTGTTTGACTGCTTTCGCTGAATATGGTAAATTAACAAAATAATTTGTTATTTACCTTTTTTTTTGTGAGAAATTTCTTACAGTATATACTCACTGAAAATATCACCTTTTAACCTAAGATTTCTGTTAAAGATCACTGTCTCTTTATTTAAAATTAGTTGTAACTTTTTTAGAATAATGCAGTTAGAGATGAGTTTATGTGTTATAAGAATTGTAGAAACGATTTTTTTTTTTTTTCGATTCTTAAGTCATCTTTCTAGTACTATGATCTCATAAATAAAACAAAAAATAGTATTTCTATGCCACTCGAAATTCTAACTTATCCAGTAAGAATAATCAACTTCTCTGAGAACAAAGAACAACTCAGAAATGTATCATATAGATAAAAACAAATTAAGCACATAAATTTATATGTTATATAAATCGCTATCTTTGTTATTGCACATTAATTGATTACTACTGGTTTACAAATTTATAAAGTAAGCATAGTCTACTTGCCTAGAAAATATGAAGTCATAAATATATTATGTAGATACAAGGAAATTAAACACAGAACTTTTTATATGACATATCACTATCTTTGAATTTGGACATTGACTGACTACTACCGGTTTACTAACTAATTAAGTAACTTATATTGACTTATTAAGCATCTACTGGCATGTAAATCACTAACTGAAAAAAAAAAAAGATTCTAAGTTACTAACTTTACCGAAATGACAGTTAAACATTTCAGAAAGATTACAAAATACTAGTATTATATTAGAAAAGTTACAAAAATTTTGATATAATTATTGATTGATGATCTCAGAAAAACTATGCAATTTATTTAATCTTGTTTAAATTTTTTTTATATTTTGCACATTGGTCGAGTTTATTTTCTTTGTTCTTTGCAAAATGAACAGACAGTAAAATTATCAAAAGAAATCATCCAAAATAAATTTAAGTAAATATTTATTAAAATTTTTTAGAGATGTTTAAGTTTGACATCCTTGTTTAGAAACAATAAAATTTAATAAAATATCTTTTCCAGTTTTGAGCGTTTTTGGATTCATTAAAGTCTCAAATGTTCATTAGATGTATAATAAAAGTATGAGCTTTTAATTCAAAAGTTCGAATGTAAATACAAATTAACGATGATATAAAAAATATTATTTTGAAACCAATCTTAAAAAACGTAGAAAATTTTAAATAGAAGAGTTTTAAATTCTTGAAAAAATATTTAAATCGAATGGAACTTCGAATTGTTTAGTATATTCTTATAAAAATGCACTGAAATTTTATATTGGAATAAGAATAGAATCATTTTATCTTTTGTACTTTCTTCTCCTTCTAATGTCAGAAGTTCCTTGTTCGAGATGTAAAAATTCGTTTTGTAAATTTAAAAGAAGAGTTAATGTTATTTTTTCTATTTCAAACTCGGCGAAAGATAAATGAATAGTCATTTGTTAAGAAAAGAACTCCATGGTGAATCTCAGTTCAGATTTGTTACTTTTTCTTTAAAATAAGAAAGTTTTAAAATATCTGGAGCAAAATCATTTTATTAGAAAAACTTATGACTTCTTACATATAAACCTTTTTCATGATAATTTAATTTTAAAACTATTTTCAATTGATTATTTTCGAATTTCTATTAGTAAACTATCAGAATGAATAGCATTAAAATGTTCTTTTTAAATAAACTTAATGAAGAAAAGATAGTTCACATACATTATGAATATGATATGCTTTATAAATTGCAAAATATGATTTTAATTAATTTAAAAGTTTAAGATGAGTAATGCGATTTTTAAATAACTTATTTACTAGTACAGTAAGTCGAAAAATTTACAGAACTGTCGGGCAAAAACAAGCAAATTTTAAAGAAGTTAAAAATTTTCAAATTTTATCTTAGACATTTATTAGAAAACCCATTACTTCTTATAGCCTTAAGAAATTACTAAATTTCATTGCTTGAAGCTTATTTGCATTGAATAATTTTGCTCCAGATATTTTAAGTAGCTGGAACAAAATTATTTTACAAGAGGGACTTATACTTTGCATATAAGAATTTTTATGCTACAGTAACTCAAAAAATTTAAGGAGCTTAAGGAAAAACCAAGTAAATTTTAGAACAGTTAAATTTTTTGAAATTATATTTAGATATGTTTTTCAAAGCCTATTTTTATAGCCTAAAAAATTACTAATTTTATCGCTTGAAGTTTATTGGTATTGAAGTAAGCTTTATATTTTTATGAGTTTATTTTTAAGCAGACATGAGCGTAATGCCTCGAGCCTCGTATTTCAAAATAAAATATTTGTAATTGTATTATAAAACACTTTAAATGACAACAAAATAATATTTCGACATATTTAAATCACATTCGGGGAGAAGAGAAACTATTATGTTTGAATTATATTAAACTTCGTTAATGCAAAAGAAGTATTTAAGTATTTCAAATATTACTTGGTAAAAAAAACGATTAAATGAAAATAATATAGTGCTCTTTACCATTTATATATTTTATAAAAACTTAACTAGCGTTGTTTGATCAAAGATGAACGTGTAATTTGAGACACTGAGTTCTAATTTGCTTTTGATAAGACTTAAAAGCATTTAGATTTCCAAAGTTTGCATCGTAATGTTAATTTTTAAATTTACTATTCCTATTGAAATGCTTTCAATTTAATATAAGATTTTAAAATAATTATTTTATAAAACTTTACATTACAATGAGTGATACTTATATATCACTTTGGTTAAAAAAAAATAAAGATAATATGTATGTTCGAAAAGCCTAATCTGTTATAGTTACACAAATAATGTAATAGTTATAGTTAGTTCTGGTATTAAATTTAAATAAAACTTTGTCTTGTGAAACTTGTATGTACTAGAAATTTTGTAAGTTTAGTATTCTTTCAGTCGTATATATAAGAGTTTATTAAATTTTTGACAAATGTAGTATCTGCATTATATTTATGATTGAGATTATTTAATTACTGTTACCTATTTTATGAAAATCATGCACACTCTAAACATTACTGAAAATAATATCAGAAAGAATTTTAGACATTTTAGTTGAATATAAAATACGTTCGTGATTTCAGTGCAATTTATATAATTTCATGAAAAATATATTATCTTAAGTAAATGACTAAATAAATGCAAATCCAAAACATTATAAAACGTATTAAAATGAAGAAAATATTTATCTTTCAATGTTTCAAAAATGATCGAAACGTTTTGCATTAATAATAGTAGAAATGCATTATCATTTTATAGGACTGAACATAGATAGTTTTGACTTATATTATTGCGACAAATTTAAATAAAGCAACCGATTGAGTTTTGTGTTTGTATTTAAGGTTAATCCTTATTACTTATGACGCAACGTTTGACGCAAGTTTTGAACAATTTAGGAGTTGATCACATGCCAAGATAAGATTAAATCACAAAAAATACGCTACGAGTTTTGTTGTAAACAGAATACAACAAAGTAATAATGAAATTATTTTATTTACTACATTTATTTTTAACCATCAACTTTCAAGTTTCATTGTTATTCAGTAAGAAATAAAATCCATATTCAGGCATGAATAATAAATTGCACATTTTTCTTCTGACACTGAAATGTGGCTATCACATTAGAAATTTACTGTTTAAGAAATTTGTTGATAGAAATTTGCTATTGTTAATTTCCTTATTACATCAATCCTTATTAACTTTTGAGAAACTCAACAGTAAGGGTAAATTTTAATAATGTAGTAATTAACCAATCTTAGCTTTTTCTAGAATCCTATATAAACATAAAAAGTAGTTTTGAAAATAATATTTCCTTGAATTATATTTGCTTAATTACTTAAGCCTATTTCATTATTCACTCATTTTTAGAATAACAGTTTAATTTAAAAATCTTCAGTTTTAATACCATCATATGAATGTTTCCTTTCCTTTTTGTTTACACATCACCGAACATGGATTAGGTGGCATTAGCATTAGAATTTTGTGACGTATATATTTTCTTTAAAAAAAGAAAAAAAAATTTCATGCGTTTTGGAAAAAAGAGCAAGAGAAACAAGAGCAAACTTATGTTTATCTTTCCCCGCGGAAATCAGTTTGAAAGAGAGAGTGTTCCCATTTAAATCGTCTTCTTATATTGTGTATAGTGAAGAAAAAAAACCTATTTTGCACTGTTCCCTTGTCTTTCCACCCCTCTTTCGAGATTTAGTCATTTTGAGGGCTAGTGGTGCAGAAATATATGACAAAATGATACTTTTATCTTCACAATTGAAAGTCTTATTTACGGATGAGTTGCAAAGGAAAAGATAAGATAATGTAGCTGATATTTGTGAGGTGCTTTTATTTTTTAGACCAGTTTTAGTGTACTTTTGAAGAGACGTAGGAATTATATAAACAAAATAAGTTTCACTTTTTGCGGTTATGTATTTATATTATCGAATATATTATCGATAAAAATGTATTACCAAGATTTAAGAAAAAGTAATTAAAGTTTTTACTTAACTGTAATGTGAAAAAAAATATCATTAGGCATAAAAATTACATTATTTCCGCTAATTTTTTTTCAATATCCATAAATACTGTGTATGTATAATTTTGAACACAGACTGTAAAAATATTCCTAAGAATTTCCATGTTTGCTGTAAAATGCACTGAAAATGTTGAACAATTTATAGAATTAATCGAAGGAGAAAATAGAGAAAGTGTCAGTGCAGGGCCACCGATTTGTCAGCCGATTCAAACTTGAAGTATTTGTTAAACAAGCTAAGCTGCTTGTTCAATCCGATAATATATGCTAGAAAACCAAATATGTCGTCATAGCGGATGAGAGGAAAGCTACAATACTCCTCTATTGACTTTAATCTAAACAGCATTCCCCATATAATTCAGTGTTTAAGTTGAATAGTAATGTGAAAACTATAACTGACAGTAATACTTATCTAAAACATTCTCTGGATTTTTCAAAATGCACAGGCAAAAATTCAAGTAAACTTTTAAATTAAGAAAATATTCAATGCGATTCATAAACATAATGACACAGAGAAACACTAAACATATTGTGAGATGTATACAAGCATGACATTAATTTGAACATTCCTCTATTCATGGGAAAATAAATTCAGGTAAATTACCTTACTGTATGGTAATGAATTTCTAATGTGATGTTAAGAAAACATTATTGTTTAATAAAACTATTAAACTGTTATAAAAAACTATTAAACTGTCTAATTCTATTTAAATTTTTTTTAAAAAAAAACAGATACCAACATTGTGGTAAATAATCTAAAGTTCTGTTATCTACCTTATGCTAAGGAATTTTTTGTCGCCGTTTTGTAACAAAGGTATGGCCCGTAGTATTTATCAAATTTATTGATATAGCCCTCTGGTGCAAAAAGCAAAAGATCTCTACTTTATAGTAACTAATTTATCAAGATGTTACTAGATGTTACTAGATGTTACTAGACTAGAAGACGACCAGGTAATGAAAGACATTCCAGAGATTTGTGTTAGATTAACAATGTGAGATCATTAACTTGCGCAAAGTAACAGCTAACTGGATGATTTCTATTATCTTTAACTCAAGAAAATCTTAATACAATGTTAATTGCTTATAATTACTTCGAGGATTTGGATTTGAATCTTAATTATTTCCTAATTTTAAATTCATATTTAGGTAGCTAGTAATAAACTGAAAAATTGGTGTTGAATAAAAATGGTTATAGTGGAAAATAGATTGGAAGTGTTCAAAAATTCTACTGAGGCCTAATCACAGTGAGTGAGTTGATAAGATACTTTTTTACAGATACATAAACAGTACGGTTTTAAAAGTAATGAATCATTTTGAACTGTAAAATCGTATAAATTGTGCGAAAACGCATCAAATTTTTTAAAATAATTTTCATTAGACTCATTCAATTCAATTTAGAATCATTAATAGTAATTTAATTCTAATATTTTATTGCATGTAACTATTTTTTAAATTGTAGGAAAATTTAAAAAATTAATACTTTGCTCCAAATGTAATTAATTTGCACTTTCAACTTTTCAACTTTCAACTTTTCAACATTCAACTTTTTTTTCTTCAAGGATCTATCATGCCATTGTATTTATCCATGTGAATAATTAAGAATGAAATTAATTTCCCAAATGTAATTAATTTACACAACAACGGGACCCATATTTTTAACAGCATTTTGTGCGCTATAAGTAGAGTTTGCTGAGCTAACTTATTCTGACAAACCATTCAGGGGAAGTCATATTTTCCTAATACATGGTTTAAATATACCATTTGTGTGTTTCAACTTTTTTTTCTTCAAGGATCTATCATGCCATTGTATTTATCCATGTGAATAATTAAGAAAAATAAGATTTTATTCACTAAATTTACCAAAGAAAATATTTAATTTTGTATTGTCTCCTAACATCAATTTTTTTTTCAAAGCAAATAAATTAAAAAATATAATATTTCATCATATATCATTGTTAAGCTATCATTTTCAGTTTGTTTTTATTTTAAACATGATCTTTGCTACAAAAGAAAAAAAAACAATTACTTATTAAAAATACCACTTGTAATATATTACTGAAATATTATCATAGTTTTAAGAATCAGCTTGCACCAAAGAAAACAGCACAAAAAGTTGTTTTATAAAACAACAAATTAAAAATAATAAAGTGCTTGAAATTTATAAGTTTAAAAACAATGCTAAAGGAATCAATTGGCACATAGGAACCATACACGCCAAAACGAGAGTTTTAAGAGAAATCATCTTATAAAAAGCTGAAAAGAAAACTAAATTTCCGTGTTAGTTTAATCAATATATGTCATAGCTTAATTAACAAGACAAACTCAAAAAATAATTTACTCGCAATTTTGATGAACAAAAAGGTGTAGAGGAAAAGCAAATATAGTCCAATTCTTCAGTTTATGTAGTATTGTTTGCTCTTAAGATATTTTTTGCTAATACTTATAAGAAATGAAATTAATTTCGGAGAGTAACAGTTTTTAATAAATTAGGAGATTTTTTTTAATTAGCTGCTTCAGTGTGATCGGAAGTTATAACATTCATTTTCAAACAATATCTTTTTCTGATGCTGAAATTAGCATAAAATAAAAGAAAATAATCTGAAATGTTTAAAATTAATTGGAGAATATTAATTTCCGAAGTTAAAGTTTCAATATATAGTAAACTATAAAATGTGTCATTTCTTTTCAATTAGTCTCCAATTTCTTTTAAAATATTAAGGCTTTGAAGCGAATTCTTATTTGATTGTCAAATCTAATTAGAGTTTTATAAAAATACTAAGTATAATTTATGCAATGGCTTTGTTATAGTTTAACTACTGTGTTTTATAGATAATTTGGAATATAAGTTAATTTGTTATATGCATTTTCCCTTTAACTATTGCTTTAATTATTTAACAAATATAGTGTATCTGAATGTTTTCGATGTAGTTTTCTTTAAGTTTTTGTACTCTGCCAGTAAGTAAAGAATTCCACACCCTGTCAATTTTTTTCTAAAGTTTAGAAATCCAAACTAATTACGATGTTTTTTTCTTAAAAGAAATACGTAATCAGAATTCTTATAATATTTCAGATTAAATACAAATCCTTTAGATTGTGGCAACACGAGAGAAAACAATTCTGGTGAAATTACCGCACTGTATGATAATGAGATTTATTGGAAAAAATCCCACCATTCCTGTTAATAGCACCAAAATGTATGATATTTAAAGCATTCATTTGATAATTCTTCCATTCATATGGTAACGTATTTCTGGTAATTCTGGTTCTCAAAATTATAGTTCGTATTAAAACGCATTTAGTAAAAAATACAAAACTGAAAAGTAATTTATTTAAACGAAATTAAATTCATTTAAAGTAATCATTAAAGAGATATAACAGCATTCATTTGATAATTCTTTCATTCATATGGTAACGGATTTACGGTAATTCTGGTTTTAAAATTATAGTTCGTATTACAACACATTTAGTAAAAAATACAAAACTGAAAAGTAGAATTTACTGAATAAATGGTTTTTATCACATGTTCTAAAGTATCATGATAAAGTTTTCAAATTTCGCATTTGCTAAATTTTATCACACATTATAGAACCATATTTTATTTTTAATTTTACCAAAATCACTACCAATGCACTTCGGAAAAAAGTACCATGCTTTCCGTGTTTCCATAGAGTCAGAAACACGGAAAATTTTAGCATATTCTTGCATTTTTAACCATACTTATTTTCTCAGTTTAAAAAGAAGAAGCTTAACGCTGAGAAATAATAACGTAAAAAATTAACCTAATTTAAACGTATTGTAAAATATAATTTCGTGCATTTTAAAATTCCAATGGAGAAAAGGGAATTGCTTAAATCGCAGAATTAACTATTTTAAATATAAAAAAAATCAAGAACAAGAATTCTAAACCCAAAATTGAACACAAAAAGCTCATTTTTATAAATTGAATTCAGTCTGAATTGTGATAAAAATAAATTTTCAGTGTATATTTGATTTAAGATTAGCTTAGTGTAAAAGTTTTGATTAATTTCCAAATTATTCTACTTAATTTAGCTTGGTTTCTATAAATTTATTTAGGTGCATTTTAAAAATATAGCCTTTATGAAATGTAGGAAAGAAACAATAGCTGATTAACGACTAAATTTACTTACAAATTAAAATTAGCGAAGAAAATGTTTTCTTTCAGTTTCTTATCATTTTCTTCATTTTCTAGCTTACCATTATGAAATTTTAAGAAGCAAATCCGATAATTATCGTTGTGAGTTAAAAGTTAATTTAATTATTCTATAATTAAAAATAATTATTTCAGAATGAGTCCCCATTTCATTTCAAATTCGGAGTATTATTCCATTGCTGTGAGTGGAACTTTAGATTTAAACAGATTCTCATAAATGTTTAATGATTAGGGAAAGTTAAACTGCTAATATTATTTAATTTTATTTTAAACCATAAAACTAGTGATTTCCGAACTACTTAATAATGTCTTTAGATATTTTTGATTAAAAATATATTTGTTAGGATATTAACAATTAAGTTTTGTAATTTGATTAATTTATATACTTAATATAAAAAATATGTCACAAGTTCAAAATAGCAAGACTTTTTAAATCAACAAACACGAATTTTTCAGAAACTTTTCTCATGACAGAATCTAAAGATTTTAAATTGTCAACCATTGGAAAAATTTACGGTGGGTATTTTTGCAGATTATTTAAAATTTTACGGTTGATTTAAGGTTAATTTAAAGTTAACTTCAAAAACAACCTTAAAAATCTCCCATATATGATCGAGTTGTTTTATTCACACTTGAGGATGTTTTGAGTTTGATATAAATCTATCTTTCAGTAATCCGCCAAGCGAATTTGTTTTTGAGGGGCACAGTTTTTTCTACATTTCAAGCAGATAATTATGTTAGAGATGTGAATAATTTCCCCTGATTTCAACTAAAAGTATTGATGAGCTAAATGTGAAGTTTATTTTACAAATGAGATTTATTGATGAGGTTATTTTTGGTGCAACACATTAACGCATTTTCTACCTCAGGTGTATTTTTTGTGCTTGTCAGTCTCAAAACAACCCCAAAAACAGTTAGTTTTTTGTAAGGGAACGCACAACAAAAGACATTATTTTAGTTTAAAAAATCATGCTATAAAATATTTTTCGTTATTTTTTTAACCGTTTTATTTATTTTATTTTATAAAAACTTTTCCTATTGATTTATAAAATTTGTAATAAAACAGGTAATGTGAGTGTTTTAATTCACATTTTGAATTTATAAGTAAGTGAAAGAACTTTACCTGAAAGATATATCAACAAAAGCCTCAAAGATTAAGTTGACTCGAGTCACTTTTATCATCCGAGTAAAAGCGCATAAATCTAAACTGCCTTTGTTTTAGTTTTCTTTAAGAAAATCTGAAAGGTACGAAATATAGAAAGAAGAAAAAAATTAGTTTTAAGAACATCCCTAACGTGGAGAAAAAAATTTATGAAATAGGAAAAAAAAAATAAAACTTAGAACTATTTTTTTTTCGCCACATTCCTCCGTAGTGGACCGTAGAGACGAAAAAAAAAATTCCAAGTTCAAAGCACAAAGGAGAAAAAGATTTTAAAATTGAGAAACAGGGCAAAAAATACGTTTTAAAGGGGAAAATGATTTCCGGCAAATCTAAAACTCTTCTACAGCAAACAAACGTAAATGTAAAAACGAAAGGAAAGAAAATATATCAAGGAAATAACGTATATATCTTTTGAAAAAATATAGCTGAAACAAACCCCCACAAGCATAGCTGAAAAAATTCAAAAAAGATTTATCCACGTCCATACACCAAAACAAAACCCTAGGCCAATTTTTTTTTGGAACTTTACGTACTGTACTCGAACAATGAGCTTTAGAAGCAGAGAAGTATCGTCGCTGAAACGCGACAAACAAGTAGCCCGCGAAGAAAATAATAGAAAGACAGCCTAAAAGAAAGAAAAAAGAGAAGAACTCCTGAAGAACAAAAATAGTAAAGAAAGGAATAGACAAGAACAAGAAAAGAAGGAGAGACGGATGTAAAATGAAGGTGAAGGAGGGTTCTCCAATGACAGTTGAAAGTGTCCAGGGTAATATTTGAAGGGCAATGGACTTCGGTTTTCAATACGGTCGACAGGGTCCCGTTACGGAAGTTAAAGGGGCTTTCCACAAATTTTAGCTAATATATTTCGCAAAGTAAAAAAAAAAAAAAAATATATTGCTGTATTAATTATTTTTTTTACTTTAATTATTTCTAAAATGAGTTTGAAAATATTAATAAGAGATGAGCTCAGAATTATAAATTGAACACTGTAAAAAAAAAGTGTAAATTGAACTCTTTATATATTACGCACTGTATAATAGTTTTTACAGTATCAATTGCTGTATTATTTTCATTAAATGAATATTACTGTGAAAATCACGGTATAATATTTACGGTAAAAATGGATTTAACGCAAGATGCCACCAAGAGCCGGTACTTAATACCATAATTTGATCCGAATTTTTTTATAGTGTCATCACATTGCTACGCAGTGAAAAATTGATACTCCAATTTCACGAAACTTTCTTCATTTTTAGACGAAACCATTTATGCTCCGAGAGAGTAAAATGACGAAATAACTATCGTCAATTCTCCGAAGAAATGGATTTCATAAAATGTTAAGAAATCTTTCTTCATTCTGTTTTATTTTTCAAAAAAGAGTAAATAAAAATTGCCATGACGAACTACAAGTGCAACTCATCTAACGGGAGGCATTTTTGATAACTTTTCAGTGGGAACCAGATAGGTGGATTAACGTCACCCTAACAATACAAGGACGGATGGAATAAAGATGTAAATTACGTTCATGCCAGTAGCAGGATTCGGACAAGGGATCTTCCTAATATGAGGGCAACTCCTTGACCACCATGAATTTAGCTTAACTCGTCATTCTAGTTAAAAATTTCCCACAATGCATTGCGATGAGGCTCTGAGTTAAGGAAACATTTTCTTTATAAATTTGAGAGTTCGAGTTTTCACATAAATCATGTGATTTTGTGACGAAATTGTTCTTAAAATTAACGAAATTTAGTTCAACGATAGCAGAATTGTCAAAAGTGATTTTATTCTGGGTTTAGTTCGATAGTTTTATTTCTGAGTTTATTCGAAGTTAGACCCAGTTGCTTTCTTGTGCAGCATGGTAAGATATTTTTCAAGAGTAAAAGCTGTATTAGATCAGATTGTAGTTTGATCTGGTTGCTTTCCTGTACAGCATGGTAGGTGAGCATGGTAAGATTTTTATAAGTGTAAAAGACGTTACTAATCAGATCGAAGTTAGATCTGGTTGCTTTCCTGTGCAGCGTAGGTGAGCATGATAAGATATTTTTAAGGGTAAAAGAATTTACTAATCAGATCGAAATATGGTCACTTTCCTGTGCAGCATGATACGAGCATCGTAAGATTTTTAAAAAGTAAAAGATGTTACTATTCAGTTCAAAGTTAGATCTGGTTGCTTTCCCGTACAGTATGATAGGTGAGCATGGTAAGATAGGTTCAAATTGCCTTTTCGACGAATTTTGTAGTTTGTAGCATGATAAACTCAAAACTTTTTAAAACATTCAACTTGGGATAGTGCCCTAAATATATTAAATAAAACTACAAAGTATTAAATATCGCATTAACAGAGATGGTGTACATGATTTTCAGGCTATTGTTTTTATATTTGATTAATATCGCGCTTGAAAGAAAAAAAACAACCATTAAACTATCAACATTATCTATAACCAAGCCAAAATGAAAGCCTCAACAAATATCAAACGTGAAAAGCATCATTATTTTGTCTTACATTAGGTCCATGTGCCAAGTATAGTGTTTAGATAGGAAATTTTTAAAGTTAACATATTTTGGCTGCTAACAATGAAAAACGCCTCTTTAGAAAACTCACTTATATTCCATGCTTACCATCGTGCAATTATTTATTTATATTACAATGGATTGTCTCCGTTTCTTGATCCATAAAGCTTCAAATGAATTGAAATCTAGATAGTGCCAGCAAAGTTATGTAGTTGTTTAAAATACGTTTTTTTTTTGTTCAGCGTCTTAAAGTCGGTATCAATATACAATGAACAAAAGTTGGCAAAAATAATTAATTTTGACTTTCGTAAAACAAGAACTCACGCTCGGTAAAAATTAAATATGCGACATTAGTGCTTTTTAATGCAATGTAAAAATTGAAAACCCTTTTTTGCCTTTCTTACTTTGTTATAACGTGATATGCATACTCAAGTTCAAAGATAATTTAATAAGACACCTAAGGAGTTTATCAATAAATAAAGAGAATTTAATAAGTTATATATAGATTTTAGCAGTAGGGGAATTTAATGAGAGACCTGAAGAGTTCCTCTATAAAAAAGGATAAATAAGGATTGGTAATAATTAAAAATTATAAATGTGTTTTTAAAGAATGCATGCTAAGATTAATAAGTTTCATTTCTGAGTAGAAAATATTTTTACTTTAGTTTAGTTGTGCTGAGTAACTAATTTAAAATGAATAAGACCAATGAAATTGTTTTGAATATCTTATGAGTAAATGACAAAGAAATTAATAAAATTAACTGAGAAATTAATTAATCTGTTTTAGAAATTTAAAAAAAAGCAATTGAATTATTTTAAAATTCAATTGCTTTGCTCAAAACGGAAAACAAAGCAATGGAAAGATATAATCTTGGCGCCAGCGTCATTATATCCGTAAAAAAGTGCTTTTATGATATTGTGATTTTACAGCCAAAGCAAAATATATTATTATAATAATGTGTACTTTTTGGGACTATTTCTACGCACTCCTAACACTACTATATTAATATATTTTGCCTTGACTATATTATCACAATATTAGAAAGCACTGTTTTGCTGATATAATTGCGTGAGCAGACAAGAATATAGTATATTTTAGTTTTTTTTTTTAAATTTTAAGAATTTTATTATTTTTCCATAATAATTTTTCTTTTTATCCTTAATATATAAATAATACTCTGCATGAAATATATCATGCACTATATTACTTGCAATGCAAAGTAGGGCATGAATAAAAACATTTTAGTATAGATATTTCTGAATGATTTCAAATTTTAAGCATGCATCTCTTACAAAAATGGTATCTAAAATCACCTTAAACAACCTTGAGGTAACGATGAAAACAAAAATATGATTTTGAATACATTTTAAGCAAATAAATAATACAGGCCATTTTTCTTTTTTAGATACCTCAAAGACTAAAAAAGTCCCACTACGGATAAGATTCTTTCAGTTATTTTTAGTCGATCACGGTTTACTAGGAAAACACAGGGTAACTTAAATACAATTTTATTTACTACCAAGAGTTCACGGATAGCCGAAAACAGTAACCAAACTGAATGACCTGAAATCTCTTTTACAAATGTCTTTTAAGATAAAATGAAGCATCGAGATTAAATTCTTCGGGGTGTTTCGCAAAGTTACAAACTATATTTTACCATTTCTTTGTGCAATTTTTTTAACCTTTTAAAGGTATTTTATCAATCATTTTGTCTAGACTTTTAAAGTATTTGTTTATCACATTAGATTAATTGAAATTTAAAATGAGTCAAAGAAATAATATCTTGAATTCAGCAGCTTTTATGCAGTCCTATAAATGTGTCTAGTTTTATTCAATTGGGGAATTTCTGAATTGTTACAACATATTATTCTTTAAACCTATTTCCTGATATTTAGTGTGACTAAACATCTTTATTGATATGTTAATGTTATTGTAGGCGAAAACTAAATCCTCAATTGTTCATGAGTCCTATTTGTTTTCCTTAAAGACGTAATTTTATTGAAATATAATTTGAATAAAGAATTGTAATTTTTTTTTTACTTATTTATTTCCTTTACTAAAAAGAGTTTTTAAAATTAAAGTATAAGTAAATTTTGCTAATTAGTAACTCAGAGTAATTAATTTTTTTCTCTAAACTCTTAATTCATAAAAATGCCTTTTCTTATAGCTCATTTTTTTTACCTATATAACTGATCAATAAAAATACTATTTTTCTGAACAACGAAGAAAGACTAAATTTGAAACGGATATTTCAGATTATATATACATTCCAAAGGTATTTTTGTAAAGTTTTATCCCCTATTTTTATAAGACATCATTCAATATCTGAGAAGAGATTGTCAAAGAAATGTTTTAGAAATTAATAATTAGAATAAAGACTGTCCCATGCGGCATAAATAGTTAAATCTACAAAGCGGAATAATGACTTTGTTTTGCAGAACATCTATGCAAGAAGAAATCGAGAGCACAGAACGACCTTCGATTCAATGATCAACAATGCTATCAGTTGCAATTCAAAAATCAACGCAAGAGTATCCTAAGCTATAATAAACGGAATTAATTATAGGTCTGAGTCTGCAGTTATATATTTCTATTTCCAGTTCTGTATAAAATTCAGGTACGAAGTACTGGCACCCCGATTTCAGTATCCATAAAATCATTTTTGCCATAAAATTTTAGATAACAATTTATAAAATAATATTCATTTAGTTACGATGATTTACAGTTCCAGTGCTTTTTCGGTAAATAGTACTGGACAAGTCACGGTGTATCTGATTTTTTGTTTCTTCAACTCTACGGTCAATAGTAATGACACTCCTGAGTACTGGTACTTTTTACCGCAATTCCATACAGAAATTTTTACAGTTTAGTATTGATTAGGAGTTGTGTTTACAAACCCCGGTCTTACTACATCTGCACAATAAATAAAAATAATGTTTTAATGACACTTGATAATAGTTTTGTTGTTCAAAGTTGTAGGTATTAGAATTAGATTACTCTTTACTGCAGCAAAAATAATCTTCACCAAATCACTGAACTGTTCTTTTGAGACTAACATTGTATTTTTATCTTTCCCTAAATGGTGAAACTATAATTATTTACTTAAAACATTTTTTTTAAATAAGTAAGTAAAAGTCTTCATACAAATTTGATTCGTTAAAGTTAACAGAACGTATATATTTCAGTTATTCTAAGTAAATGTCTTTGTCTGAGTTAAACCATACCATAGAATATCTAAGCATACAGACAATATCTATTTTATTGTACACTGAGAAAAAAAAGGTATGGTCACGTGTCAGAATATGGCGAAATTTACCGAGTTTCTGGCTTTATGAAAACACCAAAAATCTCTGCAATTTTTATCGAAACGCTTTGATTATTACTTTTTTAAAATTAACCTATAAAAATGGCATCATCAAAAGGGATGTAAAATTTCATAATCGTTTTTTTAAATTTAGGTATTGGAGTAGTTGATTAATATTCTATAGACTTCTCTAAAAAAATATTTTCTTAATAAATTATATTTTTGAAAAAAATATTGCAAAATATTATAAATATCAATCAACATTGTAGTCTTATTAATATATAATTAAGCATATAACTATGAACGCATCAAGTAAAAATATCATATAAGCATATCATATAGCATAAATGCAATGCATCCTATAAACATAAATCTATCCCTGAAATATAAATACACGCATGGGTATGCTTTTCGAGTAAAATTTAAAACTAGCCTAAATATACTATTGGTTTAATTTATACGTGAAATAAATTCCCGATTTCTCCACCCAAATGAAACATCTGTAAATTCTCCGATGAAATATTAAATGAATTATTGATTAACGAGATCTCATATGCAAATATTTCCGGGAAATCCTTAATAAGGAAACCAAGTGGTTGACAGGCTTTGACATAACTAGTATAAATAACAGTAAAAATTAATAGTGATAAAAGCAATCGAATTATGATTATAATGGGTCCACTACTGTTATAATTTACTTAGGTCAAATGTAATTGCAATTGACTAGCTTATAAAAAAACTAAAGCTTTTAAATAAGATTAAATGAACAACAAACCTGAATATATTTACCAGATGAATACTTTGTACTAAAAGCAAAAATTTCAAGTCTAACTTTATTAATTTGGCTACGGTGACTTGTTGTCATATCGTTTCTTTTATTATAATTGGGATACATTTTTAATTTATGCCACTTCAAATTTGAATTATCATTAAATGTTAAAAACAAAAAATTAAATATGCCGCTGCACTGAATTTTAGATACAATTTCTGGATTATGGGTAATAATAAATATCGATAATTTCCTAAACACACACACACACACACATATATATATATATATATNAGCTCCTCAATCTATGTCTATTTTAATTCCTCAATTTATGTCCATTTTTCTCTTCTCAATCAAAAGTTATATTTAATTTTAACTTTTAAGTCGATTTTACTTTATCGCGCTTTAGTGCTAGTCCGATGGAAAACGTAAAATTACGGCTCCACTCTGTGTTTGTGTGTGTATATATATATATATATATATATTTACCAATTGAACATTTTTCGCTCATTAAAAAATAAAAAATAAATAACTATTAAATTTTTTTTTCTACATGGAATTATCTTCTGATAAACGATTTTTATAATTGTGTATAAAGTTTCAAAGATATGCTGAAATACACTAGAAAAAGAAGCCTTAACTGGGTCACATTTCCAAACACTCTTCAACTAAATTATTGCGTTTACATTTTCCAAATTGTAACTACCTTTCATTTTGAATTCAAATCCATGAAAAAATTTGCTTTTTCGAAGGAAGTAAATTTCATTACTAATTCGTTACTAAAATATTATTTAGTATGAATTAATAAGCAGATTTGAGTTCACCTCTTTTTACCATTATTATAACCAATAGTTATTGAAAGCGATATATTTTCTAATATTGCAATATTCTCATCAAAATATTTTAAAAATGGATTACAAATGTAAAAAAAAAAACGAAATATTAAAAAGAAAATGAAAATAAAAAGTCAGACACAACAGTTTCAGCATCACATTATACGCTTTAAATCTTTTTCTGTGCGATAACTGTAGAGTAAAGGAAAAAACTTTTTACAGGGAAATAATTTGAGAGATATAATTTTTTTTCGCTTGCTGATATGATTTTGAAGAAAATAAATTTGTTTTCTTATCAACATTTTCCATCTTAAACTGGTTTTAAAATACAATAATTAATACAAATTTTATCGAAATTTTCATACGTTATTTTTTATAAATAATCTATAAAAAAATAAAAGGTAGAAGGGGTATATTTTGTGATATATATGAATAAAGCTGAAGAACGTGAAAGCGCCATAAATAATCATGATTCTACCAAAGTGTCAAAATAGGAAATATGGATAATATTTTTAAAAAAATTACAAGAGCATTGCTCAAATTTCTTGAAGCAAATGATCAAATAATAATTTATTTATTTGTCCTTTTACATACTCAACAAGACAGCTAAACATAAATAAGATGGTAACCAAACTGTTAACTGCAATTAAAACTGTTTATAAACTGCTTCCTTAATTAAATGCGGTTAAACAATCAGAATTTTATCGCATCAACAAAGCCCACCAAATGAAGCCACTTAGTTCTTTGCAGCTGGTTACAAATTATAGCCGAGAGGACTGATCTGTCAGTCAATCTGTTAATTTCATGATCGACAGAACGAGGATTAGAGTCCCAGGGTAGTCAACACAATATTAACTAACTCGATACAATATAACTCCAATGCCTTTACCTAACAAAAAGCCTAGCTCCAATGCTCAGTTAATTTTTTAAGGTTTTGAAACCATGCTAGCTGTAAATGGTTAAGCAACTGTAATTGTAAATAATGTTCTTTAATGTATACTTTACTGTTAATTGGATAGACAGACTGCTGCTAGTTATTTTAACATAATTTTAGAATGAAAATTCTAACAGTGAAGGATAAGTGGTTTAATAAGCTTGAACAAAATAATGCTGATATGGTACAATAATGCTGATATGGTATGAACAAAATAAGCTGTAAATGGTTAAGCAACCGTAATTGTAAATAATGTTCTTTAATGTATACTTTACTGTTAATTGGATAGACAGACTGCTGCTAGTTATTTTAACATAATTTTAGAATGAAAATTCTAACAGTGAAGGATAAGTGGTTTAATAAGCTTGAACAAAATAATCAAACTTAGAAATTGAGATATGAACCAGGTGATGGTTATATAAACCTGGCTGGAACTTTAAAAGGTGCGAGCTCCTTTCCGCTAAACTCATTCAAATCTCTTCTTCAACAACTTACCTCAATTTTCAGGAATCTTTTCCTAATTTGAAAAGTTCCAATAAATTAATTAATGACCTTTCTAATATTTTCTCAATCTCCCCTAATTTTTTGGAATCTGTTTTATTTTAATTTCTTCATCCTGCACACCTGGAGTTCTAACTCTACACCCACACCTGTTCTTATACTCCTTCCTTTGTTCTTCCCCATCATTTAGTACTAAACCACTCTTTTTCTTTGCTATAATTTGTTTGAAATTTTCTTCTTTATCTTCGATTTTACTTCGCTGACTTTGAACAGTAAGAAAGGTTCTTGATTATAGAACCAAAACATAATCAATGTGTTGAAAAGAGTATAAATTTTGTATTTCCTGTATTTCTCGTTATTCTTGTTGAGTTTATATAAACTCTGTATTTTTTGTGCTTCGCTCACGTAATTCAGCTTCATTACTTACACGATGTAAAAAAATTAAGTTATGTACCATTTATGGCTTTAAGCCGGCAGCTGTGTTTGTTGTGCAAAACCGTAAAAATTTACAAATTATATCTTAGCATCAATCACCGGTTTCTTACAATGCAAGAATTAGTTTTTTGCATAAAAGCTACAATGTAAATCCATAATCAAACTGGTTTTTTACTGTAACAAAACAAATTTTTTCAACAAAAATTGCAAGTAAAAATAATTGTGCTGTCTGAAAATACTTTTACCATTTGGAACCCAGTTTTCCTCGCAAAAATTACAAAGTAGGTCTGTACTTTCACCAGATGAACTATGGTACAGATTTAAACATCAGTTCTTTATTACGCATTATTTTTATTTTTCTGATAAATGCAACTAAACTCATTTTTAAGCAGAATCTATATCCATTCATATATTTCATAGCACAACAGTTTTATTTTTTAACGCGCTTATGAATCTTGTTCATTTATTTTCCCCTAAGCAGACTTTATAATTATTTTAACAAATATTAAAACTCATTAGTTTGCTATAAGCATCGGAGAGTTTTCACTTTAAATTACTTTAAATACTCTTGAGTTTATGGTGAGCAAAAGTTAATTAAAATTTATTCGAAGAATTTTCTTTAACATATGAAAAAGAATTTTATTTTGAATAATGACTATAAACATTGAAAAAATTAACTCAATAAATAATTGAATTTGCACAATTATACTGACTCGTCTGGCAATGTATTTTTCTTCCCATTTAAGAAATTTAACTTATTATTAAAAGGTTTTTTCTTCTTATTAGGCAATCTTTTACATAGCAGCAAATTTTTTTTTAATTTTATTGATTATTATTTTAAATCTAACATAAAAAATATGATTATAGTTAACATAAATTAGCAGGTAATAAGTAAACAAATAATAAGTCTCCTTTTTTATAATTTTCTCCTCCTTGAACTTATTCCTCTTTTGAATAAATCGTAATGGGAAAACTTTTTCTTAAAAATTGATCTAATATGACTTGAACGTTCTAGTTTTAAAATTATAATTGCTTTTTTTTAAAAGTTTTACTTAAAAACTAAAAAGATTATTTAAAAAAAGGAAATAATCACCATTTTACCTTTTTTTAAAAAAAAAAACTTTTTATCTTTTTAATAGAAATCTTTTTATGTCTAAGCAATGAAAATAATATAGATTAGTTAAGCTGCATTGTCATCTCATTATTTTAATAATTTCTGTAATATGTTATAAAACAAGTCTAGAGGAGTAAAAATGTTTCTTCCAGTTTTGTATAGATACAATTGAAAATTTATTAACTGGCAATTACATTACTAAGTCCATTGAACAGCTAGCTATAATACTGCTTAAACTATGCTTTAAAATAAATTTAATGCATTCTTATTGTAAGTAAAGGAAAAAACACTACATTTATTCAATGAAAACTAAATCCCACAAGTCAAGTAAAATGGGTGTGTCTTTCTCTTATCGGCCAATTCACCTGCATTGTATTTTAAGCCATAGGAATGAGCGAGAAAAGCTATTTTCAAAATATGAATACTTAATAGAATAGTTTATGTCATTGCTCTTCTCTTTTTAAATTACTCAAATCCGCAAAAACAATTCCATATACATCATTCGTTTTACGCAATAAAATAGACTGTAAAACTCCGCAAAATAGTTTCTTTACAAAAGATGATATATTAAACTTTCACGAGGCTCTTTAGAGTAATAAAATTTAAAATAGTTATGCATGAATGTGGTAGTTATCTTAAGCAAAAATGATTGAATTTTAAATTTTTTTAGTACATTATGCTGCTTTAAATTTTATATGTTAGGAACAATTTAGATCCATTTAACATTTAATAAGTATAACCATAATTGAACAAATACTTTTTTATAACTAATGTCACTAATTTTTATAAATTTAAAAATCTAAATAATACTAGTTTGAAAAAATATCTTTACTGTTTCTTTACTGTCCTTAATTTTAAATGTAAAATTTTGAACTTAAATAATTGCATAAAACTATATTATATACAAAAATTATATACATTCAATTTTATTTAATATTAAAGAAAAAGCGAAATATTTATATGTTATACGTTTTTCAATTTTTAATAATTATTAAATGACAAAATTCAAAGTATTGGCAGCTCTTTGCATGAAAATACATAATGGTTGAATAAATAATTCTTTATTTGAAATTAATGCACAAAAATATTTGAATTATGAAAAAGAAGGCATGGCAACAAGTTAAAAAAACTTAACATTCATGAAATTCTCCTGCATTGAATTTTAAGCCATAAGATTGAACGAGAAAAGCAATTTTCAAAATATGAATCCTTAATAGTTAACGTCATTGCTCTTCTCTTTTAAATTACTCAAATACTTTAAAACAATTCTCTACACATCATTCGTTTTACGCAATAAAATCGACATCAAGTGTATAAAAACAGTTTTTTTTGCAAAAGATGATACATTCAACTTTCAAGAGGCTTTTCAGAGCAATAAAATTTAAAATAGTCATGCACGCGATAGTTACCTTAAGCTAAAACGATTGGATTTTAAATTCTTTGAGCCCATTCTGCTTATCTATATTTTATATGTTAGAAACAATTTAGGTCTATTTAACATATAATAAAAAGTACCGTAATAGAACAAATACCTTTTTAGAAAATATGGGGTAATTTATTTTTTAAAAAGATCTAAAATAACTATAATTACAAAAATTGTTTGAAAAAATATCTTTACTGTCTTTCATTGTCATTATAGTTAAACGAAAGTTTTTGAACTTAAATAATTGCGTATCTAAATTCAAGTTAGGTTTTTAAGTTCAGAGAAGCGAATATATTTTATAAAACTGATTCATAATCTATAATCAATTCATTACCGAAACACGAAATAAATGTACGTTATACATTTGTAATTTTTTTTTATTATTATAAAATCATATAATTTAAAGTATTGGCAATTTTTTTCGCCAGAAAATATATACTGCATAGAAAAATTACATTTTTATATGAAATTAATACAAACAAAAATTAATTGATGAAAAATAAAGCTGAACAAGTTAGCATTCATTACAAGTTAACGTAACTTAACATGCAAGGAAAAATAAATTAACAAGCATGAATAGGTTGATTTGAATTTCAATTTAATTTTAATATGCTCGCTTCAATTGCTTTGCACTTAAACTACACTTTTAAATACTTTAATATCTTTCACGGAAAATATTTTTATCATAAAAATATTTATTCATTCAATGGCAATGTTTTTATTTTCTTATTGTAGTTTGTTATTTTCTAATAGCAATTTCTGTAACTTGTTAAGTACCTAACTGGAAAAATGTCACGTACTTTTTGATGTAAAAGTACTTCTAATTAAAAACCTGTGACTTGTCAATATCAATCAATCGCTTATATAAATCTTTCTTTCATTTTTTAATAAAATGTATACTTGCTACTGATAAAATATAGAAATAAATTCTCTATACGCATTTTTTCTGCTAAAATTCTTAATGATATAATATATATTCGATACACGATTTTTCTGAATATATTTCCATATTTGTATACAAATTGAAGTATATTTGGACTAAAATGCAAAATATGTATTTTTGGCTTTGACATGTATACCAATATTGGGAAAAAGTGACATGTAAAAATGACAATGTATCCGAAAAGATAAAGCATTAGAAATAATATTCCTGAATACCGACATATAAAATAAATATTTACTGTTTTTTTAAGGGGTGAAAGTTAGGAAAGTATACAACACGGCACACTTAATGTCCAAAGGAATTTATTGTACCAATTGTGTATTTTTGCGCAAAATATCTGCAGAAAGGAGACAGTTCCGCTGCAGAAGTATTCTTCAACATTCAAATTTCGATCCAATAGGGACTTAGTATGGATTTCTAAAGCATTCTTTGCGACAAGACAACGGTTTTCAATCTTTGTCCAATTTCCTAAAGCTGCGATCATTCTAAAATCTGTCAAAAACAGTACCAAAGAATTTCTTTCCGTTGAATTTAGAAATTGCATCTTTCACGAAGATTGCTTGACGCGGAATGCATGATTCAGAAAAAAAATGATATACAAGCTTCGTTTAAAATCAATAAATTATGCAACAACTCACATTTTGAATCTATATTTTTCCAATGTAATTTTTAAATTCGTGAAAAAATAATACAGGAAATGAAGGCCTAAAAATAATCTTTTACTATAAATAAAATAGAGGAACTATAAAATAAGTATTTTAAACCGTGAATACGTGTGGTTTATTTTGCTACTAGAGGACGCGTTTTTATTGTGCTATACAAATATGCACGTCAGTCTTGAGCAAAGTTAGCTTCATAAAATAGAAAAAAAAATGCTTTTTAAGTAAACAAAGAGTATAATCGTGGTAAAAATATAATGTAAGTTAATATTTATAAACCGTGGTTAACATTTTACTTGATTTTGTAACAGACTTCGAACATCCGACTCAATTTTAAATTTACGACTATCAATGTTCAGCTTCGTAGCCTTTTAGTTTTGAACCCAACCCAGAAGACCCTTCTGTATATAGCAGTAAGACGAATTAGTGCTCGTGGATGACTTTTTGGTGTTTCTAACCCGTATTTGCGTTCCACAAAGATAACAACTACGGTGACTTCCCACAGTTAGCTCCACGGCAGGGGAAATCTGACCCATGATCCGTCTGCCACTGAGTATTGATAATTGTAAAATTGACTTCGAGATATTTAATTTTTATTTGTTTCAAACATATTTACTTTTCTCTATTAATTAGGAACCAATTTTGAGATTTTTAATATTGAAGAAAAAAGTTCTGCAAAACTTTTCTGCAAAGTTTTGTTGTATGTAATTAATTCTTGTGTGTATAAACTAAAAATTAATCTCTTTCTAAACTTTAAAATGAGATTTATTTAATTACTTTCTTTAAAGACACAACTTAAAAGAAAGATTATTAGAAAGCATGTATTTTAAAATGAACCTATGAATACAACATTTGCCTTTAATGACGGCAATATATAAAATAGTAGAGCTCAAGAGAACTAAATAATTAATCGACATTAATTTTAAGCTTGTACGTTTCAGAATCGGTAAAGGTTTTTTGAAGAAACACAAATAAGAATATTTTTTTGGAAATTTTAGTGATTAAAAAGTGATTCAATACATATGATTTTTTTCTCAAAAAATTTATTAATTGGAATATTTAGTCTTTAGAGAAAAACGTTATATTGATTACATTTTTATCTAATGTAATTTCAATGATCTCCTTAAATAGAGACTCAATAAGGTGTTTATTTCAAATACGTTAATGAGCATTAATGTATGTTAATGTTTTCTATATTAGTATTAAAAAAAGATAACTTATTAATTGACATAAATCTTTTAAACATTAGATAATTAAATGTTTAGTAATTTGCATATTTAATTTACTTATATTCATGAATATTTTTTTTAATAAATGAAAGAATAAAATTGAATTTCAGGGATTTGAAGCAACAGTTTATTTAAACACAAATAAACAGATGAAACATCGCAACAGGGGAAAATTAATTAAAATGCATCTTTAAAAGATAAACCTTTCTTATCAGTTAAGAAAGAGAAACTATTTTAAATATGCCTGCGTGCGACAACTCTTACAGAGTTTAATTTGAAGTAGCGCACCTTTTAATTAGTGAGTCAAATGCATATTTATGGACGAAATTACATTGTTAGAGTGCTATTAACAATGCATGAATACGACCTCACATTTTATTTAATAGTTAATTTTAATAATGATATTTTAAAAAAATTGTGTCAGAGTATTTAGGGATTTTTTACAAATGATGATCAAGTTCGGATGTCAAATAGGAAAAGAGGTGTGTATACAGTACTGGTATAGAGTTAGCGAAAAACTTGTTACAGGGCTTAGCGAAAAGTGAAAGGCTTGTGCAGGCTCTATTACAGTGCTGACGTAGTATTAGTAAAAGTCTTGAGCATTATGATAAGATACATTTCGAAATTATTCAAAAAGTGGTTTCTTAAGTTGTTGTTAAAAAAAAAATATTTTGTGCTTCACGAAGTTTAAAAAGGAAAAATCTGAAAACAATACAGAGTAAAATCCAACACTAAGAAAATTACTGTCTCATAACTATATATTGCCCCAAGCTGCAAAATTTTTTACAGTGCAATACCCTTTAATATTTAATACCTTTACTAAATGGCTAACTAAGAAAAAGTTCAGAATTTTTTAACTCCATAAGATCGTCCTCTCTTCAAGATGAATTTTTTCCAATATTTAAATCAGAATTTGTATTTTTTTAGTCGAATTCAAAATTTTAATAATATAGAGCAATAAGAAAAACATTTTCTTTTCGTGAATTCACTACTCAACACAGTGTTCGAAATTTCCCGAGAAACTGGTTAAATAACAATTTATTCAATTGTTATTTTACCACATTCAAACAAAATAATCAAGTAACCATAAATAAGATTGTACTGAAACTGTTAATTGTAAGAAAAATCGTATATTAACTGTTTTACCTAATACGGTTAAACAACTTGAATTTAAACGAACCAAAAAAGCCCACTTCATGAAGCCACTTAGCTTCTTGAAACTGGGTACATATTATAGCCGAGAGGGTTAACTCTAATGCCCATTACCTAACGAAAAGCATAGCTCCAATATCCAGTTAAATTTTCTTAATGTCTTGAAACCATTCTATTTGTAAATGGTTAAAAAACTGTGTAGTTTCGCATTAATGATTTCTTAATCGTACCATTTGTAAACGGTTTCACAACCGTAAAGGTAAAAAAGCTTCTTTACCGTAAACTTTACAGTTAATTGGATTAAAAATTCTAATAGAGCATGCGCGGCTTCCCTTTAATTAAAATATTTTAATCAGAATCAATACTATTTTTCGACTTCAAAGTTCAAATGTTTAAGAATATGGCGATGAAAATCAAGTAAAACACAATATTTTTGTGGATTGTGGATTCCCATCTTATCATAGGTGACCTCTCTTTAATTAAAATACTTTAACAAAATATATCCTACTTTTTCTAGTCGAGTCAGAAATTGTAAGAATAGATTGATGAGCACTAAGTAGAGCATATTTTCTTTATGGATTCTCTGCTCAACATAGGTTGTTTCGTTACAAGTTTGTTATTCATTGAGGGTGGTTTCTATTACTCGAATATGGCATCTCATATTACGAATCTGTTTATGGTTAGGAACAAAATTGCACAGCCAGGGTAAAAGGTTTCCAGGAAAGGAAATTTGGAATCTGACTAATGCATTGCATTTAACTTCCAAGTAAACTTACATAAATTCGTAGAAACCATTTCAATAATTGACAAGGAAGTAATTTATATAATTTAAATAACTTGCGTTTATAGTTAAATGTAACTTAATTATCTGATACGAGAACATTAGATTAGATTTTTTTCCAGTTTGACCAACACAAAATATTAAACAACTTATGACATTTTTGCAGGTTAATTTAAGTGTTTTTTTTTTATTATTTTCATCCAGATAATTTTATCTATTAATTCAATTTTATATTATTAAGAACATTCAATAATGATACATTAAAAAAAAAATACTATTAAGAAATGTCTTGTGTGTCTTCTGTGAAAATGCTAATTCACAAAGTATTATTAAATTGAAGATATTAAACGAAGAGAAACGTCACTTTAAATATACAAAAATTGGTTTTGGCATGACCAAAATTCAAAACCTACATCATTGTAAATTTTTGAATGTTAAAAGTTCCTTTTCTCTAGAAAATTTTAAGTATGATTCCCCTTTCATTACTTTCACAACTTTCATAGTGTTCTGACGGTTTTGTTGTTAACTTTCTAAAATGAAAAGTTCTAGAATTTCTATTGAAATATTTTTGTTAATGTAAATTTAAAGTGACGGAAACAAGCACGTTCTTTCTTTTCTATTATAGATATGTTAAAAAATAATAGTTCAAAATATAGATAAAATATTAAAACTATCATTTATTGAAGTAAAATCTCAAAACTCAAGATCCATTTCTCTTCAGATGATTTTAATCAGATTATATAACACAATAAAAAGTCGAGAAATTTATTGAATGATAAGTGAAATTAAATTTTTTACCAAATACACTGT
The DNA here is from genome assembly GCF_043381705.1 of Parasteatoda tepidariorum. Lineage (NCBI taxonomy): Eukaryota > Metazoa > Arthropoda > Arachnida > Araneae > Theridiidae > Parasteatoda > Parasteatoda tepidariorum. The sequence goes on along the minus strand of NC_092214.1, from coordinate 43,607,826 downwards.
GTTTCAGAATTTAATTTATAATAATCAGAAGCAACTACATCATTATATATGTATATATATATATATATATATATATACATACATACATACACACACATCAGTGATATTTGCAAGCTTATAGCTCTATTTGAATAAAAAAAGTCTTTTGCAGCTACTTTAATATTTAATTATTTTTTATTCGCTATGTCAGATAAATTCAATGAACAACATTA
>NC_092214.1:43553775-43606357 GCF_043381705.1 Parasteatoda tepidariorum | reverse complement strand
TATATATATATAAAATTATTTAAAATTTATATATATATGGTTATGGTTAATATTATCGATAATATGGTTCATTAATAATAATGAACCGATGTTTTCTGCGAGTGTAATAAATAAAGGTTATATTCATTAAATATGAAAAGTATTTATAAGCATCCGATTAAAAAACATCCGACTCATGAAATCAGCAGACTCATGAATAAGACAAAATTCCAGGGCATCAAGATGAGCTGATGTAACCGTGGTGGAAATAATTTTGGCTTTGCATAATATTTCAACAATGTGCAGCAATTTATGATTTCTTAAATTCTTGATAATGGGCACATCTATCGTGTTTGTTAAGTCTAAATTTTAAAGTGTGTCTTGTTTGTTGTAGGAAATGAAGTTTTTAATCAAGGGAAACACCTGTATTAACAATAGTAAAAAAATGAAGATTATAATATGAAAATTAATGCATTATTACTATTATATTTCCCCGCTATCTGTGTTTAATTATAATCTAGAAAATATTAAGTGATTGACTAAAAAAATATTTATGCTGAATGCAAACTCCTTTAAATATCAAGTTAAAAACTGCAAAATCTTTTAAAAACTGTAAGAAAAAAATTATAATTTCCTGGTTGCAGATTATTGAAAATGAGTGTAAAATAAAATTAAAATAATAAATCATGTAAAAAGACTGCCAAATTCGAATTTCATTGAAGAAAAATCATTACCGTCTTCGCAGACAATAAAATTACTCAGTTTCATCTTTATGCAAACACGATGAAATCACTGCTGCTCTTCTACTTTAAATTAATAACCACTACTCCCTATTTTCCTAATTAAGTTTACTACATGTTAAAAACTTTTGTTTATTGCCCAAATCTCCATTCTATTTACAACACCGCAATTTCTTTTCTTCATTGGCAAACTTTAATCTCCCATCGTCCGTAAAGTAGATTTTCACACCTTTTCAATTTTCTCTCTTATTCTATTTCTAGGAAACAACTCAAACGAAATTGAAATTGTAACAAAATAAAAGATGATTAATTTCAGTATTCTATCGAATTCTTTTCGCCTCAACATCATGGGACTTAAAGAGCTAAGCTACACTTTTTTTCTTAATCGCGCCTATCTAATTTAAATACCTTTTCTGTACTAAGTGATTATTTCTAAACATTAGAAGGGCGAGAAATTCTCACTAATATACACTTGACCTATGCTTTCAAAATGGAATTTAATTGCATTCTTCCAGAACTTCATTCTAATTAAATGTCTTTTCTCTCTTCTTGGAGCTTAGTTCACTTTTGCCATATGCTAAAACCATTTGATGGGGCGCATACTTTCTCATAGATGTACAATTCTTGTTCCCCGAGATAATATAGCTGTGACCTATTTGCTTAACTGAATTTCGTTTCGATAAATTTCCTATTCTTTTCAATTACTTCACCACGTGAACGCAAAGGTTACGAGTACTAATTCGTAGTTTGTTATGTACTTGACGTTAGAACAAAATTTAATCATTGCTTACCGTCATACCAAATGATTAAATAGTCGGAGGCATTACAAAATTAAACGTATTCCTAAAGAATGTCCAATTGCATAGTTTAATTTTCTTAAAGAACAAATTATATACATAGTAGAAAATGAGTCCAATGAAAGCGGGAAAACATAAGATAATGAAGTCCAATCTCATTTAAAGAGGTAAATCATGATGTCTATTGAATCAAAGCTATGTAATCTTGAAGGTTTATTATAAATTAGAGAATTAACCTTTGGTTACAATTTTAATTTTGAAAATAATAAAACAATGAATTGATTATTTTAAAACAATAGATAATATTTTAATCGGTCCATCAATTTCTAAGATTTTATGAAGAGGTCAAAGGATATTCTAATACGTAATTTCTTATGTACTTGACGTTTGACCAAACTTTTATCATTGCTTACCATCATGCCAATTTATTAATTAGTTAGAGGCATTGCGAATTTTGCATAGCTTAACTGTCTTAAAGTGCAAATTATATGCATAACAGAGAATGATTCAAATGAAAGCGTGAGAACAAATGATAATCCTCCCAAATCTCTTTTTAAGATGCAAATCATGGTGTGTATTTATTTCTTTTTTTTTTCTCTCAAAGTGGACAGAAATATGAATTTTCGAGTAAAACTTTAGAGACTATTTACATTAATACGTGATGCCAAGATTTAACCATTGCTTACCGTCATACCAAATTACTAAATAGTCAGAAGAGCTTCGAAATTAAGCGTATTCTTAAAGAATGTTTAATTGCATAGTTTAATTTTATTGAAGAACAAGTTATATACATAGTAGAAAATGAGTCAAATGACAGCGGGAAAACGTAAGATCATGAAGCCCAATCTCATTTAAAGAGGTAAATCATAATGTCTACTGAATCAAAGCTATGTAAGTTTGAAGGTTTCCTAGAAATTAGTGACTTAACTTTTGTTTGCAATTTTAACCTTGAAACCAATAAAACAATAAATTTGTAGTTTTAAAAGCAAAAAATACATTTTTCTTTCTGTCATGAGGTCCAAGGGGTTCGATTTCAGAAATTTTAAAAGGGATTTCTGGTATTTATTTTTTAAAATATTTACTTACTACATTACATTTTTATTGCGATACTTTTTTTAAATTAACTGAAGGATACCATCTAAATACCTTCGAATAAAATTTTTGAGATTAGTTTATCTGAATATTTTAAAACTTATCCTTGCAGGGGGTTATCCGAAGTGAAAATTCAGGTATGTATTTTAAAAAAGAAATAATTTCGATAATTTAAAAAAAATATTTAGAGGTTTGCTATAAAAGTTACTCTTTTTTTCGCTATGTGTTTAACTATCTAAAATGAAATTTAAATTGTAAAAATTCTATTAACCATGTAACAGTCGCACTATTCTTATTAAGAGAATGAAAAAGAGAGAAAAAAATATATTCTGACATATTAAAAAATCTAGCATTGTAAATAAATCTATGCATATAATGAAATATGAATTTTCAAACGCGTATATATTAAAATTAATTGTAGTTAAAGAAAAGATAATAAATACATTTTCTTAATTATTTAGCTAGCTAGAGATTAAATATAATTGCAACAAAATGCATAAAATGCTCCAAGATTTCATGATTTCAACGTAAAATGAATGAAATTGCTCATATTTAGAATGGGCAGCTAGCATTTACAAATTTAAAGTACAAAAAGTAATATAAAAGTAAAAAAAACAAATTGGATAAATTTATAAATAGAATAGGATGTAAAAATATAAGAATATGAATTAGATAGAAAGTAAAAATATACGACGAAAAATTCCATTGAAAAAATTAGTTTAATTGCTTTTTTTTTTAATATTAGAGAGTTACAATTAAAGCATATGTATTTCGAGTACTCCAGAGATACGAATTTTCAGCAATATCAGGCACTATTCTTAAAAACGGACACTGAATGTAAACCCATCGAGAGACGAAAGAATAGCTAAGGATCGGCATCGACGTTATTAGGGGTAAATATGCAAAAAAATTAAATAAAAAATACCTCAGACGCGCTCCTGCCTGCTGGAATATGAAATTTCACATTGAATTTTGAATTACATCTACTCTTGTAGAAGAATATCAAACTTTATTATATTTATTGTAGTTTCAAAATTATAAAAAAACATGTTATTCATTGCAATTTCTTTAAAAAAAAAACGCTTAACTTTTAATCCATTATAAAAATCAAGTGTTCTTTAAAAGAAAAGACTTCCTAAATCCTTAAAATTATTCATGCCAACTATTTCAGATGCATGAAAAACTTGGTAAGTCTTATGTAAAGTTTCTGTTTTTACTTTCTTCGGCGGGAAACATACAGCCATTAAAAATATCAAACTATTGTAGAAGAATATAAAACCTTATTATATTTATTATATTTTCAAAATACAAAAATATATTTATCCATTGCAATTCCTTAAGAAGAAAAGATTAACCCATTATAAAAATCACGAATTCTTTAAAGGAAAATACTTTTTAAATCTTTAAAATAATTCATATCAACTATTTCAGATGTATATACAAATTGGTAAATTTTCTGTTTTTACTTTCTTCGGAGGGAAACATACAACTAAGGCTTCAATTATTGTAATTTTAATATTTTCAAGACCATACTTTTTACGTATTTACATGTATTCAATGAATTGAAAATGAAAATTCATCTATTTTATTTTATGTAATTGGTAGGAAGTTTCACATCATGTTTATAACTCTTTTATGTCTAGTTTCATAAAACTGTGCTTAATTAAAAAATTTTAGAAATATAAAAGTTCTTATATTTTTAGTAAAATTTATGGTAGAAACTAAATTAAGCTACTAATTGCACTATGTTATCCGTTATAACAGTTACTGAAATATTTCGGATGAAATTTTCTTTCTGACTTTTTATCTTCAAAATATAGTGTTATATTAAGAGGAGAAAAAAAATATAAAAAAATTATCGCACTATATTATAATGACTATTTTGGTTAAAAAGAATTATAAAACTAAAATAAATGGTACTTAAACCGTTCACTTGGTTAATTTTTCCATTCATAGAGAAATGGTTTATAGAAAATTCTGGTCGTCAAAATTGTAGTTCTTATTACCAAACATTTAGAAAAAAAAATTCAAAGCTGAAAAAAACAAATATAACAAATAAATTATTTTTATGACATGCTCGAAGACAAGATAAAATTACCACATTTACCAAATTTACCTGTTAAACAATATTTTATAGTTAATTTTACAAAAATCATTACCAAAACGCTTTGGAAAATACAGAACTTTTTGGTAACACGATAAATTTTACCATATTTTGGAAGTTAAGATCACACATTTTTTTCAGTGTAGAAAAAGCTGCTAGTACTACACATTTGTCACTTTCGAAGAAAAATGTTTATAACATGACATATTATGCGTTAAACAATTTCTACAACAAAATATTTAATAAATTAATTTATTGCTAGAAACAATACTTTCTATTTTTTTAAAAAACTTTAATCATTTCTAACATTAAGAATTTTATTTCTTTTTATAGTTTTACATCTTAAACAACCACAGATGATTCAACAGAATATTTTAAAGCATACTTTCAAACAAATTCATCTTTTTTGAAGTCAATTTGAATAAAATATATCACGGAGTAAAAATTATAATAATCATTATGAATTCTTGGGCTCCTCTCTTAATTTGAATATTCTTCTTTTTGAAGCTCACACAGCGGCTGAAATCCGAAAAATCAATTCCTTTTCTTACTATTGAGCGTCAGTTCATGCATATTTCAAAATTAATCATTTCTTGTATCTACGCAGACTTCATTTTCCCCCAAAAATCATAAAGTGAATTGTTTTTCATAGCCTTCTGAATAGATTTGGATTTTGCTACTTATTTAATTTCGTTCGCATATGTTTAGAAGCTGAAACACATATTTGACAACAGCAAGATTATTAAAACTAGAAAGATCAGTATGCACACTTAACTTTGAAAAAGAAAAATAAGAGACTGAAAATAATAGAAAAGAGACAATTTCTACTCAAAGCCTCAACCAGTATTCATTAACGGTAACTTTAATAATTGAAACTGGGAATGTCAAGATAAAATTAAATCCGAATAAAAGTGCTCAGATGATGTAAAGAAAATTAAACATGTCTAGATTTCAAAATCTTGTTATGTTTCTTAAATGTTGGCAAAAGAAAATAATAATAAAATGCATCTAGACATGAGCTTTCAATTTGTGTATTTGTATTAGATTTTCACCGAAAGTTAGCTGCATACATACTTCTCTAACATTCTGCCATGTTCCTTTAAGAAATATTCATTTTATTTATTTTCAAATTTATAATATTTAATCCCGTAAAACGACATAAATTTAGTTTTGTTTAATACTAATACCCACGCCCAAAGATTCAAACTCTCTCGGTATTGAAGCATCTCAAAAAGTCTAAAAATGAGCAATTGTTCATCTAATTTCCTTCTTTAACATGAGTTAAATTATATGAATTCATTATTTTCAATAATCTTTTATAGACTAATTACAAGAAATCTCAATCCCTCGAATTTTCAGTTTGATTCATTCTCAGAATAAATCAATCGATGCTTTTAAAGAAATCAAAATAATATAACTAATCACGCAAAATACAAGCATGCTCCTTGATTTGTATTTGTGAAAGAGCAGATCAAAGTTCAAATCTAATAGATATAAATCAATTAAATCAATTGAAATCCTTCATTCAAATTAATCGAAATTGATCAATGAATTCAATTAACTGCTTTAAAGCAGTCTTACTGATTCAACTTAACTAATTATAAACATTTGACGAGAAAAAGCTTAAACTATTAAACTATACTCATTATCTGTATATGCGATTTACTAATATTAGTAGACTTATTTTAAATAATTAAGTCGAATCTCAGTCTTAAATTTTATTCGAATCAAATGCATCAAATCATCTACTTACATAAGTACTTCAATCATAAATGAAAATCTTAGAGGAAGAAATATGTATGTGGTATTTGTGTGAATTTGACTGGATGAGATTTAAGTGCATACGTTGACACTTGGAAAAGAATACGATGTCTTGCTTTAATTTCTTGCTCCCAAACATATATGTGGCGACATTTATGAATCATTAGCACTACTTTAAGCTGTTTTCAGAAGACAACAGCATTATTGACGTTTTAACTAGCCATCTGGTAGAAAGGCTGGTCTTCCTTAGGTTATATGTCTAATGCTTATTCTTAAATGCACTTTTCACATGTCAAATACTCATTTTTTTCGCTCCCTAAAAGAATTTGAGTGTCACTAGACTTATACATCCATTGAGATCTTTAGAATTAGAAGATTGTTTTAGAAAATTAAATGAATTTCATCCAGTTTAATAAGACGAAAATAAAAACTTCTATCAGCAAAACTTTTTTGCGAAAAAAATTACTTATATCTCTCATTTCCTTAACTCTTTAATTGCATTAGAAACAGCAAAGCCATTATGCAAACCATTAGTTGAGTACCCAATAATATTTTATGTACTTTATTTGCATCTTGTATAAGAAAACTCCATAAACATAAGCTTCACCTTCTATTGCTTTCGCAGAAAGCTTATATTATTTTTCCATTTAAGATGAATCGTTAAAATGAACTCTTATTGCCATTGTAGGTGTACCGAAAATACCGTAATGCTAGTGTTAAGCCGAGATAGAAAATATTTTCTTTAACATAAATATTAATGTATTTAACTCTTCGTAAACACTCTCAGACAAATACTAGACAAATGCCTCTATTTGAAAGACATAACACCTAATGAATTATTTATAGGTGTTAAAATACATCGTAAAAGTCTTCCTTTAGTAGAGAATATAACAGGGATCTTTTTCCCATTTTTCAAAAGCTTCCTATACCCCTAGGAAGTGACACTATAAACACGATAATGACAAACTTATTTCTATATAAGGTAGTTTAGGTCAGTTGAGTAAATATTCAGTTGTGAGGCTTGGCATAGAAAAGCCAGGTTAATGCTCTATCGGCCCGGGAGAACTTCTATTCTAAAGCGTTTGATAAAATGTGACAAAATCTAAAGAAAAATAGAGGAGAAACAGAATGAATAAGTCTGCCAAAATGTCTTCTCCCTAAAAGATCAATTGAATATTTTTCTGTTCACCGGTTCTGTTCGAGACCATCACAAGCTGCCTTATTCCAGCTGCGAATCCACAAGGAACGAGACGACGGTCACGAACGTTAGTTTGACGTTCTAAAGACGTTGGTTGCTCTCATTAACATAAAGCTGATGGACGAGTTCCTCTCGCCTCCAGATTCAATAAATTTTCTTCACGCCCTTGTCTGCCTTTTTTTTCTTTCCTAGCTGCATTTTTCTCCTTTTTTCATAAGACATTTCGTTTTTTCTCGTTATTTTTTCCGTTGTTGACCGTCGACTTGATGTGCATCCTTTCTTTGTTGTCGAAGACAGTGAAGTGTTTTCTGTAATGGATGAAGATTTACAACCAGTTATAAACTTCAGTATAATGGAATTATTTCTGTTTATTTATACTGAACTATTATTTGAAGTAATATTCTTGAATTATGAAATTATATTCACTTATAAAATGGGCATATTAAGTAAATGCATGTTATTGCGAGCATTAACAAAAAACAAACTTCCCATAAATGTGCATTTAAAATTAACTTGTGATTGCACATTGTAAACTCTGTTTTCTATGTGATTAATGTAGATTTACAACTAGTTATACTCTTCAGTATAATGAAAGGGTTTTAGTTTATTGATACTGGACCATAATTCGAAGCATTATCTTTCAAATTTGCGTTAGTGATGATTCCGGAGAGATTCTCGAATTAATTACTTCAAAAAAGATGCATATTAAGATAACGCATGTTATTGTGGCCATTATCAAAATTTATTTCACAAAAATATGCATATATAATTTTTTCTGTAATTGCTGAAAATTTCACATCAGTTTATTCACATTAAGCTAATTTTTGGAATAATATATTTATCATTTGAAGTAGTGATAGTACCACAGATATTGCCTTAACAATAATTAAAAATAAAATTGAATATTAGGCAAAGACTGTTTCCATTAACAACAAATACATCACATAAATAATGCACTTAAAAATTTTATGTTATCGAGCATAGTAACTAAAAAGACATGCTATTCCTTTAAAAATATATATATTTTTGTAAAAAAATATGACGAGTTTAAAATTTATTCAGTTTAAACGGACTATGGATCAAAAAATTTTAGAGCTTTTTTTAATTATTTGTAAAATTAATAACTGATCTGTAAAATTTGATCTGATCTGTGAAAACTAAGATTTTGCTTAATTAAGGAGTTAAGGACTTTTTTTGTTTCCATTAAATACCAGAATTTCAGAAACTCCCATGACGAGTCTTTATTATTTGTAAAATCTATAAATGATTTGTAAAGTAGATGAAACTAAAAAACAATTTCTTTTTAAGCTTCTACAAAACTAATAAAGCTGTGGTATGAAATGGAGTGGATAATAATCGCAGTTTTGCAAGTTTTGTTGCGTAATGTTTTCTAAATTGTTGTACATTATTATTTTTATGGAATTATTGAGGCTAAAAAAGATCGGAAACTGAGCTTTTATGAAACTAGAGAAGCTGCGGTATGAAATGAAATGGAATGGACACGAACTGTATTTTCCAAGTTTTGTTACGTAACGTTTTCTAAATTGTTGTGCATTATTATTTTTATGGAATTATTGAGGCTAAAAAAGATCGGAAACTGAAGCTTTCATGAAACTAGAGAAGCTGCAGTATGAAATGAAATGGAATGGACACGAATTGCATTTTCCAAGTTTTGTTACGTAATGCTTTCTAAATTGTTGTGCCTTACTATCGCTTCGGAACTACTGATTCAACGGGAGATCGAAGACTGAAGCTTATATAAAGTTGGTGATGCAGTGCTTTAAAACTAGTGAAGCTGAGAAAGCCATCTTTAGAAAAATTAATTAATTATGTTTTTGATTTAGGAACCTTTCGTGGAAAGAGTGACTCAGAGAGTCATATTTTTTCTAAAAAAACAACAAACTTTGTTAATTCAAATCTGGAAGATATTTTTTTTTTTTAAAAACGCAATCATATGTCATAAAATTTAATTTAAAGTATTAAAAATCTTAACAAATCAAAAGTTTACCTTTGTACCTTCTTTTAGTAACAAATAGAAACACGTCATATTTTTTTAGAAAGTTGCTTCTAATTTTATCTATGCTAACAATAACTTTGAGTAATTAAAGGAAAATTTTAATGATAGTTTGATTTTTTTGATTTTACTGCTTCGTTACAAGAGAAGGATAGAGGATGCAACTGAAAGAGATACATATGAACAGAAATTAAATTCTGCAGAAACTGTTTATTCAAAAGGTACGAGTTGCGTACTGTATTTTGTAGTTATGAATTACTCTTAAAGTTATATATATATATGATTAAAAAATAACTTTAAAAATAATGCGACTGTCAAGGTCTAATAAAATTTTAATAGTTACCATAACCATTATAGGAATAAATTAAAGTATTGAATTTTTTTTAAAAAAAATCAGAAGTTTCATTTTAAATTAATCTGTTTTCATAGCGAAAAGCGGAAAAGTATCGTATTTTTTAGAAAGTTATTTTTAAACACTTTCTATGCTAATAATTAATTTCTCGTATCAAACGAACCTCTTAAAATGATTTTTTTTTCGATATTAATGCTTTCTAGCAACAGATTGAAAGAAATATTGTTATTAAACACAGTGAACAGAAATAATAGTAATTAAATTCTGCAAGAAATGTCTGGCTAAAAGGCACGAAAAAGATATTCTATTTTTCAGAAAGATATTTTTTGAAATTAAATGTATGGTAATTAAAAAGTAACTTTAAAAATGATGCGTCTAGCAATGACTACTAAAATTGGAAATTTTAGAGTGAGTTTTACGGGTAAGTAGATTTAATCAGACCCCTACAACTTTTTTCATTTTTCTCCTCCGTTTTACTTCTTTATTGTAAATGATTAAAAAATTTTTGAAAGGCAGTATTTTTCATTTTATTTTTCTCCGGTAAGAAATCGATTTTTTTTTCAGATTCTTTTTATTTTTTCTAATTCATTGCCCAAGCACTAGACTGTCACATTATTATTAGATTCTTTTTCAATTATATCACCACAAAAGAAATAATATCTTAATATTCGTAGTTGGGAGGAAAATCATAACTGAACACATTTGTGTCTCATGAAAAACGAGTTCGTAATATTGGAAGAAATTAATTATTTAAACTTAAAAAAAAATTTAAGCGGAGGCAGATGGTGCAAAGGAGAGTCATAAACTCTGAACATTTAATGAATAAAAAGCGGGAAAGTATTATTTATAACGTTGGAATTTTAAATACGAAAATACAAATGACTTAATAAACTTTTAAATAAATGTCACTCTACGTAAAATAAATATTTACTGAAAAATAGTTGAAGTACGTTGTTTTCCTTTGTATTTCATGTGTCATTTGCCAATCATTGTAAAAATGATGTCATTAAGTTTTAGATCATTTATATGGATATTTAACTAAACGCTGAGAAAGAAAACATGAGCAATACTACTGGAATATGGTAAAATTTACCGTGTTTCTTACTCTATGGAAACACCAATAAGATCGGTAAAATTTCTCGAAGAGTTTTAGTAATATATTTCGTAAAATTAACCGTAAAATATAGTTTTATAACAAGTAATAAAATTTGGTAAATGCGGTAAAAATGAGAAATTTATCATGATACTTTAGAGCCTGGCATAAAAATCATTTGCTCGGTTAAATTTACTTTTCAGTTTCTTATTTTTTACTGAATGTGTATTAATTTTTGATAACCTGATGTGTAATAATTTTGAAAACCAGAATTTCCAGCAAACTATTACCATATGATCGTAAAAGCTAACAAATGAATGGTTTAAATACTGTATGATTTGATAAACGAGAACTGTGTATTTTTTACCAAAAAAGTCATTTACATACAGTTTGGTAATTTAAAACTAGAAAAAAAAGCTAATGTGTAATATTATCTTGTCTTAAACAAATGCACATTATAATTTTGGAATATTTTAAATTGCGGTCATCTGATATTTTGAATGCTTTGCTAATTTAGTGAAATGGTTATAAATACATAAATGAAACAGATGAACTGAACATAGTCTATTTAGCTTGAATATGCTCCAAATTGAAATTTCATCCGAATACATTATCGAGGAAATTTTATGAGCATGCATTTTGAAGCAACTGTATTTGTAATCTTAAAACCCCTTCTTCTACAAAAAAAATAATAAAATTTTGTTAAAAAAATTCGTTATTTTGATGACTGATTGAAAATGTTAAGTCAAATCACAATCATAATCAGTTGTCTTAAATTTTAGTTTAAAAATTAAAAACAATAGAGAATAGAGAAATCTTCTCTTTCTATTCAAGTTTTCCAAGTTACGAGAATTTAAATTTTGGTTGTAGAAAACTTACTTTATAATTAAAATAATGGCTAATAAAAATTAAAGTCTCGAGAACATCAAAATACATTTATATAATAACTATTATAACAAACGACGCCTGGTGGCTGAGCGGTAGCACTTCACTGTGTCGTGCCGCAGGTCCTTGGTTCGATTCTCGGACCGGGCAAGGTTGACTCAGCCTTTCATCCCATCAGTGGGACGATAAATCAGCACCTAGCATGCTTGGGAACTAAACACTGGGGGTTCCGCGTTCGGCTGACCACCTGACCGGAGCATCTGCTCCTGCACCCCAGAGCCCAAGGTCAAGAAAACTGAGATGGGCACAGTAGGCCTTGGCCCTCTATGGGCTGTCACTGACTTTAGTTTAGTTTATTATAGCAAACAATGTTTTTTGTTGTTTAATGTTTTGCAGTACATAACAGTTTCCTCGTCCAGATATACAGCCAGATATTTAAAATGTACCTTATTTTTAAACATTTTTTAACAATGCGTCTATAAATAAATGCATTTAGCACAGATATAAATTTGTTTTTCAAACTAGGATCTGAATTAAAAGTTTTTGAAATATAACCTTCCTTTAACGTTTAGAAAGGGTACGCATATTTTTGAAACTAAATAAGAACAATTAAACACATACTCAGTCACAAAATATATCTTTAGGTGTAAAAGTAATTTTTACTTCTTTTGTGTAAAATATTGCTCCTGGTATAAATTTATTTATGTATTTATTCTTGAAACGTTATTATTAAAAAAATCATTTAAAAATAGAAGAATAAAACTACAAAAATGAATAAAAACTGAGTTAAATATCTATGTTTTTTATTCTATTTGAATGCCGGCGCTAAATATTCGATCCATACCAAACATTCGTCTATCAAAGTTTAACTTTATATACTTGCGATTTCTAACTCAACCTAGAAGATAGAGAATTTACTGGATTAAAAATTAATACTTCGCTAAAATATTAAAGAAAAAAAGTTCACAATTTATTGAACTTATGAGCGTAAACTGGAGTGAGAGCAAATTATAATTTAAACTGAATTTAATAATTTTTCTGACATTTTTCTTGAATATAGAAATAATGGAAACCCTGAAAAATTATTTTTAAAAACCTATTAAGTTTACTTATAGTTCAAAACCAAGATTTTTAAGATTAGAAAGAAAACAGTTATAATGCATGCTTCCTTATTCAAAACTGCGGTGTTTATAGTGACTGTATGTGTAACATGTCAAATATATGAAAATCAACATCATTTTCATAGCATTAATTAAAAGATCTTCATCTAGAAATAAAAGGTAAAAATTATTATTTTTCTTTATTTCATATTTATTACTTTTGTCTACTGACTAATACTTATGATTCCTTTAGTTAGTACTACTTTTTGTTTCAAAGATGCCGTTTTAACATTTCGAATAATGAAATGCATTAAAAAGAAATATTTTCAGAACAATGCAAAATTCCATAAAGGCAGTTTAAAATCATAAGAAATAATAAGTTTCAAATTATTTAAGTAAAAATTGAGAAAATAAGCAAATTAAATGTGGAAAGAAAATCTTCTAGAAAGTTCAACGAAATTCCACTCAAATAAGTTAAAACTAATTCATTATCAAAAGCATTCTAAAAAAGGAATAGAAAAAGCAGCAGGTTTGCAGTAGTTTAATTATTTAATTTTATATGCTTGAAAACGTTATGTTTTTTTAAAGTTATTTTTTTTAAACTGTATTTTTTTTCTTTTTATATTATATTGAAAGTTTTAATCATATTCTTTTTAATTGTATTACATATATATTGACTATTTATGCATTAAATTTAACTATTTAAACTTTGAATTAGTATTTAAGTTCTACTATAATAAATATTACACTTTTTCTTAAATAATCGCAAACGATTATACATTTTCTAACAAGAATGATAATGAATAAATAATAATGGTAGATATTTAATACACTCTAATAAATAATTTTTATGTAAAATTATTTTATAGTTTATCATACCAAAAATTAGTTAACTCTTAACGTGGGACTTAAAAGAGGGGCACAAGAGACAAAAAATTTTATAAATTAGAACTGTAAATTTGAAAAATTGCGCAATAAAGGTTTTACTGTTTAGCAGATTTCATTACTATTAGTCCTCATGCATAATCGATCAAAAAATATAGATTTTTTTTTAATCAAAATGTAATCTGAAACTTAGCTTTTGTTTCTTCCTTCTAAACCTTAGACGATTGTTGTAGTTCATTCACGTCGCACCAAAGCTGCACAATGGGCTTTTGGCGACGGTCTGGGAAGCATCCCTGAGGATGATCCGAAGACATGCTATCACAATTTTGATCCTCTGCAGAGGGGATGGCACCCCTGCTTCGGTAGCCCAACGACCTGCACGCGAAGTCGAGCACTTTACGGTAGCACAGTTTAACGAGGACCAATACAAACCTTAAACGAAAGTGGAAGTTTAAGAGATATTTTTTCTGCTTCTTTTTTTTCTAACTTTAAAAGTATATAACTCAACAGTTTATCTGAAAAAGCTGAAAAATTATACGCATTCACAAATTTTTTATTACTAATCTTCATAAATTAAAATAAATAAAAATAAGCTTTTATATAAATTTAAAAAAATAACAACTTAATGTAACCCTAAAACTATGAACAAAAATGTAATCCTTTATATCCAATTTTTTAAAGCAGTATAAAGTTTTCAAGAGATTGTTAGCTATTGATAATTTTATTCAATACACTTTTAATCTGAATAAACTAAATTAACCTAAAAATGAATTAAATTCACATAAAAAATCTGAATTTGAATAATAATTTCAGTTTTAATAATAATGATTTTTCTATAATAATGCTGTTTTTAATATAACTGCTATTAGATAATAACTTTGATCTAGTATAACTTAGTTTTGATAATAATTTTGCTTTTTATTAAATTGAAAATGATACGTCGGAAAATTAACAATATAGTTTAATTTGAAACAAAAAGATAATAACTAACTAAAAGTTACATATTTATCGTTTCATTTATATATTTCAGTATATTTTTTTAAAACCAAATATATGCTATAAATATCATTGCATCGCTATATTTAATCACTAAAAACAACCAAAGCCTGTTATTTTATGCAGTTTTTAGGTATTATATTTGTAATTAAAAAAACATAAAAATAGTGGCAGTCAAAGTTTCAACAATTGGTCATTAAAACACTCAAAAAAGCATGCATAGCTACATGCTTTTTTAAATGGAGTAAACATTAAACAAATCAAATGTTTGCACTATTTAAGAGAATAATAAAAAAAATTTTTAGTATTTATTAGATATTTTTGTTTCGCATTCTGTATCCTTTTTACCAAACGGAGAATTTCAATTAAACAAGAGTACTTGAGAACTAATTTTTTATCGTTAAAACATCAAAATTATTGCAACTAATTTTGCATTATTATTGCCAAATTTCTCATTGAAAAATGTCCAAAAAAAGGACAATCGTTTCTTTGCTAGGAATAAATATATTAAAATTAATTTACATTTAATTAAAATACTATTTCAATACTTTTACCTTATTATTAAGAATATTTTCAAAGTTCTCATTAAAACTAAATACCTACTTTTTACGAAATTTAATTTAATTTCCAAACTCTGTTAAAATCACAAATGACCGAATAAGAAACATCATCAATAAATTTTGAAATGTAATAAAATGCCGAAATAAGAAAAACTGTGGACCATCGCCACCGGTGCTTTTGAAAAATCCAGATAGAGCCAAATGACCGTGGAAGCTATAAGGAATGCACATTTGACTCAAATTTCGCCGTAAACCGTTTTTTTTTTCTTCTTTTTTTTTCACTTTCATTTTTACCTAGTATTTTTATTTTGGTAAGAAAAATCAATAAAAATAAATCATTGGACGAATTGAAAAGTTGGGCAATGTACCATGAGAAAAGAGAACATTAAAATGAAATTTATCGAATTTGACTCTTTCCCCCCTATTTGATACTTCAGAAGATTCGGATGCGACCATCTTGGATTCAACGCGCTATAAAAATGATAAACTTTTTAATAAAAACGTTAAAACTTGGCAGATGCATCAAAATGAACTTGTTTTCATTTTTCAAATGCATCCTTGTAGTAAGAAATCTATCAATAAAACTCTTGATCGACTAAATTCATCGTTTACCCGTTCGCCCAAATTGTGAATCGAAATTTTTCTTTTGCAGCGATATCGAAATTGTGATAAAATATGATCGTTGCTCGATTTCAGAGTAGAGTTTCTTTCACTGACTTTTTCGTGGCATAATCAAACACTCAGGAATACATCTAAATATTTAAAACAGCAATACCATTTTTAAGGAACTCTAAATTAAATTATTAAACATGCGCAAAATAAAATCGAAAATGATCTTTTTTAAAGAATGCTTCAAATTCCTGTTGAATTAGCCATTTCAATTTACTTATTTGCTGAAATTAATAAATTGGTGTGACTGGAAATTATACAACAATCAAAAATTTAAAATGACTTATTTTCAGAAATACAGCAGTGATTGCATTTCATTCGTAAAATAAGCATAGTATAAGAAAAATTGCTTTAACCTTTTGATGCAGAATTTTTACTGAACATATTTTTCATAGTTAATTCAGTATACAATATTGATTTAGGTCAACATAATTGAACAATATTGTATTTAGTATTTTAATAATTTATGGTTAAGAAATATAGCATTAAACATTTTTTGCGTTAAAGGTAAATTCTTCCAAGCAATTTTTTTTTAAAATTTCCTCTTATTTGTTGTTAATTAGATCTAAGAGAAACAGTTATTCATAAATGAAATTTATTTAGTTTAAAAAATAAATTATTGATACATTTTTTAATATGAATGAACTATAAAATATATAATTTTTCAAACTATTTTTTCTTCGGATTTTATATTTTAGTACAAACATAATTCTGATAATCTAACAGATTTTTTTAGTAACTATCAGACAGTTTTTTATAATTAAACAATACCAATATAAATATATATACGCAATTAAAATGCTTTTGAGTAACGAATCTACTATTTTAATTTAAGTTAAATAAATAAATAAAAGCATTTCCTTATAGTTATATTATTGTTTTAAATCATTGTTACAGTAATAAATCTTCGCAATATTTGTAATTCTTATAAAACTATTTGTTTAAATCATTATATACCATCAACTATTACAAATGCAAAATTACGAGAAAATAATAAAACAATATCTGGCAATTCATTTAAATCTGGTGTACATAATTAAATAAAATTTCCCATTAGTTTTAAATGATATTTCTACAATACCTTTAAAAAATGTAAGGTTATATTATACGGTTTATTTTCGTTCTCATCCACCTTTAATTAGAAGATAAAAACCTTTAAACTCCGCATTTAATGGCTTAGAATAACAGAAGCCACTTAGCTTTTTTTTCTGTTTATCTTTTTACCACACTGACAAACAGCATTCCATTAAAATTCTGTCGGTGTTTCATAACATATTGACAGCAGAAAAAGCTTTACATTAATTTGAAAAGAGCTTAGAACTTCTATGCTTTCTTATTTCTTAAACACAAAACATTCTTTCAGCTTTTCAGGCAAGATAAAATTTCTAGATTTTTTTTCTTCACTGATGTCATTGGTAGCTTTTTTTATAAATATAAAAATGTGTTTTCTTATCTAAGTAAATTAAGTTGTAATATGGAATTCCCTTATATTCTTTTAAACATGCTAGAAGAAGGTTTTAGATTTTAAGTAAACGTCACACTCACCAGAGGGCGTCCATTAAAGGAGATCGATTAATGGCGAATTAGGCAGAGTGTTGTATCCGCGGGATTGATTTAAATCTCATATAAAGTGTTGTGTTTAATTAACTAGAGTTCTGGTTTGCTTGCTTTTAATTCTTTTCAACAGGATTAAAAAAAAAAGATTGATGAGCTTAAGATATGAGATCGCATTTTCAGTAATGTAACTTCAACCTATGTTAAAGAAATTACAGTTTTTTGAAAAAAGTAATTTTCCCTATTCAGTTTAATTTTTTTTAATCCATAAAATGCTGAAATCAATTTATCAAAACAATGCAACTCATTGAACTAGAAAAATGTATGTAATAATTATTTATGCATTGGGAGCATTATAACTAGTATAATTTATTAATTTTATAAATTGAAGTTTCTTGTTTGAAAAGGTTCTATATTTTCTTTTTAGTACCTATATATTAATAATTTAAAATCTTCAGCTTGAAGATAAAGGTCAGGGATAGAGCTGTCTGGAGAAGCATTGCATGGCAGGCTAAGGCCCACTCTGGACTGTACTACCAATAAAGAAGAAGATGTATACCTACACACAGCTTCTAAAGCTCCTATAATTTCTGCTAATATTAATTAAACAAATATTGAAATATCCTGCCACTTCATTGACATATTTATTTATTAAGTTAGGAAATTTAAAAAAAAAACAATATCAGCTCATTTTGTCTTTACATTGGTACCAGTATACTGATTTATATTATTTTGGGACAACTTGTTTTATGTTTAAGTCTTAGGTATAGCAATTTTGCCATTTTTCTGTAGTTAAATATATATTTTGTTTATTAAAGCATCTACAAGTGAACAATTCTAACGCAAAAGTATTAGTGATATTTTTGTGAGGAATAGCAATATTAAAACTACTATATAAAGTGCATTCTTTTCAAAATTTTTAACATGAAATTGATTTATGTTTTCAAAATCATCACATTAATGTTCAACGCTAATTAATTGAGATACTTTAATTGGATGACTCGTAAGGCATAACGTGAAACGCAGTGCATGAAAAAAGTCAATAATTGTGACAAAAATTATTAGGACCACCTGGCTTTTATGTTGCTAATTGTATGTACAAGAATTTCACTTAATGCATTTCTCCATTTAAAATGTTACGTTTGAAGCTATATGTGAATAAAATAAAATTTTATATACAAAAGTCTTCAACAATTAAATTCAACAATTAAACAATTCGTCTCCAGCAATTAAACAATTAAACAACTACATGGCTACATGTAGTTGCTTAAAAGAAAAATCAATATATTGCGAAATTTTAAAATATATTTTTGTTAGAAGCTCAAAAATAATAAATTTAAAGCTAATTTTTATATTTATTAAAAGGACATTTAAAGCATTTTTTTCCTGTGATCTTCAATTATTCGACATTCACATTATCAAATTGTTCAGAAATGTGTTTCAAGAACAATGTGCTTCCATCTAGAGGATATTTCAAAAACTAATTAGATACCTATCTAGAAAAATCATTAAGGAACAGTTAGATGCAAAAGTATTTCTTTTAGAAAGATGAAAATAAGATTTATTTTTCCATTATTAAGTGCAAAAGAAAATTACTTACCCGATATACCATCATATGTCCACCATTCTTCCCAATTTCCGATTGCACCTAAAATTAAGTAAACAGATAAGTTTCTACCAATCTTTATTTGAATATATTGGTATATGAAAGGCAAAGAGACGTCTACATTTATACTAAGTGATATATATTTACATTATCCAATGTTTACTTAACCAATTATTTGAAATAAAATTGAATTTCCATAAAATGAAACGCTTATATCCTTTAATATGCCTCAGCTAAGCCGAAGCTCTAATATATCACCTACCCAGTATAATACGCCAGGAAATTTTCTGCAATATTATTCTAAATTGAAATGCAAATATATGATTGAATACTAAAAGGTATACATATTGAACAGCTTGAGCTTTAAAACATCTTATAAATTAGTATTGGGTTTTAAAGTAACATAGGATATTTCATTAAAATATTCCTTAATACTTAACCATTATTCATTTCTAGTTTTATTTAAACTTGGACGTAATCGAACTGAATTACCCAAGCAATAACAATATTTCATGCACCACAAACTCTAATACATTTTATAAATTATCATTTACAGTATTGATTATCATTTTGCAATTGTCTTTAGTTCAGGGTTCACAATTTATTTCTCTGTACTTTTGATATTTAAGAATATGTACGATGCAATTATGGAAAAGTGAGGGAAGCTGAAATGGTTCATACAATTAGTTTTAAATCCTAGATTGAAAAGAAATGTTTTTTTAAGTTTCTTTTTAAATAAAACATTTAAAATTTAACATTTTGTGAAAGGTATCTGAATTTATATTAAATGGTGACAGAGAGAAAAAATTAGTCAGTAGTTATTACAAATGTATATATTAATTTATCTATTCAATATATTATATTTATATATTCAATCTTTGAAGCAAGAGTATTTATTATTAAACTAGACTTTGTAGTAAATATAAACTTGCATTTCATTACGAAAGAAAAATAGTAAAAAAAAGTAACAGTCTAATACTGTCATATCTATCAGTAGTCAATAGGCTTCAAACTTCACAAATATATATACATATATATATGTACAACAAAATAAATAAATACAAAAAAACACGAAGAAAATTAAGAAAAACAATAAGTTTCATTTATTGAACATTAAAGTTTAATTTATTGAAGTATTTATTTACACATAAGTTTCATTTATTGAACATTTCATTTATTTCATTAAACAGAACTCATTAGACAAGTTCAAAATGAAGATAAAACAAAGGAAAATTATAGATATTTTTAAAGAATTTTTTTAAAGAACCCGGAAAATAATTCCGGATTTTTAAAAAAATTTTTAACCTTTTTTTTTGTCCCAGCTGTTTGCTATTTTATTATTGTTATTTTTCTTCCCCCCTCCCTTTTTTTATATGTCTGTAATTTTCCTTTGTTTTATCATATATAAATATATATATATTTATATTTATTTACATATATAATATAAATTTTTTTTGGAATCAGTGATTACGACTGAAAAAAGAGATAAGTGATGATCATTGATAAACAATATTATTAAAAATTAATCTGATAAGCAGAACATATTTTCCTATTTTAATTCCAATGATATTAGCCGACAAAAAAGTAGAAAAAAACAATTATTGAAAGTTTGTGAATTGCTTAAAAAAATTCGGAAATAACCTTTAACTTTACGTGTTAAATGATAATCTCAAGACCATTACAGGAATTCGTTCAATAATGTTTTAAGTCTAAAAATATGGAAGTAAATAACTTCTTACTGTTATCTGAGATAAAATTCTGAATCCATTAATAGTGGTCAAATGTTTCAAAACAATTACATGGATAGTTTTATGAATGACACATTGTTCGCTATCATTACTATTTTAGAGTTTAATGAACCAGAAAACTTTATTTTCTTATTCCATATTTTACTTGATGTTGCCTGTTATCACCATATATATCATTGTTTAAAACACACAATTCTTTATTCAAATGAAAACATATCTTTTTATCAATAATTTATTCAACGCCCATTTAAACAAAACATCACCTATTAATAATAAGAACAGTAAAACACAAATTATTTATTATATCTTAATGTTTCTTATCTTGTCCACTGTCAACGTAATTAATTTCTCAACACACAACCTTACTAATATACAAGTAGAATATGCGTGTATTTTGAGGATAAAGAGCCTGTTCCATTAATCAAAACACGTTTTGGAATCCATATACCGAAGACGATATTCTGTATGGTAATATAGTGCATAAACACTTCCCTTTCAAAAGTGTTTCGATTATTAAACCACATGTAAACTCGCAACTCTCTTTAGAGAGACATTAATATTATATCTAGTCAAGCTCTTCCATGTTGTTATACAATAACCTCAGCGTTTGTTTAAACAGCTGCATACTCTAACCGTCAATGAAGTATAGGATAGGCAAAGCAATTGTGGGAGGGACAATATATGCCATCATGTGAATAGTAGCTTCTATTTATGGAGTTAGCAGTTAATTTCTCGACAAGCTTTATTAAAAGCCATCCCTTCAATAAGACACCGATGAACATAATAGAATAGTAGGATAGTGATTGAATATTTTAAAATATAAGTGAAAAAGTATAATGAAGGATTAGGTTGTCATCGAAGTGGGAGGCAGCTCACACGTTGCAGCTAATTACAAGATTACTCGTAAAGCTCAAACAAAACTCTTGATGAAAGAAGGCATTTATATGAAAAGAAGCTGTAGATATTCCACGAATAATGTTTAAATTAGCGGAAAAGTTTGAATTTTAAATTACTGATTAGATGATTATAATTAATATGCTTGTAAAACTGCAGTTTTAAATACAAATGCTTTATTCGTTGTGGAGTTACAAGGTAATGGAAAAGTTTAAATTAAAAAAATGGAAATGAGAAATATCATAGTAATTGAAATTGATTATTCTTGATGTCTTAACAAACATTTAAATCAAATCAACAATTGTATACATATTTAGCAATAGAAATGGGTAGTGATGGTTTCTAAAAAATACAATTACTACATTTGAGAAACAATGAAGCCAATTGATTGCTTAAAGAATAATCAGCATGCGTCTAAACTTCCCTTTGAGCTATGTTTGGTCAAATTTAACTGCTTTCTCTTAATTCTGGTTATATTCAACAGTTATGATAAGTTGTTTAAGTTTATAAGTTTCAAAAGAAATGGACCATTTTATGAAGTGAGTTTAAGAATATATATAACTCTATTACTTATTTAAAGTATAGCTATATTCAGGTTTCAGGGTTTCTTTGGATAAATTAGGTCAAAAGTAATTACTTTCTTCTAAATCTGTTAAAAATTCAACTGCTTTGTTTCTGCATTAATCAAATTTAAATTGATAAGCTTACAAAAATTGGTAAACTTTATCTGAGAATCTTATAATTCAAAAAATACGAAAAATATTCTATATGATGGCACTCAAATTGGCTAGACCTTTCGATACTAAATTAATCCATAGAATGATAATTCAATATGAATGCCTTTTTTACACCATTTTAGGTTATTTTAGCATAATTAAGCATCTTATCACCGCAAGTTACTGATTACGCATGTAAAATGATGTTAATTAATATGCTTGTCAAAATACAGTTTGAAATGCAAAATTCTTTATTAGTTGTGTAGTTACATGGTAATGGGAAAAAGTTTAGATCAAAAGTGGTTGAAAAATAAAGGAAATTATAAATCTCATGATAAAGGAAAATTTTGATTATTTTTGATTTCTTCATAAATATTTAAATCAAATAAACAATTGTACATGTATTGTGACACAGAAATAAGTAGTGATGATTTATAAGAAATGCAATCACTTTATTTCAGAAAATATCAAGCCAATTTTGTACTTAAAGAATAATCTGTCTATATCTAAATGTTTTCTCCAGCATGGGCATGTTGTGGTATATATGGTAAAATCTAACTGTTAACTGGTTATTTTTAATAGTTATGATTCAAATTGTATGAGTTGATAAGTCTTAAAAAATTAACAAGATTATGTTGTGAGTTTTAAAATTTATTTAAAACATAAATCTTTCTAGGTTTCGATTTTTTTCGGCAGTGGTTTGCTTTGATATAGTAGGCCAAATGTAATTGCTATCTTCTAAATCTGTTAAAGTTCAACTACGTTAATTTAAAACAAACTGAAATTAATAACTTTATAGAAACACAGCAACTTTAATAATTTAGCGAACTTTTAATAACAGTGAACGATAATAATTGAAAAATACAAAATTTATTTTACATGAAGCCAGACCTTTTATTACTAAATTAACTCACATGAATTCAACATGAACGCTTTTTTTCACCATTTAAGGAAAGTTTAGAAAATAGAAGCATCTCATCAGCGATAAAAGGGTTTTCCAAAATCGAAGTTGAAAACCCCAAGCACACATTAATGAGTATTGTACCATGCTCAAAACAATGCATACTCATTAATAAGTATTGTAACATGCTCAAAACAATGTATATTCATTTTTATGACTATGTCCTTTCTCGCTTAAACAACATTTTACTCAAAATAAGTGCATGACGTATAATTTTTGTTACTATGCATTTCGCTCAAAAATGAGTACATGCTGTTCTAATGATATCACTTTGCTCAACAATGAGTATTTTTGTAGTCAAATAAGACTACATTAGTTTCGGAACTATTTCGGCACATTTCTCACTATTATGTCATTAATAAATGTATTTTCAGACATACAAATATATAAATGATTTTTGTTTGATTTCTAATATTATTTTTAACATTATGAAAATGGACTAAAACATAATTAAGTTTTTCAACAATTATTTAAATCACTATCTGTATGCAAATAAAAATGCTTTAGTAAACAAATTATGTTATTTCCGTGAAAAAGCCCCAGGCTTTTAATGTTTTCTGCTTAATTCTTTCCCATTTATTTGAATGTAAAAATTTTGTATACAAATACAAAGTATACAAATAAAATATAAAAATTTTCATACCATTAAATCAACAGAATATAGCACGCATTTTTCCCGGAATTACATTTATTTACTTAGTTCCATTGGATAAACTAGCATTTGAAAGTTTTTATAAATAAATAATAAATAGCAAACTATTTCGCTTTGTGCATATTTCGTTTTTAACTACTAAATACACACAAAAAAGTTATTTACTAGAAAAATATGCAAAAAGAAAAACGAACATAGTTAACGTTAGGCATTATTTGAGAAACGAGAATCTTTTTCTTCGTGTGTATCTAGGTGGATTCTTAAAGGTTTTAACCCCGCCATCTTTTCAACAGAATTGCTTTTCCAATACGGCCAAAGTTAAAGCACTTCTGTATTGAATCGGAAGATTGTGAATGGCTTCAATACAGTGGAACAAACGCAGCTGCATGAACAGCATGGCTACATGTAGTGCATTGAATGCTTTGAAACCTGTTTCAAAAAGATTCTTTGCTGCGTTTCTCAGTTACACTTTATGACAAAAAATAACTTTTTTCCTACAACACGAAAAGAGAAAATAGTCTCAAATTATCCGTTAATAAAGATGTGTTGTCAAAAATATGTTCGTGAAATGATGAATAACATGTTGTGCTTTCTTTGTTGCGAACAAAGGAAAGTCGTAATTGCCTGACTCAAAAATATCTTGAAATAAATTATCTTTTTAAGTTTTGTGCACGCTTTATTTGATTTTTCTTCTTCACCAATTGTTAAGAATATTTGCGATAAGTAATGTTTTGGATCGTGTTTATATTTTTTTTTCTTTTAAATATATTGAACATTGTGTTTTACCTATTCATTAAGACTCTTAAAAGATAAGTTTCAATATGTAGTGAAAGAGCTTGAATAGTCACGTGCCAAGTTTACTTTTTCTCGCAATTTTTGTTACAAAAGATATATTTTCTGTATGTTATAGCCAACATTTTACTGAATCTTTTTTTATTGCTGAATAATGGAATTTATCTTTTCAGTTCAATTAATATTTGGCATGCAAACATTGAGATACATCTTATATTTCTCTATTTTTAAAAACATTATGGGGAAATAAAGAACGAGTCTCAATACGTTGTTTAAAACAAATTTTTGAAAGAAATATTTTTATTCGTAGCCTTGGAAATATTTTTCAATAAATCAAAACAATAGCAGTACAATTTTGATTTCTATGAAATGTAATTGCACTTTTCTATGGATGTAAACATTTGTACATAGTTTGGAATTATGGAAAATGTTTAACGTCTTACGTGACTGCTTTAATACAGACAGAAAAAATGTTTTAAACAACATTTCATAACATTTTGTATAAAACTATTACAAATACTATTCTTTTAAAGTACAGTGCGCTAGAAAACGGAGCATCCTGATTTACTTTTGATCTAGTTTTCGGATCTTCTCGCTCTAGGAATCAATCTTAATGGGTTGAGAGGGTGACATCAAATATGATAATTAATTTGTATTAATTTACTTTGTCACTTTTACTTGTTTTTTATTTATTAATTTATTTTTGTGTGTTTATTGAAAGCTCATGCCTTCATGCACATTAAAAGCAATTTAATAGATTCATTGCAAAAATATTTCATTTAAAAAATCATTAAGGAATTTGTTCACACTAATTCCTTTAAACAATTGTTATTTGTCAATTTTATGCAATTACTCGCGTAATAACAATAGTTCGGTACTTAAAAATTTTTTGAAGCAATCTTATAGCTGGGAATGCATTTGTGGCAGTTTTATATTTTAATTATAAATGCATTTTTAAACACCGAATTGCAGTTACCGAGCAAAAAAGTAAATAAAATTGGCAAAATAATAATTGTTTGAAAGAATTTGAGCGAATCAACTACTAAAATTGTGCTTATTTTTTTAAACGAAACATTTGAAGCTATTGAAGCTATTAAATTAATTTTATTGTGAATAAAAATATGTGTTATCACACACAATAAACAAACACACAGAATATAAATAAATTACTTTCTTTGAAAAGTAAATAAAAAAAGTGACTATACATGCGCTGTAGAATTTTTTTTTTATCTCAACGCAAAAAATGGAGGCAACTACTTTTTTACAGTGTAAATATACAACCTAAATAAAGGATTCTTACTTTATATTGCATAG
The DNA here is from genome assembly GCF_043381705.1 of Parasteatoda tepidariorum. NCBI lineage: Eukaryota > Metazoa > Arthropoda > Arachnida > Araneae > Theridiidae > Parasteatoda > Parasteatoda tepidariorum. The sequence goes on along the minus strand of NC_092214.1, from coordinate 43,579,895 downwards.
TAAAATTAACTTAATGGACTCTTAAGTGCATCCTAGTTTACTACAATTATAAATTTTTGAAAAGCAAAATTCTTGGTGACTACTATATCCCCAAGCTGAGTAAAAGAAAATTCGTGGTGTTTCTTTACACCAAGAACTACCCTTGGTTCTTGGTGCAGTAAAACACCTAGATCCGTGAGTTATGTATGGCGTTCCCCTACACTATTTTGGTGTTAAATATTTGCCCCGATTTTTTGTGCTGGGATAACACAAATTTTTTCACAATGTAGTTTCAAAATTAGTTGACTTTATCTGATACGAGAATGACAGTTTAAGTGTTAAAAAAAACTGAATGATTTTAGCGGTAGTCCTCCTCCACTAATTAATTTCTCTACCTATAACGTACTTTAGGTTTCCGTAATTTCCCAACTTTATTGTTGTTGCCCTCAGACACATAAGGTTGAAAACCAGTAAATTGAAACTGCGGCGTAAATTAAAACTTAATTTTTCTTGGCGAAAGAGAAACACAAATCTTAACTAAAATTCAAAGAGCCATTTTTTAAAAAATATTCAGTGCAACAATTAAAAAAGCTAAATATGAATAAATGGTAGAACCGTGGTAGCATTAGCCATCCAATTATGTAAACCGGGTTTGAATTCCAGCGATTGCTGATCGATACGAATTTGGCCACGGGCTCGCACCGACTACAGTACTGACTTAAAATATACTGAGTAGTAGACGGATCTTAGGTTAGAGTCCCCTTGCCATCAGGGTAATCAGGGGTGGTTTTAGTGGTTTTCCTCAAAATGTAACGCAAACGCGGGTTAGTTAAATGCAGATCAAAAAGTCCTCCACGAAGGCAAATTTCTCCAAAACTTAGATGCAGGAGTTCCCTTAGCTTCTGGATTGGGATGAAAATTACGAGGCAATGGAGTTGAGCATTAGTAGTTGGACACCCAAAATTTGGTCGGCTGTTCAACGACGTTTATAAAATATGAATAAATGGATAAAAGAATAAAAGCTCCAAGTAAGATCTATCTACAGTATATCTCAAAAGTATTTGTTTCAGATTTATATACTCTTTCTAAGTGTTTAGCATCAGATAAGAATACAAAAAGAAACTCCACGTCCCATTCTTATCTAATAATGACAAGTTAAGGAAAGGAATGTTTGCAACAGAAGGAATCTCTAGTTGTCTTCCGGACTTACAGAAACAAGACACAAAGGGAAAAGCGTTTCAATTACTGAAAGGCTCTACAATCGTATCGTAGCTACCATTTAGTTCAAAAATGTTACTCCATTTAGTCTTTCGGTATTTGAAATTACTCGTAAGAATCCCATACTTTTATCGAATCTCTGACAGCTATATTCCCTTTAGTTCAACTATTTAATGAAGCTGTTAGAACTGTTAGCTGTTAGAAACACCACTTTAAAGTTTGGGACTTTGGTTTGGTTTTCTTTGTTCTTCTCAATTGACCACGTTTAATTGCTATCTGTACTAGCAGGCAAAAGTTTATGATACTTTCTGAAAAAAATCTGGGGAAAATAGATATTAAAATTAAATAAACCGTCAATTATTAATACAAAGCACAAATTGAAAAGAAATATATAAATATTTGTTGGGGTAAGGATTAGATTTTCATATGCTGAGGCACAATCTTTAAAGTTGGAAGCTTAATTTCTTTGTGCAGATGATAATCACAAAATTGTACTTTCTCTAAATAAACATATATTTTTCCTGACAAATCTTTAAAATAAGGGGGAAGTGGAGTGGAGGTACAGTGTAAAAAATAACTGTTTTATAAACTGCGTAATAAATAAAGTTTATAACTGTTTACTAATAGTAGAACTGTAAGTTCCACTAATAAGAAATTAACAAAAATAAATTAATAATATAATAATGATAAATTAATACCAAATATTATTAAATTCTACTAACAATTCTACTATTAAGGGTAAAACAGTATAATATATTCTACAGAAAATAGAAACTTATTAAAGCAAATTCTGATTTTTTTCTGCTTTATATCGGTACACGCGAGCTGCAAAAAATTCCCTTTTCTTACAGACTTTTTGACGGTCTTAAGCGGAGACAGAGCACTAGCTTCCAAATGAGTTGACCTGGGTTCGAGACCCGGCGTTGATTCGTCATGCGAATTCTACTCTCGGCTTGGATCGACCACAATGCTGATATAGTTAAGAAATTTTGCCTCCGTAGAAAATTTTTCGAAGGAACTAACCCATATTTAGCTTACATGGAGAGGAAAATCACGAAAACTCCAGCGGTTAGCCAGACGGCAAGGGGACTCTAACCCATAATCCGTCTGCCACTGAGGATATTTTATGTCAACATGGCTGTCGGTGCGAGCTGGATGCTGTAATCGCATTAACTATTCCTGGGATTTGTCCCCGGGGTATTTCATAGGGAGACGAGTGCTCTATCCCCTGAGCGGCCACAGCTCGTATTTTCATTCTTGTAGTTTCTTCTAAGAAAATATTAAATTATGACGTAGTGTTAGTTTCTGGCTCACAAAAAGAATTGAAATTCTTAATCGAAATCGCCCCACAAAAAATTTATATATCGGAAGAGTAAATAAATAAAGTAAAGAAAATTAAACTAAAATCTAAAAAAAAAATTTCTAGAATATTCTTTTAAGTTTTCCTCAGAAACAAATATAATTCTACTTAAACTCAACTTATTAATTGAAATGCAATACAAAAATATAAATAAAACGCATACTTAAAAATTTTCTTAAATCAATTACATAATTAATCGAGGTTATTAGCTCTTAACCAAACATATTTTAAATAGTTAAACATCAAACAAACTATTATTTTATAATCGTTTGTACAAATTAGAGCAACTTCTAGTTCATTAATTCTACAAAAAATGCATTCTGCAGCAAATACATTTTACGCGGAATTGATTCTAAAAGTAAAACAATTCTTGACATGATGCTCTAAATACCAACGAAAAAGAAAAGTTAGGAAAGTTGGTAAAATATCCGTTCGGATTGCTCAATGTCACTTGTTAAACAAGCCGAGCAAGCAAAACAAAAAAAGATTAAAAGACGCGGGAGAAAAATTGTTATTTTCTTTGCAAGAACAAAAGTAGTTTGCTGATGCACAGGAACACGATGAGTGAAGCATGGCTGAAAAAGGATAGTTTCGTCCTATAAAAAAAGGGGAAAAAAGGCCTTATTGGGTGAAATAATTCGAAAGGTCAAGAATGGGTGCTATCCCTTAGGAATGACAATAGCTGTAAGATGTTCATTCGATTTGCTAACTGGATGGCTATCGTAGATTTCATACTATTATAGGAAGAAGAAGATAGCAAATGTAGCTAAAAAAAAGGAAATTTTTATCTGTTAGTTCTAATATACAGTTTTATTCGAGCATACTTTAGAAATGACATCTAATGCACTTATGCGTTTTAATTAAAATTATTTATTTAATTAGCTAAATAACATAACTCGGGTTCCTAGAAACCAGGTAACGCATTTTTATAATTGATGTTTAGCCTCAACATAAATATATAGCATTTAGAAAAAACTTAAGAATTTAGTAAATATTGCTGATATAACTATATTATGTTATGCTATGATTATCCATTATAACAATAATCGCAACCGGCACTTTTAATCATTTTTGACTCTCAATCTTCACGCCAGTAAATTGGAGGGATGGCTGTTATGTTGCTGTGTTTAGTGGATTAGAAAGGTTAGGATATAGGTTAGATAGATTAGGACATACCGTAAACCGGGGCGAGTCTACCCATCCAGGGGCGAGTCTACCCATTTTAGTTTTATTTAATTTTCACTATTTTAAATTGCAAATAAAAAAATTTTTACCGACGGAGGACTTAGTTCAGACTCTAAGGAAGATGGCGCTGTAGTAGTTTGATCTGTTTTTATTTATTTGGTGTCTTTTTAACCGACCTGTTCAAACGTCTTTTGAGAGATTTGTATTGAAAATCAGCAAACTTTTAGTTGGTGCTCCGTAAGTATATTATTATTATTACTATATTCACTTTGGTTAAGTGATAAACTTATCTAAGACTAAGATTACATTAATTTTATATGAAAAAAAACAAAAAAAATTTTAGTTTTGCTGTTGTAAACAAAAAGCCAGAATTCGCGGGGCGAGTCTACCCATTCGTATTTAGTTTTAATAAAGCATAATAATATAATTTAGAACTTTGTTTATATTATAATGAAGTCATTTTAAATGAATTTGAGTATATTATTTGAATTCTGCATTGATAAATTTATCATTAATAAGAAAATTTATAGGTTAAATATAAATGTAAATATAAAATATGTTTATTTTACCCATTTTTTAAATTTTTATATTACAAAATTAACTTTTTTTATTTAATACAAGTTAAATAAATTATTATTTATAAATTATTATTACCTCCCAAAAGAATGGGAAAGGATTTTTCATGATACCCAATGTTTGAATTTCGATTTTGTTAATAATCTTTAATTATTATTATTTATTAATTATTTAATTGTAAATTAATATTAATTTTAATTTATTTTTATCAACAATAATCAGAAATTTTTTTTATTTTATAATGTTAATGATTGTAAAAAAAAATCTGTGATCAAAATGTGATAATCGATCAAATACTCAATTTGTGTTATTTTATGAATAAAAAAATGAAATATGTAATAAAGTTATGAATTTTACTTCATAAATATCCTATATAGTAACTAAAATAACAATTTAATAGTAAAATTTGATTATTTACAATGTTAACATTCATTTTAGTAGAATGGGTAGACTCGCCCCATACGAGAGATTTGTCAGCAGTTCTATAAAAATATACAGTAACAGCGTAACTGTTAATATTTTCTAAAATCGATTTCACAGCCTTAAAGAGGGATAAATAGCGATTCCGAAACACCTATTAAAAGCCTTTTTTCTTTAATATTTACAAAAGTTTGACCACTTAAAAGTTGACAAACTGAAAAAATGGGTAGACTCGCCCCGGTTTACGGTAGTTTAGGCTATGACTTCGTATTCATTTTTTGGGGTTATATTTTATATAATTTCTGCAACCTCAAGTAATAAGTTGATAGCGTAGGGCAGCAAATACAAACATGGTCTACAGCTTTTGCTGTTCGGCAAGACAAAAACGATTCTGAAAGACAAAAGTTTCTTTAGAAACGGCTTGAAGTTCACCAAGATTCAGATCAGTAGGTACCAGCTTATTCGTAAAATAAAGTCGTCTAGTGCTATACTGCCCTGCACTGTAAAAACATAGGATTGCACTGTAAAAGGTGCCGGATCATATTACTGTAAGAAGTACTGGCACTCAGGCTGCTTGTATTTTTTATCGTAAAAGCCATTTCAAACAAACTATGTTACGGAACAAAAAATCTGATTCACCGTAATTTTTACAGTAATAATTATTGTAAAATCACTGAATCACTCTTATTAAATAAGTATCACTGCAAGAATTACGATATAATATTTTACGGTAAAATAGACTTTACGGAAGATGCACCCAATGTGCTGGTACTTTATGCCATAATTTGATTCTGATTTTTTACAGTGTCATCACATTGCTACCATCATGCTGTTTGTAAAAAAATGTGGAGCCGAAATCTTTAATGAATCCCCCTTGACCGCAACAAGCTTTAGCGGCAGTAGTTTATTTTTCTTATCATTTAGCACAACTCACGATAATTAAGTTATTGGGGTGATTTCATAGAAAAAAGTATTCTGAAGTTGCAAAATATATAAAATGTATGAAAAACTTAGAATATGTTGTATATCACTTATGATTACTATATAAGTGCATCCCTTACTGCTAGAATACCATTGCATTTTTATGAGATAATAGACTATTTTAATCATAAAAATGCTTCAAAAATGAAAAGGCAAATTCTTTAAATAGACCCGTTGTTACGTTTTAATGATTCCGACAAAAACATTTCTATAACACATTTAGCTTGAATTCCAAGCATGCTTAGTTTTTTCGATAATAATTCAAACGAACGGTAGAAAAGGCAAATCACAATTACAAAATTTATTCAAAGTGTTTGGAAAACGGCGGCATACTTTAAGTATTGAAGTCGGTGAATTATGGATACCGAACTAAAACTCAGTAAACTCACTTCAGAAGATTAAAGCAATGAGCTTTCTCTTTTCTAACAAACCATTTTAATGGCACAAACTGGGTTTTAAAGGCACTTTAAATGAGTCTCCATTTCGCATTCAGTCATAGCAGTTACAAAAATGACAAAACCTAATTAAATTAATTGATGGCTCTCACATTACCAAAAATAAGAGTATCTAAACGTACATATAATTCATTAAAGAGCCCCAACATTTCAAAACCTTTTTCTTTTGTTTCGCCGTTCTCGTTACTTTTCCATTTATTTCAAAATGAAGAGGAAAAAATTTAGGAATAACATCACTTAGTTATGATGTTATTAAGCTTTTTGTATCAACTTATTATCCTAAATAACCATTTGTGAGTCAAACAAATATTTAATTATCTTTCTCTCTATTTAAAACAGCACCAACAATGATAATTTTTTTTATTTAATATATTTTCGCAAGTGACGAAAAGTTAAGAATTTAAATAGTTTTGAAAATAGTGTGTCGAGTGAAATTAAATATAGTAATTAATTTAACGTATAAATTTATGATGCTTCAGAAATGTTTAAATGAATTAGGCAAATAAATATCCTTCCAAATAGTTGATTTATGTTCCTTATTTTTTTTTAAACAAAAATAAATATTTATAAATATTTATCTATCTCTGAGCTATAAATTCGTCTCAAAGGAAAGCTATAATTAATAGTTCAATTAATTAGGTATTGATATTCTTCAGCTGGTTATTACTAAGAATTGAAAACATGCATATTTTGCATAAATTTTCCTTTTCTTCGGCGTTCTGTTATAGAATATTTTGTATTCCTTTTATTCTCACATCGCAAAGTAAAATGAGAAGAGAAAGTAATTCATATTTTCCCCTCGTTTTGAAAATTTGAATTGCTAATGCAGAATAAGAGATTTACCAAAAGCAGCTCACATCATTTGATTCCTTCTGATACTGCTGTAACAAATCTTTGCGTTGACATCGTGATCATTTCTAATTTTATTGCTTTGTTTATTTCTTCGTTATGCATGATTTACAAAAAAACTAAACTTGATAATGGGTTTAATATTCTTGATTAAAAATGAATTGTTTTAAGTTAAATTATGACACTCAGAAACATTTTATTTGCATTCAAAATACGCCAAATAAGAAATAAAATAACCCTAATGCACTGCAGAAACTGTAGTGTAATACCTATTCGAATTTATTTTTTAAAAACACCAAAAATTGTTAGTTATTTCAAGTTGAAACCAAATCAAGAGTTTATACACATTTTAAAGGATGTAGTTAAATCTAAAAACCAATAAATGAGAAAGTTTACTCAAAGATAAGACGCATTTGCTCCCTTCGTGAATTATTTTTACCAATTTTATCGTACCTTAGAAAATGTTTTGACGACTTCGGTAGTTTTTTTTTACATTTCAAGAAAGGTTGAAAATTGTTTTCTCCTCGAACGATTCTGAACATTCTGCAGAAACAGTAGTAAAGTCTTATACAGTAGTATATCCTTAATTTACATCCTTAATTAATATTTCCTGCTTTATAATGTATCGAAAAAATAACTTTACTGATTCGTATGTGCATCAATTTCTTACAGTGATTTTAATTTTTACACTACTTCTCACCAAGTAGTGTAAAAGAACATTGGTTCTTAGTGTAATGAAACACATGCATCTAAGAGTTACACTGTATATAAAGTGGTTGCCACCATTTTTGGTGTGGAGATAAACTAAAATTTACTGTGCATGAAGTCATTTTTTATTTACTTTTTTACAGTTATAGATATTTTTTTATATTTCTCAATTCATTTTTTGGTGTGTATATTTAATGACAACACAACTTTTCTCGCTCAATAGATTAAATTTAATTGCTTTATTGCTTAACATTTTAATACCAAGCACATGCATTCCCTCTTGTTATTTCGAAATTGTTATTTTGTTATCTTGTTATTTTGTTATTTTGCAATCCAATCCAAATCCAAAGAATTGTTATTTTTCACATTTTATGTAATTTTTTCGCGAATAAAAATTACGGCATGTGTATCTAAAAATTTGCTTGTTGTAAAAATAATTTTAATGTGCATGGAAATATGTGTTGTTAATAGGCAAACTCACAAAAATGAAATAAAAAACTGCAACAGTTAAAAATGTGAATAAAATGTGACTACGTGCACTGTAAAAAAAATTAAATTTTAATTTATCTCAACCCCAAAGTGGTTGTTGTTGTTAATTTACGTCGCACTAGAGCTGCACAATGGGTTATTGGCGACGGTCTGGGAAACATCCCGGAGGATGATCCGAAGACATGCCATCACAATTTTGATCCTCTGCGGAGGGGATAGCACCCCCGCTTGGGTAGCCCGACGACCTGCGAGCGAAGTAGAGCACTTTACGGTAGCACAGTTTAACGAGGACCAATACCGCACACCCTCGGTCCCTACGCAGACTGATCCAAGTGGTCACCCACCCGCACACTGACCGCAGCCAGTGATGCTTGACTTCGGTGATCTGCTGGCAACCGTGTCTTAACGATCAGTCCACTGCGGGACACCCCAAATTGGTCGCAACTACTATTTTTACAGCGTATGTGTGACTTTTTACTACAACCCTTTTGTGTAAAGCAGTTACCACCATTCTTAGCATTTAACAGTAACATTTTTTAAGGTGCTATATAACTAGAGTTTTAAAACATTTTACCGGTTTAATTCATGATTGTAATATCGTCTTTTTACAACTTAAATTATAGTTTTTATTATCACATATTTAGTAAAAAGTACGAATTAAAAGTAAAGTTAACCAAATAAACGGTTTTCACGCTTTGCTCTTATGTATCATGATAAAAATACCAAATTGTACCACATTTGCTAATTTTTTATCACAAATTACGAAACCATATATTATTGATAATTTTACAAATATCATAGCCAAGCTCTTCAATAAAATTATCGAACTTTTTAGTGTTCTTCCCATAGAGCCAAAAACACAGTAAATTTTGCCATATTCTGGTAGTTTTGACTTAATTTTTTTCTCTCAGTGCACTTATAAATTCGAAATCAGAAACAAAAACACAATTTCCTTCAATAAGCACATCGGATTTTGCTTTATTTATTCATTTTCAGAATTTTGACACTTATTTTTGGCAGCAATGGAGAAGCGCAGTTCCCCGAATTAATTTTATCATACTTCTCTCTGTCACTGGAACTAACTGGGTTAATCATTATATGATTGCTCCAATTTATAAGACTATTTATTCCAAAAACATTTTCAAGAAAAATATTTTAATGAATATTCATTATTTTTATGCTTTATTTTTATAACTATTGAACTGTTTTTAAATTATTACATTGTTAACAGTATTTTTACAATATTAAACAACGCAAATTTAAAAATCAATTTAGGGCAATTTTTTTACAAATTTATCAGTTAAAATTACGTAATTTAAAAAGTAAATAATTCATATTTTACAATGTTAAGTTTTTTCCGATTTTAATTTAATTAAATAATAAGATAGATAATCTAATTATTTAAAAGTTTTGTATTATATTAATTTTGATTAAATGTGTTTAATAAATTATTACGAATATACTACAAATTTCAAACATGCATTGAAATACGCAAAAAATAAAAATATCATTAAAGGTCACAATCTTTTTACTACTACTAAAAACTAAACTCAGTGGCGCTACAGCCCATAAAGGGCCAAGGCCTACTGTGCCCATCTCAGTTTTCTTAACCTTTGGCTCTGGGGTGCAGGAGCAGATGTTCTGGTTCGGTGGTCAGCCGAACGCGAAACCCCCAGTGTTTTGCTCCCAAGTATGCTTCGTACTCTTTTATCGACCCACTGAAGGGATGAAAGGCTGAGTCAACCTTGCCCGGAACGAGGATCGAACCCATGACCTGTAGCATGGGAGAGCGACGCGCTACCACTCAGCCACCGGGACTCCACAATCTTTTTAAGTAGATAATAATTTGTAAAAGATTACAGTTTGTATCTTTCTATCGTAATTTTGGGATGAAAGTTTAACTAAATAAAAAAATAATTTTTAGAGAGAGAACTTTTTGTGTCTAATTTTTTAACTTGCCTGTTCAAACTGACTAGCAAGTTTTGATAGGGTAATAAATGCCTGGAAATAAATCAGTTAAATGTGACATAGTTATTTTTATTAGTTATTTTTTTTCTGCACATTAAAGTGTTTAAAATGTAATCGAAAATTCAAAATGCAATTTAATGACTTTTAATTACATTTAACTTACATTTACAAAACACTTTATTGTGCAGAAATATTGCTTAACAAAGCTAACTACTTTACAAAAATAAAAAAATGGAGCTAATTTATGCAGAACTAACCTTGATTTGCTCTAAAATTATTTATGAGTTTGAAGGTCAAAGCCAAGAGAGAGAATAAGAATAGATTTCATTTTAAAATAATAACTTCTTCGATAAAGCGAAGAGTTGCGTAAATAAAACCAATTCATGTGTGTTTTTAAAATGAAAATATTGATTACGAAAAAAAGATAAAATGAGTTAAGTTGTTCAACATGATGTATTAGTTTTAATAACTTATTCAAAAATACATTGAGCGAAGTTTTGATTTCCCCAAAACAGAACTGTCCACTCAATGCACTCTGCCATCTTTGATATGTGATAACGGTTGGTTGAAGGTTGAGTGTTTTAGTGACGGTTCAATTGGCAAATGAACTGTCACCAACTGTGACAATCACTAATAATGGGACTCTATTGTTAAGCAGTCAGGTAAAAATTAGAATTTTAATCACTTAACGTGTTTAAATAGTTTTTTAATACGGCACAGTGAGTTATGCTATTTTATTACGATATAAATATTTTTACTGCTATAATTGATAGTGAACCGAAAAATTTATATTTTTATAATTTTTATCGTTCTTAAATATTTATGTTTATTTGAACAAAGTATGTGTTTAATTTCTTATTTTCCAAATTTAAGATTTAGTTTTAATTTTCGGTTCACTTCATACAATTGATTATAAACTATTTCTATAAAACACAGTAGTTGAAAGTAATCTAGTTTTGCACAGTTAACTCTTGAAACACTTTGAAAAATTTTCATTCCATCAGTTTCGAAGTTATCACCATTGAATAAGTCTTATATACCATTTCCTTTACAGCAGTATGAAACTTTCATAAAATACGAAAATTATACAAACGGTCAAGTAGCCATCACTTTTCCATTTTTACGAAAAATGATTTTTATTTTTTTAGATTTAATCGTGCATTATTTTTCGTGTTTAATAATGAATATTTTTAGTTTTAAATAATGTATGTTTTTGTGTCTTATATAACATTATTTCGGTTTTAACATACTAATATTATCTGTTTGATGTTACAGCTGGTCAAATTCAGCCTTACCAAATGCTTTGCAGATTTCAGTGCTAAAATTTAAGTGAAAATAACTAAAAATGCATAGATAAAAAAGCCCAGGAGTTTAATTTTTTATTGAAAAAAACTAAGTTTAATTTGCGATTACTAAAAATTATTTTACTTTCATTAACGTAAATTAACACATTTCTGTACGGCTGCAACTCAATGCTTTACGTTCGCAAGAGAGATATTTTAATTTTTTATTGTGTTTTTAAGTTTTTTATTAAAATTTTTTTGAATGAATGCAAATTGCATCGAGTAGTTAAAACAAAAATTATTAAAAAATTATAGACCAGAGAGTAATTATCTGACACTTTCAGAACGGAACTGCTTATTTAATAAAGTAGAAATTCGCAATGAAATTACAGATTTCCAGTCAATTTTAGGATACAATTTTAAGATGCATAATCGTTGTTTTAATCTTTCATTCAAAAACCGGAACATACTTTAAAGCTTAAATTAACTTGGACTTAATATTTCGCTGTATTCTTTGCTGCAGAATAAAAAGTAACATTTTTTATTTGTAACACATATTTTTTGTAGTTGTTCATTATAACTGTTCGAAAAAGTGCAGTTTTTTTTAAGAAATATTTTTTGGCCGTCATTAATACGTATAAACCTCGATTTAACGAAGTAAATTTTCGATCCCAATGAATCCGTTAATTTGGATTTCGAATCCTTTCTTTTAGCTTTTCTAAATGTCTAAATGAACATCGAAATATTGCTTTCACTTTTTATAATTTTTGAGATCTCTATTTTTATCCATGCATTGAATTTTTATAAAGTTACATAGCTGTTTTTAGATGAAATACAAGGAAATTTTGAGTAAAACTTGCAATGATTAGAAAAAACAAACTTGTATGCAGTTATTTATTATTCCCAAAAATAATAAACATCACCCAAGATTAGGTACTCTACATAGAGATATAGTTAGTGATTTGTTTAATTTTCAGATTTTTATTTAATTTTAATTACTATTCTTAATTCTAATCTAATCTTAGATTCCTTCCTTAATATTAATATTTAATCTTTCCTAATCTTAATTTCTACATTTTCAAATTTCATTCAAAATATATAAATTTCGAAAAAGTTTTTAAAAAAATCAAAATTATATAATACTCATAAATCGATAACTTATTCATTGAAAATTATTATTATGCGTCTCAACAAGCGAGTCAGATTTACAAATCAAAATTTAAAATATCCTTTTGTTAAAAAACTTCAATTTGAACTTTTATTAACATACCTTAATTAAATCGTTCATATAACTACCTAGTGACATTATTGGAAAAGCAGATCAATAGCATTGCAATCAATGTTTGTCAGTTTTTTTCCCTTTTTTAGATTTTTGTCCCTTTTTCTGATTTTTTTTCTTTTTAGTTTTTCAAAGTATATCAGAAACACTAAAAAGAAAAATGATTCCAAAGATAAATGCAGTTTTTCATTCAACGATGACCCCAGATGCTGATTTACATGATTAGCTCTTCCGAAATAATGAGATGCAGTGTTAGATTGTGCAAATAAAGGGAAAAAACCCAATTTTTCCAAAGGCAGCTCATTAAAAAGTCATTAATTTGGAAATAATAAATCGAGATATCTCTTTTTTTTTTTGCTTTTTTAGTTTATTAGTTACTAACATTCTGAACTGTATTCAAACAAATTCAAGAAGCACAAGAAGTAGAATTCATTTACTTCTGTTGATATGTATTAGCTCATATGTGCCAATTTTTATAAAAATCGCATTTTATTATATTTAACTTATCTTCAACTTAATTTTATTGTAATTTAAAGTCACACTTTATAAATAAACTGAGAGATATTTAAAAAAAATACTTCACAACAATGTTGGTAATTAAGCAAATTCTATGAGATAATTTTTTTTTACTCGTGTATCAATCAATAAAAATGCAAGAGTTGACTAAAATTGTCCGATTATTCAGAAATATTTCAATATGAGTAACTAATACAAGAATTAATATATGTTTTTCAATTGCTTTAAAATATTGTTTTAAGAGCTAGATTATTAGAGCTAACTAATTTAATTATTTATTCATATCTATTATTTCATTTGGTGGTTTCATTTAGCAGAAGTTTTGCTAACATTTGTTACCCCATATTGAAATGTTTTTGTAATTGTTCTCAAGAGTAGAAATAAACTTATAATTAAAAAAAATTTATGAAAAGACAAGTTTGCATGCATTCATCGTTCAAGTCAATGCTATATAATGGGAATTGTAGTAAAGTTTTCATTTTTATCGCATAGTTAACTAATTAGTCATTTTTAGTTAAATTATTCTCTTCAAGCTTCTTTTTTATAATCAGAATTTAACTTAACACAAATATTTTCTTTCCTATTGTTTATTCTAACTATTAAGAACATTCAAATCCTTAGATATTATTCACAACAGAATTTAGCGTAGATATTTTCTGCAATAATTTTGCCTCCTATCTAATATTATGCTACAAAACAATGTAGACTTGATTAGAATAATTGAGTAAAGTAATAAAAAAATAAATTTTAATTATTATTCGAAATTTATGCATATCTTTAGTTACAAAGACTGCATAAATATTTCATTCGCTCAGTTAATAATTAAGTCAAACCCTATTTTATGGTTAATTAAATTAACTAGTTATTTGGCTAAATATACGGAAAATATGAAATGTTTACATTGCAATGGGAATTTATTTGAAATATTGATACCTTCAGAAAGTTATAAGAAATAAAATTCTATGCAATACAATTTTAAGCACTTATTGTGATAAGTATTTACTGTTCGAGACAATATTACTCGAAAAAAAACGAAAACCCAAGTCAATAAATTCTATTATTTAGGAATAAAACGGAAACATTTATAATATTCGTTTTCACTAAATATCATATTCAAGCACTTAAATTATTAATTTTTAAAAATTGTAATACTACTTGTTTTTATGAACTGATGATCTTTTTTTAAAAAAAAAAGCTTCAGGAATGGATTTGATTTATTACCATTATAGTAATGTATCTGACGTGTTTATTAAACTCCTTTGCTCTGCTCGCCCAATATTATATTTAGATTTAATTAGTTGTCGTCTTTTTTTTTACTTAAATATTAGTCTTCTGCCCTGAGGAAAAATGTATGGTTAAAACTACCAGAATATGGTAAAATTTACCACGTTTCTGGCTCCAAGGGAGCGCAAAAAGCTGGTAGATTTTTAGAACGAACTTTGGTAATGATTTCGAAAAATTAATAATAAAATCTGGTTTTATAATTCCCAATAGAATTTGGCAAATATGGTAAAATGTGGTTATTTTATCATGATACCTTAGAGCATGGCATAAAAAAAAAATTTCAGGTTAAATTTACTTTTCAGTTTTGTATTTTTTGCTATTGGAAAGAACTATAACCTAGAGAACCAGATTTTCCAGTAAACCTTTACCATATGAACGGAAAAATTACGAAATGAATGGTTTAAATACCATATATTTTGGTTTTATTAACCAGTATTATGTTTATTTTTGTCAGAAATTCCATTGCCATACAATAATGAAATTCTACCAGAATGCTTTTCTTCGTGCATGTCTAAAAATAATACTTCCTTGAATTTATTTACTACCTACAATGAATTAAAAAATGAACATTAAGGCTTGATGGACATCACTGTATTTTAGTTGAGCAGACATAGCTTAATTGGAATTATATTGTCTTAGAAAAATTACTTATTTCCAAATGTCTGACCACATCCAGATTAGTTGTCTTAGCATGAATACTCAGAAGTTTAAAATAGTTTTTGTTATTTGCAAACAATTCTTCTATCCAAGCAGTATATAAATTTCTAGTTCCATTATTTGTAGTCAAAATATACTTGTTTGGGGCAATGTTTAAAAAGACATTGCATGATTGTAATCGATAAATAAAAACATCTAAAAGCAGTTTAGAATTACAATATAGTTTTGTATTTAATTTTTGTTTTTAACTGAAAATATATTTATTATATTGCTTATTTTTATATGACTTAAAATTTAAATGCGAAGCAATAATATTACATAATTATCCAAGTAGACCAGTGTTTCCCAAACTTATGACTTTTGTGTACCCTTTCTAAATTTTTCGTAAAGCTGTGTGCCACTAATAAAAAAATGAATGTATTTTTTACTATAAAGAATTTGCACAAAAGTTAAAAATCACAATTGGCTACTGACACCACTAGTTATTAACTGTTAACTCTGCAAAAAGCAGCCAAAAGAAAAATACGTAATCGTAAATTTAAATGGCTATCTCTGTTTTTAAATAAAAAAATTTGAACTTTTCGTTTGTTGCAAGATATTTCGCATAAGAACGCGTACCCCCGCTAAACTACTCCCGTACCCCTGGGGGTACGCGTACCACACTTTGGGAAACACTGAAGTAGACTAAAGAAAAAATTATAATTTCCATTTTAAATAATATGTATATAAATGCTTTGGAAAAAATACAGTAATGCGTATTATAAATAAGCTAATTAGAAACTAAATGATTTATTTTTCAAACAAAAATTTAATATGAAAGCATTCATTTCGAATATTAGTAAATTATAACGACATTTTTAACAAAACATAATTCTTTTCAAGAGTACACCAGTGTTCAAAAAAGAAAACTTGAAGCTTTGTATGGAATAATAAATGATGCCTCTTTTCCATTGAAGTATTTTACATAACGTTAGCATTCTAAAGGTTTGTTTGCATATATAATAACTTTATAAAACATGAATCTCAAAAACTAGATAATATGAATAAGTATAAAAGAATCTACATTATTCCAAAATCTGCAAAGAGTAGAGTGCGGTAGTTAGTTCCCATTAGTTTATGCGAAAATGGAAAGTGACTTCGAAGAAATCATCAAACTTCTTCTAAGACTTGCCCTTTCCCAACTTAATTAATGGATGGTAGTTTTCCTACTGAAAGGATAGCCAAAATAAATACCGTAATGGGCCATAAAAAGTTTCATCCTTTTTAAGCGTTATTTAAATTCCTACCTAAACCTTTTCTGTTCATGTTGGTTTGAGAACAGAATTACTGGCTGTAAATGTAAATAATACGGAAGATTAATTAGACATGCAAGCAGACTGCTAAAGACCTTAAGATTTTTTTTTGCCTTTTTTTACACTGTGTTTCTTATCTTTAACTTTTACGATAGCACCATGGAAACGTGTGAAAAATTCAAATGGCTTTTTTTAGGTTATGTTGAAATTGACTTTTATTGTTGTATTCAACCTATGTTAGCTTAAGCAAACTTGTATATTATGCAGTCAACCACAAATTAGAAACTAACCGTTTATATTTTCTTTCTTGGACCAGGTTTATATTTACATAATAGGTAAAAAATAAGTCATTACTGAGAAATTAGACGTGAAGACAAATGTAGTAGAACTATTATGGCTAGTTAAAATAATTTGAAAAAATTTATATCTTGATAAATTATTTATAATTAAAAAAGGTATTTAAGGATTATTCTAATTACTAAATTACTAAAGAATTCCTTTCATTTTCTTGTTACAATTACTTTATCATATAATACAATTTTGTGCACAGATTTTATCAAAGAGAAACACGAACTATAAATCTCATTTCAGCGGTATAGAGCAAAGTAAAAGTTCTCCACAGTTCATGGCAAGACTAAATATTACAAATAACATTTAAAAATTGTCTGCTAATCGCCCCCCGAATGTCATTTTTTCGTCAAAAATGCTCCCCATATGAATTTTATTATTAGTTTCGTTTTAATAAATATGGAACTATGAAAATTTCATAACATTCTGGTAGCCGAATTAAATACCGTAATGGACAGTATAAAGTTTCATCTTTTTCAAACGTTATTTAAATTCCTACATAAACCTTTCCTGTTCACGTTGAGAACAGAATTACTGTCTGCAAAAGTAAATAAAATGGAAGATTAATTAGGCATATGGAAAAAAGCACGGGGTTTTTTTTTCTACTTTTTTACACTGTTTCTCTTATCTTCAGCTATCTTATACGATAGCACCGTGAAAACGTTTTAAAAAATTCAAACGGACATTTTCAGCTTATGTCGAAATTAACTTTTATTGTTGCATTCAGCCTACGTTAGCTTAAAGCAAACTTGTATACTTCACAGTTAATCACAAATTAGAAACTAACCATATATATATTAGAAGTTTAAATAATACTTGAAAAATTACTTATTTCGGATAAATTAGAATAATATAAAAAGAAAAATTTGGAGGAGCCATAATATCCAGTTAAAATAGTTTTAAAAGATTTATAACTTGATAAATTATTTTTAAATTTAACAAAATATTATTAAAAAGTATATATATATATATATATATATATATATATATATATATATATATATATATATATATATATATATATATATATATATATATATATATATATATATATATATATATATATATATATATATATATATATATATATATATATATATATATATATATATATATATATATATATATATATATATATATATATATATATATATATATATATATATATATATATATATATATATATATATATATATATATATATATATATATATATATATATATATATATATATATATATATATATATATATATATATATATATATATATATATATATATATATATATATATATATATATATATATATATATATATATATATATATATATATATATATATATATATATATATATATATATATATATATATATATATATATATATATATATATATATATATATATATATATATATATATATATATATATATATATATATATATATATATATATATATATATATATATATATATATATATATATATATATATATATATATATATATATATATATATATATATATATATATATATATATATATATATATATATATATATATATATATATATATATATATATATATATATATATATATATATATATATATATATATATATATATATATATATATATATATATATATATATATATATATATATATATATATATATATATATATATATATATATATATATATATATATATATATATATATATATATATATATATATATATATATATATATATATATATATATATATATATATATATATATATATATATATATATATATATATATATATATATATATATATATATATATATATATATATATATATATATATATATATATATATATATATATATATATATATATATATATATATATATATATATATATATATATATATATATATATATATATATATATATATATATATATATATATATATATATATATATATATATATATATATATATATATATATATATATATATATATATATATATATATATATATATATATATATATATATATATATATATATATATATATATATATATATATATATATATATATATNGTATTTATTTATATTGTTGAATATATATATATATATATATATATATATATTTCCTTCATTTGAAAAACCGTTGTCTCACTGATGGAGAAAAATATTCTGGCAACATTACCGTCCTATGTGATAAAATGATATCCATATTAAAGGAAATGATAATCCTGGTTAATAAAACCAAAAAATGCAATAATAAATCTATTCATATGGTAATTTTTCCGTTCGTGTGGAAATTGTTTACTCGAAAAAATTATAATTTTTATACCATTTCAAAATTACAGTTCCTCCTTCCACACTTTTAGTAAAAAATACAAGCCTGAAAAATTAATTGTTTTGAATAAATGGTTTTTATGCCATTACCTAAGGAATCATTAAAAAATTTCCAAATTTTTAAACATTCACCAAGATATATAATATTATAAAACCATATATTATAAAACCATATTTTATTGATAATTACATCAAAATTATCCCCAAATTTCTTCGATGAAACTCCCGATCTTTTTGGTGTCATCATAGATCCAGAATCACGGTATATTTTACCATAAGTTATAACTTTTGACCACCCTTTTTTTCCAGTGTATGTATTTATTGTTATTATTATTTTGGTATTATCCAAAAACAAAAAATACATAAATAAAATATGCTTGAGGTGCTCCTAATAAAGATAATTTCATTAGTTGCTTCTCAAGATGTATGTCCATAATATAATAATTAATTGTATAAGATTATTTCTATTAAATTATAAAAAAAACATTAGTTACTCTAAATAACTTTTAGCTGAATATTCTACCTTAATGTAGAATGATAACAATTCATTTTACTACAAATGTAAACTCGTTTAAAGTAAATAACCATTTCATTTATACAACTATGTTAGAGTAGTTGTTATTTTTACTGTAATAATTCTGCAATGATACAACATAAATAATAACTCAAATATAACATATTGATTCTCCAAACAATTCCCCAACAGTATCACAATAACAGCATCCATTTATTCACTTTGACTCTCCAAAGGCAAAAAAAGTGCACAAATTGCCCATCCCGGTAACAAAACGGGCACAAATCCTTGGCCGGAAACTTAAACTTGAGCACGTTCTACCTTAGGTACATTGCATACGAAATAGGTTTCAGGGAGAATATTCTGTCGGCATCCAGAGATAACCTTTAGCATTGCTTCAGAATGTAATACACAAAGGAGAATAGGACATCATGAGACACTTTGACTGTGAAAGAAACTCGGCTTTCGCCTCTAAAGTTACTTGAGGCATGATTGTCTTTTAGAAAATGCTTATTACTACTATTGATCAAAAAAGAAACGAAAGTAAGATAAATATGTCCCTAGTTACTTACATTTCTAAAGAATACCTTTCTTTAAAATCGAGGTTTGTGTTAAAGTTTGTAAATTCTATTTAGTGGCTTTGGTCTTTGGGTTCATAAAAATATCTTTAAATTTAATCATCACATTTTGAATACAAATGTTGCTTTGTTATGGAAATTATATTCAGTTTTTATTTTGATATTTTCAATCTGGAATTTTATGCTAGAGTGTAGTTTATACTTTAAGCATGAAAATGTTTTCTACACTGAAAAAAAAACATATTTTCAAAACTACCTAAATATGATAAAATTTGCAGTGGTTTTGCTCCGATAAGAACATTCACTCGGTATTTTTACTGAAGCACTTTTGTAATGATTTTGGTAAAAAAAATATATGATTTTATAATCTATGATAAAATTTGGTAAATGTGGTAAAATTTGGCAATTTTACCTTATAGCATGGCCTAAAATGCATTTATTCAGTTAAATTTACTTTTCAGTTTCTTACTTTTAACTAAATGTGTCTTAATAAGAATTATAATTCTATAAACCAGAATTTTAGAATTAATAACCAGAATTTCAGGTAAACCGTTACCATATGAAAGGGAAAATGTCAGAATCAATAGTTTAATTGCAGTATCTTAAGGCTCTATTACCAGAATTCAGTTCTTTTTTTTACCAAAAATGTCATTACCATACAGTACGGTAGTTTTACTTGATTTTTTTTCTCCGTTTGAATTCAAATATTTCATCTTAAAAATGTCATAGGAGTAATGTCTTAATTCTGTAGATATAGTATTAAATAAAATATTTTATTTGAGCGTGAGCTGATAGCAAAATGGATTGTTAGATTTGGAGTTCCATTGCATCCTAATTATTTTAAGATTCAGAATATTTTTAGATACAGTAATCAGCTTAAAAATTATGACGTAAATAATAGGTAATATGCTTTATTGTCAAGATGTCAACAAAGTTATCACTGATGAAAAAAAGTCTTAATAAAGGTGTGCTGCCAAAATTATTTAAAAAAAAAAACAGGAACAAATGCATTTTGTAATGTTTTTAAGAAAATGGTCTTCAACTCAGAATTTTTAGTCCTTATTATTGCTATTACTTAAAAAACATTCAAATCACCCAATCATTTTAGTTCAAAGAGGACATTTGGGATACATTGTAAGTATTTTAAAAGGTAGAAGTTCTCTACTTCTAACAAAGAGTTTTCTTCAGAAATTTACTTAACTTAGCACAAAAATGATAAATGAAAAATTAAGACGTGTTTTTAAAGAGTTTTATTAAGCTTTATAAAGCCAACGAATTAAAGGTTGCTCTTCAGTGTGTAAAGAAAAGTCATGTCTTATAATCACTGACAAAACTATAGTCCCAATTCTAGCATCTGCAAAGAGTGAAATATTTATGCTCTAACATACAATAACGACTTTGCACACAAAGAAAAAAAAAGTATAGTAATGAAATTCCTGGTAAAAAGAATCATAATTTTGGTAAATAAAACCAAAATGTACGGTATTTAAACCATTAATTAATAATGTTTCTATTAATATGGTAATGGTTTACCGAAAATTCTTTAATTTTAAATTATAGTTATTATCACCACACTTTTAGTAAAAAATACAAAACAGAAAAGTAAATTTAACCAAATAAATGATTTTAATGCTGTGCTCTAAGGTATCGCGATAAAATTATTAAACTTTTACCACATTTATAAAATTTTATTACTTTATATAGAACCATACTTTATAGCCATATAACCATACTTTTCTAAAGCATTTCGGTAAAAATTATCCAGGTTTTTGGTACTTCGATAGAGCCAGGAATGTGGTAAATTTTACCATATTATGGTAGTTTTGGGAGAATAATAGCCAACAAGCCAATAGCCAATACATGAGTAATAGCAAACAAGAATTATCGGATTAGAAAATCAACGCAGGATTTTTTAGAAATCATAAGTCTTTCATAATTTTATTAAAATTATAATTATATTTAACAAATATAAAGTGCCTAATATATGAATTTAATTTAATTTTAAATAAAACAAAAACTAGATATTTACTGTTATTTAAAGCTCAAAAATTATGGGTTAAATAATTATATTTTTAGCATATAAAAAAGAGGATTATTTAATTTGCACAAAAGCATTACTCTTAAAATATCCATAGAATACTAAATTAGAATTATAAACCAGTGGACAACTTACACGCTAGTGATAAAATAACATGCGTCAGAAGCAATTATGATGTCTATCAATAAGTTTCATTTGAAACTTAAATCTTCGAGTCATTGCAGCTCGTAACATACATCTCGCACTATATAAAGAAAGTTTTTGGTCATTTTTGCTAGAAATAATTACGCAATGCATAATAATTACCCATGCTGTAAATTCCCTCGTTCCTGTTCTTTTTTATTCGATACTCAAAGCACGTTTCCTATTCTCAGCAACCACTTAAGCACTATGAAGTTCTAATCAATCTTTAGTCCTCTATTTAAATATTCGGTCAGCTTTAGTTCTACTTCAAAGATTTGGGCTAAATCAACATAGATCTTCTAAATCTCAGGTTTGCGTGGAATTCAAATTCATTGTTTTCCGTTGTAGTTGAATTTTGATATTTGATCCTATGGTTTTGGCAAATATAGAACTTTAAAAAAAAAAACATTTTTCCTAAAGTTGAAAGCCCATCAATTATACGTGATCTTTATTTAAAAAAGGTATATTTTTCTGTAATATAAATAAAATGTATTCTAGCTTTTGAATGTGGTTACTTCACATTGACTTCATTGAGAACAAAAGCAACAAATAAATGAAAATAAATTTTTTTGGTTTAAGAATGGATAATTATATTTCAAGCTTTAAAAAGTAAACCATAAATCTCTTTTTGGATCACGAAGTTATACTAGCAATCAATGTTTTTTTGTGCCCTATTATGTAATTTGAGCATTTTTACCTGTATGATTTTAAATAAACTTTAAAGAGATAAAAGTACTATTCTTTTTAATTTTAAATTATTAACTCCTATAAATTAGTTATAAGTGACCATATATTTTGAAGTTTTTGTTCATACAAAATTAAATTCCTTAATTTTTCAAGGATATTTTATTTCACAGTATCACCAAATCTTTCTTAAATGTGATTAATTTTAAATTTAAAAAAAAAATTTAAATTTGAAAATTTTTGAAAAATTTTTAATAAGTGTTTTCTTTTATTCAGAAAAATGATATGTTTTAAAATTACAACGAATGTTTTTCAGCGAACGCGATATACCTAAGTTTTACTGCATTTTTAAGAAAAAAATAAGGCAGTATGTAATTTAATTAAAAAANCGGAGGAGAGTATATTTATATATATATATATATATCACCTTAATAAATTATTACTAGACATATGTTAAATTTATCTACTAAAAAAGAGTTGATGGAATTTTACAACAAAAAGTCTCGGTAAAACATTCTGGATAAAATTACGGAAAAAAACACTGGTACCCTGAGTTTCAGAAATTTTTGCAGTAAAATTTAACGTAACAAAAAATCTGACATACTTTAACTTTACAGTTATATTTACTATAAAATAAAATATGCTGATGTAATTAAATAAATATTACATTTTATAATTTTACAGTAAAAGTGGATTTTAGAGTAAATGATTTTACAGATGCTACACTCAGATGTAAGTACTTTTTACCCGAATTTGGTCCGGAATTTAGGTCGTTAAGTAGTTTTCTTTTAAGTAGTAAATAGAAGACAGATTATTTTTATGAAAGATAATTTAACTTTCAGACATTTACTTTTTGTCATTATATCGTAACGTACCTCAAACTCATGATATAAAGTATTTTCATTAAAGTTAAATTTTGGTAAGCTTGATAAAACGGAACTAATCTAAATATACTGAGTAAATGCTTGTTCTTTGCGAACGCCAACCAATTAAGCTGTTTAATTCAGCTTTAAATTTCCTGATGACTCAGAAACGTCGTGTACGCACGTCGTGAACACGCCACCATTCTTGTTTGTGTTGATTTTTACTTTTACTCTCTATTGATCCACACAAAGTGTTCTTCGTAACTTAATGACAGCTTAATGATTTGATCGAGTGTTTTGATATGAGAGACAAAGTCAAAGCGTAATTTGAAATAATTATTTAAATTTTACATTCAAATTATGCAGTCAGCATTACATAGACGAAGTTAAATAATACCTAAAACATTAACTATTTTGATTCTCATCTGGATGCTAGAAAATTGTTTTGATAAATTAGTAAAGTTAAGTTTGACACTTGCGACGTAATTTAATAAATTTTCTATTTTAAGTTATAGAATTTAAAATGGCACGTGTCGTTCGTATACAATTTGCTATAACTTATCTCATACGAGCTAAACTTATACGAATTAAGGAAAAGTAAATTTAAGTAATTATTGAAATCCCCTTCGAGACATTGCTAGCACTTAATTTTAAGCTCAGTTTTGTTAAGTTTGAAAGTGTTGGGAAACAAAGCCCTTGTTTAATTTCCTTAGTACTTCAACTAAATTATCCTTAAATAAATTACAAAATCAATCAAGGAGTGAGTATTTTTTATGCATCAAAAATGTTTATATCTAACTGTAATAAGTATTATTCCATAAGAATAAGCACTTCTAAAAATTATGCAAATAGAAAATTTTTATAAATTTAAATCGCAGGAGAAAAAAATAATAATTAGACTGATTTACGATCATTTTAAATGTTTCCTACACTGTTTTTTTATAAGCTTGAAAAAAATAATCGTGACAGAGTTACAAACTCTGTCTTTTTTTATATCAAATTATCCATTTTTCAGCTAAATTTGATACATAATTGCTTGTTTAATTACGTATATTGCATATATTATATATTTTTTGGGATGTACTTTGAAAATTTTATAGCTTTGATCTTGTGTTTACCAATATCTTTAAAAATTTCATGACTATTTTTAATTTTTATCGAAATATTAGCATGGTTTTACTGCACTGAGAAAACAGTATGGTCAAAACTACCAGAATATGGTAAAATTTCCGGTGTTTCTTGCTCTATGGGAACACCAAAAAGCTCGGTAATTCTTACTTAAGGGCTTTGGTAATGATTTTGGTGAAATTATGAGTTAAATATGGATTTATAATGAGTGATAAGACTTGGTATATGAGATAAAAGTAAGTAATTTTATCATGATATCTTAGAGCAGTGTTGCGCAAACTTTTTTCGACTGCGACCCCTTTTGTAGAGAGAAAATTTTTGGCGACCCCTAGAGATAAATGTTCACAAATACGATGTATATTTCGCGCATTTCTTTCGTTTCATCGAATAAAAACATCATCATATTTGACTCATATTAATTTTATTTATAATTTTAAGAAAATACTTTTTGTATAACACAAAAATCAGTAAATTGCCTTTTAATGAGATGTATGTGGCTGCAAGTTTCTAATTATCTCATCGATGTTTGGATGTATGTTGCTAATTGCAATCCGCATATCATCTTCAGGTTTTAAACGCGAGTGGTATTTAGTTTTTATTGAAACTAGTTTGCTAAATCCAGTTTCACATAAATACGTTGATGCAAATTGTATTAACACTCTGATGGCATTCTTGCATAAAACGGGATATTGTTTTTCCACGGATAGCCAAAATGTTTGGCAAGGCTGAGTCTTAAATTGATTTCGAAGAGTATAATCACTAATCAGATCTATCAATTGCTCTTTCTCACTAATTTGAAGCGTTGAACTGCATATGTCAAAGGAAAATGGATCACGAATCCAACCAAGATCGTTTTCAGGAAAATCCTCGAATCTTCTCGAAAATTTTTTCTTTAACTTTTCAATGTGATTGGAAATGATGTTTTTAAATGTAAATATATC